>NW_027397063.1:101260571-101515581 GCF_003265705.2 Callorhinus ursinus
CACATACCCTCCCCAATGTCTATCACCCAGCCACCCCATCCCTCCCATCCCCCACCACTCCAGCAACCCTCAGTTTGTTTCCTGAGATTAAGAATTCCTCATATCAGTGAGGTCATATGATACATGTCTTTCTCTGGCTGACTTATTTCACTCAGCATAATACCCTCCAGTTCCATCCATGTCATTGAAAATGGCAAGATTTCATTCCTTTTGATGGCTGCATAATATTCCATTGTATATACATATATATGTATTATATATATATACATTGTGTGTGTGTATGTATATATATATATACACCACATTTTCTTTATCCATTCATCTGTCGATGGACATCTTGGCTCTTTCCACAGTTTGGCTATTGTGGACATTGCTGCTATAAACATTGGGGTGCACGTACCCCTTCGGATCCCTACATTTGTATCTTTGGGGTAAATACCCAGTAGTGCAATTGCTGGGTTGTAGGGTAGCTCTATTTTCAACTTTTTGAGGAACCTCCACACTGTCTTCCAGAGTGGCTGCACCAGCTTGCATTCCCACCAACAGTGTAGGAGGGTTCCCCTTTCTCCGCATCCTCGCCAACATCTGTTGTTTCCTGACTTGTTAATTTTAGCCATTCTGACCGGTGTGAGGTGATACCTCATTGAGGTTTTGACGTGGATTTCCCTGATGCTGAGCGATGTTAAGCACTTTTCGTGTGTCTGTTGACCATTTGGATGTCTTCTTTGCAGAAATGTCTGTTCATGTCTTCTGTCTTGTGGCCACTTCCTACGTTTATTTTCCTTCTGTGGCCCTGATTTCATTCAAACCCCTCTTTCAATGGTCTCATTTGAAACAGGGGTTGGGGAGGGGGAGGTCACTTGAAGACTTGTTACTAAATCTTGGGCCCCACCCTGGACCTACTGAATCAGAAACTCTGCAGATGGTGCGCAGCAGTCTATGTTTGAATGGGTCATTCAGGATTACTTGCCACATTTTGAGAATCTGTATTATAGATAGTAGCTGAACCAATGCTAGCACTCAGCTTTCTTGACAATAACCCAACTCCCAAACCCCCACAGATCCAGCTTTTGTTTACAATGAAGTTTGACATCCTTGCTTTGTTCAGGGCTTTTCAACAACCTTGTAATGTTTCAGGTTAGCCTGTGTGGGGAGGGTTCATTTTTGCAATAATCTCGGAAAATTGACACGCAAACCATGTCTTTAGGCCTTTCGACCTTCCCCTTAATCCATTTCCTGTTCACCGCACCCTTAAGATTTCCAGGGAGGTGAGCAGAGTGCATAACAATTTTTAAACATTAACAATTTAATCTTCTCTTTTGTTAGGAAGCTGTGACTCACTTTAAAGATTAAAAAATAAAAGCAAAGCAAAAACAAAAACAAAAACCAAACCTAAGCGGAACAATCAAAACAAACAGAAACCCCTAAAACCAAGTCCTTAAAGGAACAGAGAATTTAAGCAGCATGTAAATGCCCAAGACCCCTGAGGGGTATTCCTGTATCACACTGGCATATTTGACATCGACCACTTTTTGGTTTACAGAGCAGAGTTTTGTCTCCTCTAACCAATTTATAACACCAACACAAACACCAAGTGCGGCCAAGCTTCTTCAACTGCTAACATGATTTGTCAATGTGAAATAAATATGACTATCCTCCTAAGACAATAGAAAAGGAGAAGAGGGCTGAGTTTCATTTAGATTAATATTGGTAAATGTTGCTTTGTTCCACTGGGTCTTGTTTCTCTTCCACAATTTTTTTGTCCAAGTCAGGGAAGCTGTGTTAACATTCCCGCTCAAAAATCCTACGCACCTCTTTAAGGTGTGGGAAACAGTAGTCAAACTGTGGACGAAACCAAATTGGTTCACTTTGTCTAAAGATTGATGGTCCTATCATTGATGCTGGTGCTCCTTAAAATTTGTGAGTGTTTACTCATCCCATGTAATAAAATTCCTTTCAACAAATTTTCTCCTTATCTAATCACAAGTATTTCTTCTAAGGTCAAACAGACCTTATACCTTCTGCACCTCATTGTTTTTTTTACCAGAAACCAAGGGGGAATTTAGAAACATTTTGCTAAATTGTTACATCTAAATTAACAAATGTTAAATGCAGAAAAATGAACTCAATGCAATTATTACCAATTAAAGAATTTCTTTGCAGAAGGATATCTATTCTTCATCTCTCTCCTCACTAGCTTGCAACAAAACCAATCTTTTCCCTCCAGAGCTATGAAGAGATATCCAGGAATATTGTTTACATTATCTGTGGTGCCTATTTTGCTTTATTCAAACCTCAGAAATAGAATCTATTAGCTGCTTAGTGTGAGAAGCAAAATATTTGCTGTTACTTTACAAGGTGAGGCCAACCAAATGTTTAATATTCTTCCAAATAATTATCAAAGTAGAAGACAGAGCACTGAAAATTATTTGGGGGCTACATTATCTTATTATTCTTTGTATCATCAGCACTTGGCACAGTTCTTATCACATTATAGACAATTAATGCACGTTGAAATCATGAGTAAATAATCACTAACGTACATTGCCTTGATTAATAATTTGGGTAGTTTGAAAGAAAGTCTCAAAATGGATGAAGGATCTGAAGCAGGCTGATTCATCTTCATAGATTAACTAGTAGGAGTTTAATAACTGAACAGCAACAAAAAAATAACCCTATTAGGAATGACATCTGAGTCATAAACCTGGTAATAGAAGCCTTGAGTTTTAAAGCATGTGTTGTAATCATTAAATTTCAACAATCCTTTTACTATCATCCAATTTCACGTGCCATGTTCAGAAGCAATATGTCAAGATGTGAAATGCCAGCCTGTCGTGGATAGTACAGAGATAGAATTCCTCTTCCCCATTAATCTAGCATTTTGTTTCCTTTAAGCAGAGGTAGGGGCTGCACATTTGCCTTACATCAACACTCGAAAGCACTGTAATAAATATGTTTGATAGATGCTGATTGAATATACAACATTTTTTGGTGTATTTTAAAAATGGCTTTTTTTGGTTTCTGTTTCATACATCTAATTTAAATAAAAAGTTTTCCAAGAATGGACATATTTTATTTTTATAATTTATTGTTGGGTCCTGAATTTTTTTGGGGGGGGTGGTGGCATTTTTTTTTTTCTGCTTAAACTTCCATGTCAGAACATCTTTAGATACTTCTGAGTAATATGAATTCTAGTAGATGGTAATTTTCTTCATAATACATTTAAAGTTACCCCCAAAAGTGACAGTATGGAGGATTCAGCCTCTCTCTGCAGTTCTGTAAGTTAAAATGACTAAAAATGAAACTTTGTATGTGGTTATTGTAGACTGAGCTTACCCATGTTTCTCAACTTAAGTTCCTTATTTTAGGCAAATGTACTACAGCTAATAGTTTATTAATTCAACAAGGGGTTAGAAAAAAGGAGAATGCTTGTTTTAAAAAGTGCTTCTCAAGAGTGACATGTTACATGACTAAATTCACTCTTTTAAAAAAATGTCAAGTGTTTTTCTTATCTTCATATTTGTTTCCATATGCCCTCCCCAAATCCTCTCCCTCTATCTGCATTCATGCCTTAACTTTCTTTAAATCTGCTCTTTAGACAATTACCTCTTCTCCACTCCAGTCAGCCTGTAACTTGCTTAGAAGCACTTGTGCTTCAAATACTACTGTTTTTTTTATTTTCTTATATTCTGCTAAAAAAAAATATTGGGTTAAAAAAAATCCAACAAGAATCCCCATAACCTATACTTACACCCAAACTTTTCCATTAGATTCTCAGGCTTTTCCACAATATGGCCCCACCCAATTCCCCAAGGGCTTCAATCCCTCTATTTTCTACTATCAATCAAGCCCACTCTACAGCCAAAGTGAGCTCTTTGCTATTTTCCAATTATAACTTGTAGGTTTGCTCAACCTTTTTTTTTACATTTTCTCCCTTTCAGTTTATTATCCCCTACCTCTACCTCTGTCAGGATTGATATATAACAGGCATTTATTTAACAAATACCTATTAAGTGTGACCATGTCCCTGGCCCCAAGCTAGGACAGAGGGCAGTGCCAGTGAACAACTGAAGAAGAGCTTACTGTAAATAAAAGCAAAGTTACCAAATTAAGTGTAAAATTAAAACTTTGTGACAAGTGCTTAGAAGGAAAGATCCAGAAAGCCATGAGAGCAAAACAGGGGGACCTAATTTAAATTTGGGGATTTCTCAACTAGTAATACTGTGAGATCTAAAGTTAGAGGCAGGATTAGCCAAGCAAAGAGTAGGTGGAAATCAGTTCAGTCAGAAACAACAGTGCTTTCATCTGCGCTGAAGAACTTTCTGAAAACGATTAGTGTGACTATTGCATAACGTGAGAGAGGGAATTGCACCTAGAGAGTCACTCTTCCTGAGGAGCAAACACGGATATGCTCCTCCATTCCCTCTTCTAATCTAAGCAGCGGACACCTTTTAGGTAATTAGCCATCCTTGATATCTTGACTTATGGATTTGGACATGTCTCATCTTCCCTACTAGATTTTAAGCTCTTTGAAGGCAAGAACTATTTCCTATTCAGATTTTGTCTTCTGTATTATTTGGTACAATGCCCAGCAGATAATGAGCACAGGGCTGCTTCCTGAGTGCGGAACATGTGCAACCATACAGGGGCCTGCACTTAGAAAGACTCACTCTTGATTTAATGCTTTGCTGTCACCATCTTCAATTTTTTAATACTTTTTGAAGACAAGGCCCCAGACTTTCATTTTTCACTGAAACCCCCAAATTAGGTAGCCAGTGTTGAATGAAAAGAAACTTCCTGAGTCAATGAGTGATTCAAGGATTAAAGAGATCTAATTGGAATAGTACTGTAGGGCATTTTTCTCTTCTAGAGTCTACCTTATTCCACGAACACTGTATGATTCTCAGTTATGTGATGGATGGCTAAGGAATGGACAAAGTTTTCCTTTAAGAGAAGTTTAGTCTTCTAGTGTACTGTTTCTTAAATACTAAATTGAACTTCATATTGACTTATTTAGATATTCCTAGAACGCTCTCTGTTGAAGTGTCTTCTTTCATGATCATCACCTTTCAATCTCCATCCCCAACATTAGGAGATGGGTAGGTCAAAGTCCAAGGCATTGTTTTCTAGGCCATCCATCCTTTTGCATTTTGTGAATTCTTTGTATCCTGCTGCAAACCACAAGTATGAATGAGAGATATCAATGCTGAGAAATACATGTCATTCAGGCCTCTGCTGATTGAGTCTATAGAAGTTTGCAGAAAAAGCTGTAGCAGCAAAAGACCTTCAGTTATCAAGGATTAGTGACTGACTGGCAGTGAGTGAAACTGGACCTTCTAGAGCTAAAGACTTGTGACTTTGGGGACCTGAAAGACTAGTTTAGTTCTTGGTCTAGACAAGTACAGTGCTGGCAAGTATTTGTGAGAACCTGTGATAAATACTGAGTTATTTACTGACTTACTCTTCCCCACTGAGAAGCCCCTTTGAGAATTCAGAAGGATTTTTATCTCAACCACTGGCTCACTAAGTTATAGTCAACAATTATTACTGAGCTTCCATAGGACAGGCTGAGTTCTCATTATCTGTCTGGTCAATGATCCATAGATTATGGCCTCCTTTGTGCAGATGACAACTTAAACTATCTTAGCTCAAGAGTTTTATAGTTACTTATAGCAGTGAGTCAAAAAGGTGCCTGCAGAGTAAATAGGACTTAAACAATATACCCTCCAAATCGCCGCCCGATGATACAGTGCACAGATTCTAAGTTTATTGTACATAAGCCTTTTAGGGACCTTGGTGGACAATCGAATGCAGGCACTGAGTGTGGGCTTAGGTTCTCTCTCTCTGTTAAACAAATAATAAAAGAAAACTCTTCATTAATAATTATTACAGTACTTTATCATCTTCCAGAAGAACCAAGAACAGACTGTAAAATTAGTGACTAAAAATATTGTTCTGAGAGAAGGTGAAATTTAAATGTATGCAACCAAGCAGGACTGAATAAATCCAGTATTATGTCTACTGGGTGATTATTTAGAGATAAGGAGTTATCCACTTGCCAAGAGAGTGCATTCACGTTGTAATGGCGGAATATAGCAAACCTATATTATTATTATTATTTTAAAGATTTTATTTATTTATTTATTTATCTATTTATTTATTTATTTATTTGAGAGAGAGAGAGAGAGAGAGAGAGAGAGAGAGTGGGGGCGGGGGGAAGGAAGAGAGAAAGAATCCCAAGCGGACTCCACACATTAAGTGTGGAGCTGGACATGGGGTTTGATCCCATGACCCTGAGATCACAACCTGAGCCAAAACCAAGAGTTGGACGCTTAACTGATTGAGCCACCCAGGCGCCCCAATGTACCTATAATATTTATGAACAAAATATCATCCCCCAACCTTTTATTTTCTGAATCCCTCAGAGAAAATTCCTCCTTGGTAGCCTGCTCATACATTGTAAATCTTTCATGGCACCTCTTAATCTTCCTGTACTTCTTTTTACCATTTTATTTCTTTCTCTCTAGCTGAAAGTACTCAAGTGCAGGGATCACTTTGCAAGTTTAGACATACTCTTGATATTCTTATCCACAGCTCCTAGTAGATAATAAATGCTTATTAAATGAGTAATGAAAGAATGCATGGATCATTCTTATTTTAAATTACACTATGGTTCTCTGTATCTCCTTAGCCCTGACACCTAACTAGCAAGCCTATGAAAGCAGTCTGAACTAATGGGAAATTTATACCAGGCCTAGAAGTTGTAAAGGCATATGAGAATGCGCCCATGTGTGATGGTGGAGAGAGCTCCAAAAAGCAGAGTGATTTCTGTCCTGGAGGCAAGGCTCATGTGGTAGGGGGAGGCAGAGTTTCAGGAGAACTTACAGCACAGGGCCTGCCTTGATGCCTCTGCTCAATGTGAACCACATCCTCCCCCTTGGGGTGAGTTGCTCTCTGAAGTGCCTGGCTTGTGCTTTAACATCGGAAAGGAGGCACTCATTTTTAACTTCTGCCCCCAAAATACTGGGCCTGGAGGAGGCATGGGGGAGCCCAATTAGGACCCCTATCAAACATTTCTTTGTCAGATGATAGAAACATCTGATTTAATGAAAGGGATTAGGAAGGATTCATTTCTACACTTACATTTCAAATTTACTACATTCTGTGGGGCAGAGTGCCAACACATTCATTTGCAGAGAGAGAAATATTTCACAGGTGTGTATAAAAGGCATCCTGTAAAGAATGTTTTTTTTAAAGATCAATCTAGATTGGGCTCTGCTTCTCTCCTGATTCTTTAAGAAACAGTATCAGTTCTTAAAAAATGTTTTTATATACACATACATTATGTATATGTGTGTGTGTATATATATATATATAGGCTATATATATATATAATCTACTCATAAAGTAGCCAAATTTACTGTAGAAAACTTTAATCTGCGAATCTAATTCTAGTGTGACTCTAATCTAATCTAATCAAGTATGTGTGTGTGTGTGTATATATAGATTATATATATATATAATCCACTCATAAAGTAGCCGAATTAACTGTAGAAAATTTTAATCTGTGAATCTAATTCTAGTGTGAATTTAATCTGTGAATCTAATCTAATCTAATCAAGTATATTGTCTAGATGCCAATTGGAGACCCATTTCCAAAAGCAGGATAGAAGAATAACAAAATTGTGATAATTTATATAGCTCTCTTTCTCTCTAATTTGGCTGCAGAAAGGTATTTTTTTCAAGTAAGTATTTCCTTTTGATTTTTAGTTGCATACATTTTCTCTCAACATAATTTCTGGTAACAACATAAAATGCAATATTATTTATTTATTGACAATTTTTAAAGTGATTTCTATTTTAATTTTCCTCAGATTATTTTAAATTGTTCTTTTCTTTTTGTAATTGTGTACCAGAAAATTTTATTTGCAGGGGAGTTGTGATAAACACTGCTGTTCCCTACTCCCACTCCTTCCATGTCCACACAGAAGCATGGTTTTATTGAAATATCAGGAGATTACTCTGTCCACCAAAGGAAGGTAAATACTGGTTCATTTAAGACATCTATTCATCTTTCCAGTAACAGAAAAGGAGATGGTCACGTGATGTGATTCTAGCCAAGGGAAGGCCTGTCGCGAGGCACCTGGGAAAATTGTTATTACCATGAACAAGAGGCACCAGGAAAAGATATGGCCTTTTAGGAGACTTTTTTGAGTGGGGGGGGATGCAATTTTGGGGCTAGTGTAGCCAATTTGCAATTAGGTGGAAGAGATAAGCCTGAGGATAAAGTTGAGGGATTAGAAAGAAAAGATGGACAGATCCTGGGTCTATGATAAAATCTTTGTGACTCACTATATCATCTTATGTTTAAGCCACTTTCAGTAGCATCCTCTTATCTTCATTGAAAGCATGCTAGCAGATACGTCACCATTTTGGGAGGCTAATGGCTTCTGTTGAGAGTGAGGCTGCAAGTCAGGAGCAGAGGTGCTATTTAGTTCAGTATCTTGTATTGAAAGTGGAGACTCAACCAATTAAGATGAAGGCCATGTTAGGCTGAGGCTGAAACTCCACCATTCCAAATACCTGTATTTCTGAAAATATTTCAGTATTTAAAATTACATAGTCACAGGGTTAAGCTGCTATGGTCTTACCTTTAGAACATCATTTACATTTTGAAAACTTCCTTTCTCTTTCTTTTTTCCCCCAGTAGATTATTATGAAGTGAATCTGAAATGTTTCAACCCATTATCATATGAGACCACAAGATCATCGTGGTGTGATGGCTGACAAGTTGATCAACAAGACATAGGTTTTTGGGGGGATTTCACACAATCCTGGACATTTTGTCAGGCCCTGCTTTTACAGAAAATGCAATTGATAGTTACATATCAGTGATCTGCTGAGAATATTGTCGTGAGAATCAACGAAAGGACTATTGGGTAGAACATCTAGGGAGAAAATCCTCAGAATATCAAAATTCTTAAAAATATTATAAACTACTTTGTCAATTTCTTTTTTAAAAGACTTATTTTTATTTGAGAGAGAGAGAGTGAGGGAGGGGCAGAGGGAAAGGGAGAGGAAAAGAATCTCAAGCAGACTCCCTGCTGAGTGTGGAGCCTGACACGGGGCTCCATCTCATGACCTGAGCCGAAACCAGTCAGAAGCTTAACTGACTGAGCCACTCGGGCGCCCCTCGATTTCTTTGTTAATGCTTAATTTCTGTCTTCAACATCATTGTAAGTAATTCTAGCCCAGTAATTCTCCTACTGAGTATCATATTTGTTGGTATGTGACATTTTTTTTGCGGTTTCTTGGTGACTATGGCTTAAATTAATAAAAATAGAAAAATTAACTTCATTTGTCAGATTTTCAAACCACGCTTCATTGAAATCTGCTAGTATCTTCTTGTGTTTTTCACAGTGAATCTTTATGAAGAGTATATTAAACGGAACTCCAAATCGAAGCAGCCTAAAAGGAAGTTTAATTTTGTTGTCTTTACTGCGGGTTGATTTTACTGTGGGGCAGGTCATAGTCGCCAGCAGGTCTGGGTTCACATCCTTAGACCTTGCTAAGCCACAAATCTTACAGTGACTAAAATGTTCCAGAGCAGAAGGTAGTGTGCCCTGCTGTCGTCCCTGGGTGAATAGCAGCTTTACCAGCTGCATGTGGAGTGGGAGGAGGAGTAATGACCCACAGCGTGGATCTCATAACCAGAAAAGGATGGCAGAGAGTCTGAATAAGACAACACATGTCCTCTACATGGGGGATATTTACGACAGTATGCAGAGTTTCCCAAACTAATTTGCCCGGAAACTCTTTCCACTCAGAACATCTGTTACCATTTCTGGGAAGTAAGTTCCTGATTTAACACTTGGAAAATTATTCTTTAGAGTATGCAAAACATTTCAATACAGATTAACTCCCTGGACCTTCATAACAATCCTACTGGATTTGTCAGCCAGGTAAAACCAATTTATCTTAGGAAACCCAGACTCAGAGAGATTTAGAGACTGGTGAAAAGTCACATAGATTACCGGGATAAAAATTCAATCCCAATTACTTGTCAAATGTTGTGAGATGGCCTCTGGACTGTAAGGTGGACAGTTTTGTAAGTTTTTTCTAATTTTGAAAGTATCTTATGTAAGGCTCTGCATTACCAATGCCACGTGATGGCTTGGCTACAGTGGAATTTTATAATCCATTAGTGCAATTATACAATGTTGGCTTTGGTATCAGACCACTTAGGTAAGAATCCTGGCTATTAGTTTTGCTAAAGCTGTGTCCTTGGACGAGTAACTTTTACCTTGGAAAACTGTGTCAGTGAAAATGCTGGCCCTATACAGTTGTTGCTGTGATTAGTAAAGATAATGAATGTAATTACTTAACATAATGACTAGGACATACTAATTACTCAATAGGTCTTATTTATGCTTTTAGGGACAGTTATCACAACTGAGTCATTGTATAGTATAAGATTCCAGAAAGTTTCCTATTAATTGTTTATTTCTCTCTTAACACATGTATTGAAATACAAAGTCTTATCTGCAAATGCATTCCCCCTCACCACCTGATCTGTATTTTCTAATATATTTTGGGCCAAAATAAAAAAAGAGACACACACACAAATGGAACTCAATTAACCCCAACTTGAAACAGATGTCATTAAAATGTGCTATATGTACTCTTACCCATGAACAGTTAACACATCAATCATGGAAAGGGAGAAGCATCCAAAGCCAGATGTTTTGCATGCCTTTGGAACTTATACACTTTCTTAACTATGGCCAGTCGAGTTATTGTATGTTGATAACTGAAATAGCTTCTCCCTAATTGCACACCATTGTAATTTCAAAGACAGCCTCTGGCCTTTTAATAGTCACAGAGGTGCTTCTGCTCTATGTGAAGCAAATGCCAAGGTCAGGTGCAGAACATACAGATGATTTTTTTTTTTTTAAATTATTCCATCAGAGAAGGGATTCAAACATATTTCCTTTTGCCAGTCTTACTTTATACCTTGGTGCAGTTGACAAATCTCAAAGGAGCTCACAACCATTCCACACAGAGACTTGTTCCAAGTCAGAAAGAAGCAGATACAGTGTATTATGATTTAGAGTCTGTTACTGAAAATAGGATATTGTGGCTTAAAGAAATATTTAGACATTACTTAAGCTAACTATTATGGGATTGAAATGAAGGTCCAAATGTTATGACTGGAACTGCTCTCATGTTTTCAAAGCTTTTTAACCAAGCTGGTAGCTCACAGAACAAGCTCTCTAGAGTAGAAAAAATGGGTGTACACACACACACACACATAATCGGGCCCAAATAATAACATTAATTTATATGAGTACGATTTCTTAATCTTCTTTCAAAACCTAATTGGTACTGCCTAGCTGATTAAATATGGATAATTCATATCTAAATATTCAAGAACTCTGCCTCTGAGAATTTGAATCATAAATCTGCAGGTCATATTGTCTTGAACGTACACTACGATCATATACTGCTTCAAATTCTGACTTACTTCATTACTGTACTATTGTTGTAGAAAATTTCCCTAGAGGAACTCTATTCTTAAACAGGATCACTCTTGAGTTTGGACCTATTCGAAGAACTCCAAAACTTCCAGTCTCTAAGAAGGAAGTTTGACAATGGCTGGAGACAGCATGTATGTCTGAGGAATGGAGAGCAGTGGCAGGATGGCGAGTGTGGGGTGGTTTGGGACCATAGCTTGAAGTTGTCTGATTCATGTATAAAATTACTTTGAAGTCCTGCTTTAGCATAAGTTCATATGAATTTAATAGCGATTTTTAGTTAAGTCTTTTTAAGTATTTGATTTTGGGGGGGGGAAATGTGAGTGGGTGATTTCTTACACTAGTTGGCCCACTCCCACATATGTAAAAACTCATATCATATCCCAATTGAGAAGCATGGAAAAAAGTGGGAAAAATGTTTACTTGATGGAAAATCCTTTATGAATCTGAAATAAAATCATATGCAGGATTCAACTCTTATGCAATTTTCCTGCAAATATTCTTAGGTAGTGAGCAGAGGACCATGTTGCCACACTGGCCTAACAACCAAAACCTTCAGGGAGGGCTCTTGGTTGTGTCTCAAAGATAAAGTAGAAGTAGAGGAAGGAAGTGGGGGCCACTGCTATCTATCCTACAAGATAATGCCCTCAGGCCCTTCTAAGGACTTGGAGGCCAAAACAGATTGAATCCTTATAGGAGGAATAAAGACAATATATCACTACCTTTCTTTTCCTTCCTCTAACATGGAGTTTGGGTTGTTCCATATGTGTTTATACAGGTTTACACAGTCCATCTCTTAGGAAATATAAATAGGGCAAGGGGTGAGGAAGCTGTAAGGACAAAAAACCCAAGAAAGCCTTGGCCTAGTGGGCCTCCAGCTAAACATTTAAATATTGCTGTGAAAATTTCTTCATTATTTGGCTCAGTTCATCAATCTAGCTAATGAGGATTTGGAGGCAGATTTGGTTATTCCCAAATATTAGTCCAAAGTAGTTTTATTGTAGAATATGTCCTGTTTTATTTCTCTTTCCAGGATGTTGAAATGGAGGAGCAAGTGATTGGATAGGATTTTGAATCTAATATATGAGAGAGAAATCCTAATATAATGGGAGTCAAAAGCCTAATTCTTACTATAACTCAGATGGGCAAAGATAACCCTCACCCACCAAGGATTGGGAAAAGAAATTACTAAATACCCAATCTAATTTAAAATTTAACCCAATTAGATTTATATAGTTCCTTTAGGTAATTAATATTCAGTTTCTCTGGAAAAAGGAATAGCTCAGTTTGAGTCACCCCTTTTCCTTTGCTTTTGTTCTTAAGTGACAACTACGTGTCTCGGGTCAAGGGTGAGACAGGAAAGCATTGCTATCCTTGGGCACAGCTTGCACTGCCCCCACCTCCATCACCCTCAATCTCTGGGCAATTTCTTCCTTCTACCTGTTGTTGCTTATCCACTTTAGCATTCTGTACCACTTTGAGGTTGGAGTGAGGTGGTGCACACCCTAGTCTTTCTGAGAGTTCAGTAAGAGTCTAGTGGATGGAATAAAGAAATGGATGACTCAGCCCCATCCCAGCCTCTGATGGTGCCATAGACACCTCTAATATCATGCTGTGGTGCTTACTTGGACTCCAAATGGTGGTCTATTCTGTAGTTATTTCTACAAAGTCACATGTCCTGCCAAAGCCATCCCATTGGCCAAACTCCACACCAGATTCTCAACCATGTCAATGTCCTTCTTATGTCATATAGAAACCAAAGGTGATGAGGAAAGCTACATCTCAGGGCCTCACTCTGCATGCCAAGATTCCAGTAGGTACGGATGATCGAGGCTCAGGGCTTAGAAACATGTCTGATAGTCTTGCTCTCAAGTCAGTCCCTATCTCTTTTCTCTCTTCTTCTGTTATCTTTCACCTGTCCTTCTTCCTGCCATTTCCTGGGAGCTTTCCCCTCTAAATGCAGCCTCTCTTATGACTCTGACCTCCTTTCAAACCTTAATCATATAGGGGTATATTCTCTACATTGGGTGAAAACTGATCCTCCAGGTGAAGCTGATTCTCCAAGTTTGGTTATTGAGATGCAAGAGGATAAGGAAAACAGATGAAAAAGGTTTAGGACATCATTTTTCAAGACAATATCCTGGCTTGCAAGACACTTTTCTACTGCATTATCCTATTTGCATATCAGAAGCAGAATATCTCCTTCCTTTTTTCATTCTCACTGTAATAAATGGTTTCCCTTTGTAATAAATTCTAATCTTCCTTCAGCAGATGGATACTTTAGGTCTATTAGTGCCAAGCTTATGAGTTCACGTATTTAGAAAGGCAAAAGTGGAAAATACATTAATGTTTCCAAGAGGTCAGATGCTATATCCAGACTTCTCTCTGCTTTGACCCAGAGAGAAGCAGTATGTTTGATAAGTGATGGTAATACCAAGGTATTCCCCTACTTCCCTTCTTGGTACCTAAGGAGGAGACTGCTTTGTAGGATATCTCATACTACCGTCGGGCAGCCTAGTTCATTTAAGAAGGCAGAAGGTTATGGTCAGACACATAGAATTTCTAGGGCTACTCCAGAGCCTCTTTCATTTCCTGCGTAGGGTGGACATTGAGTTGAGAGCAAAGGCAATTGGTGGGTTGCCAATTCAGAGGCTATATTTGGGATAGGAAGATGGTGCATTGGTCTATATCCAGGAGGAGCTAAGAGGCAACTGAATCAAGAAGGCAGAGATATAGCATGCTTCAGTGTAGCCAAAAAATGTGCTGTGAGTTCAATAGGTACAAGCTTTGGCCCTGAGAGCCAGCAAGATATCTAGGTGGCAGGATGTCAGGAATTGGGCATGGGAGACCTGTGGATGTCAGCAAAGACCCACAGTGAAGTTAGGGGATTGCACTCTCCTGCCAGAGACACTCATTCACCCAAGCCACACACTTTTTCCACCAGATTGCATGTCACCTTAGAGATAGAAGCACAGGGAGAGATCAAGTGTAGAAGAAACTGAGCATTTTTTTTTCCCCAAGAGAAGATTGAGCATCAGCGAAAGTGATTGTTTAGCAAACAGCCACATTAGACAAAGGTCTAAGAGAGATTGGTCATTTACTTATCATGTCATACTCTACTTATCAGAGGAACCCCAAACCCAGAAAAGGTCCTACTTTTTACTTCTTCCATGAGCCATCTTTTGACCTTGAAAGTTGAAGACTTATATTAAAAATGCAAAAATATATAGGAGCCTGGGCTCTTGATCACTGCATGGAACCATCATACCTATCCTGGAGGGTCCTTTTCTGGACTTCCTGTAGTGAAAGAAGAAAACCTCCACATTTAAGTCACTAGAGTTACTTCTTTGTTCTGGCAGACAAACAATTCCTAAGTGAAACAATTAACTTGTTTTTTCTCAGTGAATTTCTTCTGGTAAGAATTTATATTTCTCCCCACACATATGTTATATACTCAGGGCAAAGGTTATTACTTTTTCTGAGATATAAAAGAACACATTTGAAAATTTTGAAACAGGGGCACCTGGGTGGCTCAGTTGGTTAAGCGACTGCCTTTGGCTCAGATCATGGTCCTGGAGTCCCGGGATCGAGTCCCACATCGGGCTCCCTGCTCAGCGGGGAGTCTGCTTCTCCCTCTGACCCTGTTCCCTCTCGTGCTGTCTATCTCTCATTCTCTCTCTCTCAAATAAATAATAAATAAAATCTTTAAAAAAAAAAGAAAATTTTGAAATATTACCTGAGCAGCCAATGTGTAAGACTGATAGTCAAAATTAATTGTCTTTGTTTGTTTGTTTTGAAAAACTTTATGTCTAAAGGGCATAGAAATAAAGTGTATGTGTGCACACAGATATGTGCTTCTGTTTTCTTGGTTCAATGAGATGAAAAAAAAAAACAACAACTGGGGAAGATTATGGCAATATTAGGAGTTCACAGATAAAGTTACTGCATGTACTTCATAAACAATGTTTAGGCAGTGGCATCTTCATCAAGGGAAAAAGAAAGGTACTCTATACCTCTGAAACCTGATCATATTAGAATATGAGATAATGTTTGGAGAGGGGTGCGCACCCAAATCCTAACACATAAACTGTCTTTGTAGATAGACTCTATCCATGCCTGTCCTCTAAGTCCTGAAGACAAGGTCCCAGGACAGGGCCTTATCCTGTGAAGCTCCAGGGGGCACCCTTCACAAAACAGGGAATGGAATAAGAGAGCCACAACAGGCAGGGAGCTATTTTGAGACCCCACTGAAAACCTCTATACCCGAAATCTAGAGCTAGAAGCTCAATTTCTTTTTTTTTTAGCAGAATATATGAAAGTTTTCCTATCCCAAATATCTATTCCATATTATTTATAAATTTTACTTGCCCCATCATCTCTATTTCTTTTAAATAGTACATTCCACAATTGCACAAACTTCTCTTTTAAAATGACAATGTCCCTGGGGGACAGCTAAGGTGGTGGCTGTATTCTTAGGGAACATTAATCTTGTTTGAGGAAATAGAAAATAGATGGTAAAATGGGAGGCACGTTGGCGAATGGAAAGGTAATTTTAAGAATATAAGGGTGGGAGAAATTTTATTTTCAAAATTGTCCAGAATGCATGATAAATCTTATGGAAAGCCTATTCTGGAAAGTCCCATTTTTCCTCCTTTAGATAAGAGGGAAAAAGGCTCTAATATTCAGGGATACATGGCAACTCTGTGATTTCTTTCTCTAGGAGAGTTACCAGGCTCACTCCCCTGCTCTGATATCTCTGCTTAGGTTAGCAAGGCTGTGGGAGATAGGACAAGGTGTTGTCTTAGAACACTGCCCTCCCATATACTGAGTGGTTGAGAGCCTCAGAACTGAAAAAGAATACAACTAAGGAAGTCCTCTCTCCCTTTCACCTGTCCCAGCAAGATGGAAGAGGGGGGAGTGATACTTGGGGTCGTTTTGAAAGCCCAGGAATAGTGAGGTCTGACCACGTACAGTCATAGTATGAATAATCACTATTGCACATATAAGTATGTTGGAAGGTGTATAGTCAACGCAAAGTGTCTTGACCTGGTTTCCCCAACGGCAGACCCTGGGAATGAATTTACTTGGGAGGTGATCTCAAGAAGTGAATAGAGAAGTGGAAAATGGTGAATTAGGATAGAGAAGGAAGGCAATGTTCGTTACTGACCAGGCTACCTTTGTGGATATAGTAGCTCAAACTTTCTAGGGACCTCTGGTTAGGCTGTGTGTCATCTCAAATAAGATATGAGGGAACTAGGGTATTTATTTACCAAGTTCTGACAGTCATTAAGTGAGAGCTGCTAACAAGGGGCATAAAGGGCACAGATATTCTGTCCTATCAGCACATGAGCAAAATAGTCTTCAACAGCCTGAAGCCCTCAAAGACTCTCAGGTGATTAAATATGCAAGCCAATGGTTCTGTACAAATGTTACTACCAAATGTACAGAGGGCATTGACAGTGTCTGGGTTATAGGCACAGGGAAATCAACTACATATGAAATATGACTTCAGAAGTATCAGGAAAATCAATCAACACTAAATGATAGTCCCTATGAAAACTTTTTATCTTTCCCTAATGTTGAAAACAATACTCTTTTAGTTGCAAATTGATTGATAAAATTAATACATAAATGAATCTATTGGTTCAATATAATAGAAAATTTCAAGTCTTTGGTTTCAGACATGACTGGATCCAGGCTGTCTGGTTATGCCGTCATGAATTTTTCGCCTTCTTGGACTATTTTCCAAAGTTTTGGCTTCATACTTAGGTAGGTTATCTCCATTGGTGGCAAAATGGACTACCAATTAGATTCAACCTGGTTAGCAGCCCAGAATAAATAAATCACCTATTTTCCAAAAGTTTCCAAATATGTCTAAGGAGGCATTGACTATACTAAACCACATCACTTGTACATCTCTCTACCAGTTATTACATATGGGCAGAGAAAGAGATTTGATGATTGGCTGGACTGAGTTCATATAACCATCCCTAGAACTATGGGAACTGGTTACACCTTGCCTGAATCACATAGCATGAGGTATGGACAGAGTAGCTCCTTAGAAGAAAATCAGGTTGCTGTTATTAGAAGAAGGGAAAATGGGTTGCAGACAGATCACACACACACACACACACACACTACTACTACACATACACCACAGATATCCATTGCCATTTTACCTTTTATCTTTGATCTCCGAAAAAATGCAAATTTCTCTGGAGATTTATTAACTTAATTGATTTCCAGCTGGGTGACAGTTTTTTTTCTGGCTTTGCAACTAGCTATTTTTGGTGATACTGTACAATTCACTAAGTAGAGTGTTAAAGTGGGATGTTTCCTCTCTTGGCAGTTTTCAGGTGAGACCTTCAAGCTGAAAGTACCAGATAACAAGTATCCCTATGTTCTAATTAGAGGTTCTAGGCCATCTGAATAGGAGCTACAAATAAGGGAATCCCTTATTTGTAAAGGGGTTCTTTGATCTTTAGCCCAACAAACCATGTGGACTCTATAATTATAGAGTTTATTAATGAGAATTTCTTTAGAGGCAGTAGGGTCCTGGTTATTCTCCTCCTCCTCATGGGGAAGAACAAGTGGTACTTTCCACTTCCACACAAATGGGTGAGGCAGGCCCCCATGAGGTCCTTGCAGAGCCTAGCATGTGCTCCTTGGTTGGATTTCCTGATTTACGCTTGGAAAGGACTGGAACGGCCTCAGCTGAGGGGTGAGGAGACAGAGAGGGAAGGAAGCATCCTAGGCTGTTCCCTCAATGTGCTGTAGTGATTAAGCATGTGGGCTCTGAAGCGCTCCTGCTTTAGTTCAAATCTCACCTCCACCAGCTATTAACTGAGTGTTTGTGGTTGTGTAACTAATTTTTCTGTGGCTTTGTGGAAATAATTCAAAGGAGTATTGTGAGAATGAGATGAATTGAAATATATTAAGTGCTTGGAAGAGGATTTGGCGCATAGTAAGAGTTAGCTTTGATTATTACTTCTTTCTCACAGGCTGAGGTAGATGTTTCTGAGGCCCCACAGAAGGAAGCGGGGTTTGAGTTATCTGGAAAGGGAGCCCAAATAAGAAGGTCATTAGAGGTGACACAACAGGGGGGAGTCTCTGTGGGACATTTGGAAGTAGGGACAGAGGGAGATATCATACACAGTCAACTGGAGGAGACATCATGTAGTATGGAGTCTTCAGCAGGATCTCTGATAATAGCAGGTATCTTTGAAGAACCCCAAAGATACCCTAAAGTTACTAACTTTTACAGATCTGCCCATAGGCCTGGACAGCTAAGAGAATTACATGGTACCACGTCTTTTTTTTTTTTTTCCCCATCCTTCCTCCACACCACAGACAAGAGGAACAGCTTTGTGAATAGAGGAGGAATGCAAAAGCCAGGAAGACTAATAAACCCAAACAAAGCTGATCCCTTCCAAAAACTTTAGCTCCAGAAGTAGATAAGAGAGTGAAGCTTTGATATTGCTATGGACTGAATTGTGTTCCCCTGCCCCCCAAATTCATATGTTGAAGCACTAACCCCCCCACCCAAGGTGACTGTAGTTGAGAGGGTCCTTTTAGGAGGTAATTAAGGCTAATTAAAGTCATAAGTTTGGGGCCCTAATCTGACAGGACTGATGATTTTATAAGAAGAGGAAGAGAGAGAAGGACATAGCAGGACACTTCAAGAAGGCAACCATCTGCAAACCAAGAAGAGAGCCCTAAGCAGGAACACAATTGACCAGCACTCTGATGTCAGAATTTCTAGCCTCTGGAACTGTAAGAAAACAATTTGTTGTTTAAGCCACCCAATCCATCTTGTAGTCCAATTTGACCAATACAGATATTAAGCTTTACAATGCCTGCAAAATTAGACTACTCAGTTACACTATTCATTAATATCTAATAGTGACTGGAAAAGCAATACTTCCAGCCTAAGATTTCATCCCAGAGCAGGGAAGAATATTTGCTATAATAGACTTCAAAGGGCAGCGGTGAGGAGGAATGGACACAATTTCCATGAATCTAGCTTTTTAATAATTTGGTTGCATACTTAACTTCTTTGGACTATGTTTCATTTCTTTGGAATTATTAAAGGAGTTGGATTAGATGGGATTCAAGTCCCCAGTGCAACTCAGCTACGTTACATTCAAATGATTGATTTCCATTTATGTAAAAGAGCTTCAGATATTTTCCTGAAAGCAGTTTCTAAAAAATAAATAAGTTCAGATACTTCAAAAGGAAGATGGAAAGAAAAGGAGCACCTTTTGGAGAACTAGGAGTCTTAAGGTTTCCAACCGCGAACCACACTTCTCTGAGGCCCGACACTCTCACCACTACTAGCCATCTCATTTAAAAGGACCTTACTAGAACGAATGTCGTTTAGTGAAATTCCAATGATGCCTGACCAACAAGGAGCCACTTAGTGTTCTCAAGAAATTTTCTTGTTAGCCTAAAACTAATTTTAGTGAATGTAAGTTAAACTATAATGAATGCGTGTACACACACATACACATAAACACACACACAATGATCACAATCAATCTAGAACTCTAGGATATCTGGTTAATAAAACAAAACCCCGGATTTCAAGTAAAATACAGCTAACCACCCAAGTTTTAAAAAAGTTGCCATGGTATTCTGAAAGATGTGCAGAGCATTCCATATTCACTCTCAGGCAACTCATCCTAGTAGCGTTTCTTTACAGATAATTATTCCTTTCCCATACCACATATGTCCCTATGCTTGGGGAAAATACAATTCCAATTTTAAAGGTCTGCCATACACTGATGGCAGGTTTAAAGACATTCCCTTCCAATGTGTCAAAGTCTTAGGTTTCGGGGGAGGAGACACCAATGAAAATGTACACTGTACATTCCCAGTTAAAAAGCGCCTGCTTGCATGAGGGCATTTTCACATTTAAATGTTGCCAACGATATGTAATTTGCAGCCTGCATGTATAGAAATTTTCCCTTGTACGCCTGCCCAAACCAAGAGCCAGGGTTACTAAAAAGTCTTTGTACCTTTTTCATATAAATCTAGTGCTTCTTATACAAACATTTTTCTCATGTTGGAGTGATTCATAAAGCCTCTAAACCCATGGGTGTAATAGGACACCTCTCAATTATGCATCCCAGGGATGAGTAATTTCACAAGCTGAGGGAAAGAGATAAATGCATTAAAATGTTCTTGCACAACAAATTTCAGGGAGAGAAAAAGATGAAAAAGGAAGTGAATGTAGAAATTGAAGATTTACTTCATTGTGCAGAAAAGAATATGAGATCTGTCTTGCCAGAACTGCTTAATTCATAATTCTGCACAAACAATCCTGGTAACAGCACTGCCAGAAGCCTTCCTAATATGCATGTACCTACCAAAGCTCAGCTTTATCTCTGGTAACTGCAGAGTATGAGAACTGTATAATAGTCACATTTTTGTAGTGAGTCATGGGTCAGAGAATCTGTGAGGAATTATCTCATTATATCATTTCATTCAGGATTAGTTCTATTCAGAGGCAGAGTGATTGGCCACTTCTGGACTTTTTGGCCTTATCAGAAGCTATATATTGAGCACCTGGTCTGTGGGAAGGCATGTGGTAGCTAGATGTAAGCCGGGTTCTGACCCTCTTAAGAATCAAGGCTGATAAAGGAAAATAACTATATAGAGCAATATCATTTGTCCTGGGTGAGAAATCTTGAAGATACAAGGAGGTAGATATAATCAGACTGTTGAAATCATTAAAGAAGACTTCACGGATGAGTAGAACCTCAAAAGAAAGGTAGTCCTTGATAAGCAGAGGTGGAGAGAGGGTGTCCTGGAGAGTTATCTCATGTTGGAGAAATGGAACCATATATCCCTAGAGGTTGGAAGATTTAAAACATGCTTAGAGAACATTTATATTATTAGATGTAGCAGTATGAAATTGTTCTTGTGGGTAAGAAATGATCAAGTATCCCCAGTTTTGCAAGACACAAACCTGGCCTACTGGAAGACAAAGGTGGATATGTGGGTAGGAACCAGGAATCAGGAACTGGGAATGTCTTGTCAAGGTCCAAGACAATTCTAATGGTTTATTTGTTTCTTTATTCTTGCAAGTGTGTGTGTGTGTGTGTGTGTGTGTGTGTGTGTTTAATGTTGAATTAAATATTAGTGCTACAGGCAAGGTTAAAACTTCAGGCCATCCCTTTAAACATTTGAATACACCAGATTAAATACAGATCTTCCTCAGTTTATGATGGGGTTTTGTCTGATAAACCCATTGTAAATGGAAAATACCCCGTTAAAAATGCACTTAATACACCATATCTACCGAATATCATACCTTAGCCTCACCAAACTTAAACGAGTTCGGAACACTTACATAGCCTACAGTCGGGCAAAATCATCTAATACAAAGCCTATTTTATAATTAAGTGTTGAATGTCTCATGTAATTTATTGAATATTTTACTGAAAGTGAAAAACAGAATGGTTATATGGGTACACAATGGTCCTAAGTTATTACCCTCCTGATGGTGGGGCTGACTGGGACATGGGGCTCACTGTGCAGTATCGTGAGAGAGAATCCTACTGAATATCACTAGCCCAGGAAAAGATCCAAATTCAAAAATCAAAGTACAGTTTCTACTGAACATGCATTGCTTTTGCACCATCATACAGTAAAAAAAAATTAAGTCTGACCACCTTAAGTCAGGGATTATCTGTGGTCTCTTTCTTACTGATTTTACTTTTATGACTTAATTTCAGGCTCCTTACCTGGTTGGTCTCCTTTCAACATGCTCCAATTTGTGGAAGTTTCTCTGAAAGTTCAACATTTAACACAACGCACTATCTGGAAATTGTATGCCTATATCCACTCACCTTCTAGACATGTTTCCTGATTAGTACATGATAATATAATTAAATTTTCTTGGCGATTGCTAAGCAAAGCAGAATCATACTGAGTTTACTGTCCGCCGAATCCTAATGCATTTCTTACCGAGGCTACTAAGCTGTGAAACTCCTATTTTATAGCTGTGCAAATGGTTTTGTATACCACAGTTAGGACTTTTCATTAAATTCCTGTTAGACGACATTTAGTTAGCCCCTTGTTTCAAGCTTTTTAAGATCATTATTCTTTCAGTCAACGTACTATTGCTCTCTAATTTTTCATCTACAGGCTTGATCAGCATCTGACAAAGTCTGTACAGTAGTCTTTAGTAAAACTATTTAATAATGTGGGGTTCTAAAGTACACCACCGGATCAGTAGCTGGGTTCACATGAACTACTTAGAAAATAATATTTATGGAATTCACCAAATTTTGCTGTACTGTAGCCAATATTTCTCACTCTCAATTATAGGTATAACATGATCTATTTGTCAGATATCTTGCTGAAATACCTGTGCTTTCAGCATTCTGCATTTTATAAGTTTTCTCTCAAAATTATTATCACAACTCTTGCTTCATGGGTTGTTTCTACAGTGCCTTTGTAAAATAAAAGTGAGGAGAAATATAGTGGCCACCTCCTGTTACGCAGTAGGATGCTTTCAAATCAATTACCACCTAAATTATTCCTATGTCCCAACACAAATGACAGATCAAAACACAGGTAGCAACCTCTTCGACCTCAGCCGCAGCAAGTTCTTCCTAGAAACATCACCAAAGGCACGGGAAGCCAGGGCAAAAATGAACTATTGGGATTTCATCAAGATAAAAAGCTTTTGCACAGCAAAAGAAACAGTCCACAAAACCAAAAGACAACCGACAGAATGGGAGAAAATATTTGCAAATGACATATCAGTTAAAGGGCTAGTATCCAAAATCTATAAAGAACTTATCAAACTCAACACCCAAAGAACAACTAATCCGATCAAGAAATGGGCAGAAGACATGAACAGACATTTTTCCAAAGAAGACATCCAAATGGCCAACAGGCACATGAAGAAGTGCTCAACATCTCTCGGCATCAGGGAAATCCAAATCAAAACCTCAATGAGATACCACCTCACACCAGTCAGAATGGCTAAAATTAACAAGTCAGGGAACGACAGATGTTGGCGGGGATGTGGAGAAAGGGGAACCCTCCTACACTGCTGGTGGGAATGCAAGCTGGTGCAACCACTCTGGAAAACAGTATGGAGGTTCCTCAAACAGTTGAAATTAGAGCTACCGTTCGATCCAGCAATTGCACTACTGGGTATTTACCCCAAAGATACAAATGTAGGCACCCGAAGGGGTACGTGCACCCCAATGTTTATAGCAGCAATGTCCACAATAGCCAAACTGTGGAAAGAGCCAAGATGTCCATCGACAGATGAATGGATAAAGAAGAAGTGGTATATATACACAATGGAATATTATGCAGCCATCAAAAGGAATGAGATCTTGCCATTTGCAACGACGTGGATGGAACTGGAGGGTGTTATGCTGAGTGAAATAAGTCAATCAGAGAAAGACATGTATCATATGACCTCACTGATATGAGGAATTCTTAATATCAGGAACAAACTGAGTGTTACTGGAGTGGTGGGGGGTGGGAGGGATGGGGTGGCTGGGTGATAGACATTGGGGAGGGTATGTGCTACGGTGAGCGCTGTGAAGTGTGCAAGACTGTTGAATCACAGATCTGTACTTCTGAAACAAATAACGCAACATACTTTAAGAAAAAAGAAAAAGAAGAAGATAGCAGGAGAGGAAGAATGAAGGGGAGTAAGTCAGAGGGGGAGACGAACCATGAGAGATGATGGACTCTGAAAAACAAACTGAGGGTTCTAGAGGGGAGGAGGGTAGGGGGATGGGTTAGCCTGGTGATGGGTATTAAAGAGGGCACATTCTGCATGGAGCACTGGGTGTTATGAACAAACAATGAATCATGGAACACTACATCAAAAACAAATGATGTAATATATGGTGATTAACATAACAATAAAAAATTAAAAAAAAAACACAGGTCAGCAAACTTTTTAGGTAAAAGGCCAGATAGTCAATATTTTAGACTTTGTGGGCTACATGGTCTCTGTTGCAAATACTCAGCTCTGTCACTGTAGAGCAAAAGCAACCAAAGACATTACAAAATACTAAACAAATGGGTGTGGCTGCAATCCAATGAAACTTTTATTTACAAAAACAGGCAGGAGTTTATTTGGCCCAAGGCAGGAGTTTACTGACCCCTGTATTAATATATTAGTATTAATACATTATCAAAGATCATATCTGTAATATCTGAGAGTACAGAGGAGTCTCTAAAAAAATGAGAACTCTAAAGGGGAAAAGTCAGGAAAAGAATTTGAAGATTATAATCTCTCTGTGAAGAGAGTAGATGGCTCCACACTTCAAGGAGCCGCTATGGACAGCTCAGGGCTTTAAAGAGGAGAGGATGGATAATAAATAATAACATCCATCTGTAAGAGAGTATGCCTGGCAAAAAATGCAAATTTAATCTATTTTGCTTTTGCTGAGGTTGGGGACAGACTTCAGTATTGATATTAACCAAATATCACACTCTATTCTCTAGGGGCATGATATGAAACAAAAAAGTATATAACATTCGGCTACCACCAGCTTGTGGGTATTTTTTAACTTGGCTGGTGACGGTTAGAAGGCCTTGAGTGTAAGTATGTAAAATAGCATTTCGGCTCTTTACTGTTTTACTTTACAGTTCAGTAAAGCTTGACCTATGAACTCACAAAGTACAATTGTGCATATAAAAATAAACAAATGAAACTTCCTCCTGGGGGAAGAGCTAGCCTGTCACATGAACTGAAACGGGAACCGAAAGATTCTTTTGGGAAGGACATTATTGTTCTCTACATTGTATGGAGTTCATATGCCATCTTTCTTCAGTTATAAAATACCGTAGATTGCAAGATGCACAACTGATTTAATTATAGCCATACAGGAAAGAAACCTAAGCAAACTAAACAAAACTTTACCATAATAAATGTTCCCATCAATTGTAGACTACATCCTGGCTTTAGAAATTTAAAAAAGTGAAAAAAGAGCGTCATAAAATGGAAGAAATGTTTCACATTATCTCCTCCACTGTCCCCTCCCTGCCCTCAATGCACACACACACACCTTGGCTTTAGGGAAAAATAAAACAAGCAGGAGCCTATCACTCATACTTCAGGAATAATGCAGCATAAATGAACTTCACTGCTTTGTCCCAACTTGTCTATACAAAGATGAGATGAAATCTTATATTTGGATTGTTTTTAAGTGGATATGAAACTATGAAGGATTTTGTAAAAATAAACTTTTATTTTAGAACGGTTTTAGATTTATAGAATTATTTCAAAGATAGTATAGAGGGTTTTAATGTTCCTCACGCCCAGTTTTTAAATTTGTTGTTGTTAAGTTTTAAGAGTTATTTGTACATTTTAGATACAAGTTCTTTTTTTTTTTTTTCTAATAAATTACCTCTCCATACGTGGGGTTTGAACTCACGACCCTGAGATCAAGAGTCTCGTGCTCCTCTGACTGAGCCAGCCAGGCGCCCCTAGATACAGATTCTTTTTCAGAAATGTGTTTTGCAAATATTTTCTCCCAATTTGTGGTTTGTCTTTTCTTTTTCATAACTGTGTCCTAATTTCCTTTTTCTGTTCTAGGATCCCATCCAGGATACCACATTAAATTTAATAGTCATGTCTCGTTAGGCAGCTCTTGGTTTTAACAGTTTCTCAGACTTCTCTTGTTTTAGATGACCTTGACAGTTTTGCAGATTATTGGTCAGATATTTTATACAATGTCCCCCAGTTGGGATTTGTAATACATTTAAATTCCTTTGCCATTTTCTGAATTCCATTCTGAGATCCTCCAAACTCTGAAATGATTTCTTGAAAATTGCATACATTAAGATTTATTCTTTGTGCTATAAAAGCGGATTTTGACAAATGCTTAACATCTTGTACTCACTCACCACTACGGTATTATACAAAGTAGCTCTCCTGCCCTAAAAATTCCCCTGTGTTTTACCTATCAACCAGTCCTCCTTTGCCACCCACTGAAGCCCTGGTAACCACTGGTAACCACTGATCTGTTTACCAGCACTACGGTTTTGCCTTTTTCAAACTGTCACACACTTGCGGAAGCATACAATAAGTAGCCTTTTCAGACTGGCTTCTTTTATTTTGCAAATGCACGTTAAGGTCCCTCCATGTCTTTTCATGGCTTGACAGTTCATTTTTTTCATTGCTGAATACTATTCCAGTTAATCGTATACCAAGTTTGTTTATCCTGTCACCTGTTGAAAGAAATCGTGGTTGTGCTCAGTTTTTGATGAGCATAAAGACCTTCTAAATATTTGTATGTATGTTTTTGTGTGAACATAAGTTTTCAATTCATTTGGGTAAATATGTAGGAGTGCAACTGCTGGATCTTATGGCAAGCCTGTGTTTAGCTTTGCAAGAAACTGCCAAAGTATTTTCTGCAGTAGCTGTACCATTTTGCGTCCTCACCAGCAGCGAATGAGAATTCCTGTTGCTCCACATCCTCACAAACTGTTGTTGTCAGTGTTTTGAATTTTTGTGATTCTAGTAAGTTTGTACTGATGCCTTGTTGTTGTTTTAACTTGTAATTCCTTAATGATAAATAATGCTGAGCATATTTTCATATGCTTGTTTCCATCTGTATATCTTCTTTGGTCACACGTGTGTTCAGATTTTTTTGCCTATTTTTAAGTTGGGCTATTTGTTTTCTTGTGGTTGAGTTTAAAGTTTTAATTGTGTAGTTTGGATAAGAGTCCTCTATCAGATTATCTGTTGTAAATATTCTCTCCCAGTCTGTGGCTTGTCTTCACATTTGCTTGACATTGTCATTAACAGAGCTGAAGTTTTTAATTTTAATGAAGTCCAGCTTGTCAATTATTTCTCTCATTGATTGCACTTTGGTGTTATATCTAAAATGTCATTGCCATACCCAAGGTCATCTAGATTTTCTCCTATGTTATCTTTTAGGAGTTTTATAGTTTTGCATCTTATATTTAGATCTGTGTTATTTTGAGTTAATTTTCTTGAAGGGTGTAAAGTCTGTATATAGATTTTTTTCATGTTGATGCCCAGCTGATTTTGCATCATTTGTTGAATGGATTGACTGTCTTTTCATTCTCTCCACAGTACCCTTCAACAAACCAAAGTTTTAAATTTTAATAAAATCCAGTTTATTTTTTCTTTTGTTGCCTATACTTTTGATGTCATATTTAAGATTCCATTGCCAAATCCAAGGTCATGCATATGTGCTTCTATATGTTCTTTGAAGAATTCTATAGTTACAGATTTTAAATTCATGTTTTTGATTCATTTCTTGTTAATTTTTGTATATGGTACATGATAAAGGTCCAATTTCATTCTTTTGCATGTTGACATACAGTTTTCCAAAACAATTTGTTCAAGACACTGTTCTTTCCCCATTGAATGGTCTTTTCATTCTTGTCAAGAATCAATTGACCATAGATCGATAGACCATTGCGTTTGTTTCTATGTTCTTAATTCTATTCTATTCTATTGGACTATTTGTATATTCTTATGACAAAACTACAAGTTTTGATTACTGTAGCTTTGTAATAAGTTTTGAAATCAGGAAGTGTGAGTCCTTCAAATTTGTTCTTTTTCAAAAATGTAATTACTATCCTGGGTCTCTTGAAATTCTATATGAATTTTAGCATGGGCTTGTCCATTTTGCAAAATAACCCAAACATCAATGGGGTTTTGAAACTAGTATTAAAATGCTGACATCTTTCCCATGTTAATTAGAGGGCACTTTAACTGGAAGTTGGGGAGAAAGATGGATGGCTGCATTCTCAGATGCACCTCTGTTTCATTGATCTGGGGGGGGGGAGAAGGGAACTCATCTTGGTTCAAATACCCCAGATTTTCATTGTTCTTAGGGAGTTTTAGTAGATTTTCCTAAATAAGTGTTTCTTCATTTGCTATATGCCCTTAGGACCATTTCCATTAATGTTAAAGGGTTGTTTCTTTTAAAGTTTTTTTTCCCGTTTTACTGGAGAATGGGTCCACAATGCTTCTCACACTGTCATGCTGCAAGTGGAATTCTCTTTAAATATAATTTTAATAAAACATTTATAATTTATTAAGCTCTCTAGAAAGCAGATCTGTTCCTTCACAAAAAGCCAGTTTAAGTTATGAATTTGTTCTTAAAAGAATGACACACATAGCCTCTAAAATAATTATAAATTGGTCTGTGGTATCGTCTCCAACAAAATCAAAGCTTTAGGTGTTTATAGTAAAATTTGTGATTTAAGATATGGCTTGAGATTTGTAATTCAAAAATTTTAATTGAAGCACTTTGTACAAGTACAGAATTGCAAAGAAAATTAGTAATTTGATTAATTTTAAAAAACATATTTTCCCTGTTTATTATATTTATAATGCATTAGCATATATTTGTTACTAAAGGTTTTAAACAATTCAGTCCTGTATCCCTACAGAACTAGTGCATTTGTATCTATTCACTCTATGTGTCATTTTAAAATAAATGCATCTTTTTTCTGCAACTTCACTTCATAATAGATCTCAGAAAACTTTACTTGTTATTTAACATGGATCTTCCTCATATTTTTCTTTAATGGCTATAAACTGTTTCATAATGTGGATTACCTTATTTTTATTTTTTATTTTTTCAATTTTTATTTAAATTCTTGTTAGTTAGCATATAGTGTAACATTGGTTTCAGCAGTAGAATTTAGGATTCATCACTTACATATAACACCCAGTGTTCATCACAACGAGTGCCCTCCTTAATACCCATCACCCATTTAGCCCATCCCCCACCCACATCCCTCCATCAACCCTCAGTTTGTTCTCTAATGTTAAGAGTCTCTTATGGTTTGTTCCCCCCTCTCCCTTTTTTCCCCTTCCCATATGTTCATCTGTTTTGTTTCTTAAATTCCACATATGAGTGAAATCATATGGTATTTGTCTTTCTCTGACTCGCTTAGCATAGTACCTACTAGTTACATCCACGTCGTTGCAAATGGCAAGATTTCGTTCTTTTTGATGGCTGAGTAATATTCCATTATGTATATATACAGCATCTTCTTTATCCATTCATCAGTCGATGGACATTTGGACTCTTTTCATAGTTTGGCTAATGTTGATAACACTGCTATAAACATTGAGGTGCATGTACCCCTTTGAATCTGTATTTTGTATCCTTTGGGTAAATTCTTAGTAGTGCAATTGCTGGGTTGTAGGGTAGTTCTATTTTTAACTTTTTGAGGAACCTCCATACTGTTTTCCAGAGTGGCTGTACAGTTTGCAAATACTTTATATTTTAAAATATTCTCTATTGATGAACATTTAGGATTCTTTAAAAAAAACCCTTTTAATTATAATTATTGGAAATTAGAATTTATTAAACACTGCTCACCTCAGTGTGTGTTTGGGTTCAGCTACATGTAACAGAAACTTTGAATAACAAGTTAAGTTCTAAATCCTTCCCCCTGCTTTACCTCTAGTATACACTTACCAAGATGCTAGAGGTAGAGTTAGTTCATGATGTTCTTGCAGTTTGAATATGTCAGGATCAAAGATTCTGAGATCTCTTAGTTTTTCCTTCAGGGTCACAGAAAGGCTGTTCCAGCTTCAGACCTCTCATCCGCATCCCTGCCAGAACAAGGAAGAACTACAGCATGAAAATAGGGCCTGTGCCCCTGTAAGGTGCTTTCCTGAAAACCCTGCTCTTATTGGCTGGACTGTGCTTTCCCCTACAAATTCATATTTTGGATTCCTAACTCCCAGTATCTCAGAATGTGACTGTATTTGGAGATAGGGTCTTAAAAAGTAATTAAGTTAAAATGAGGTCATTTTATTTATTTTAATATGACTCATGACCTTATATGAAGAGGAGACTAGGACAGACACACACACAGGGAAGACCACGTGAAGATACAGGGAGAAGCTGGTCATCTACCAGCCAACAAAAGACGCTTTGGAAGAAACTAACTCAGCAGACACTTTGGTCTCAGACTTCCAGCCTCCATAACTGTGAAAAAAATAAATTTCTGTTGTTTAAGCTACCAACTCTGTAATATTTTGTTAGGGCACCCTGGGATCACACACTCAGTGATTTGTTGTTGTTGTTGTTGTTGCTTATATCACATTAGCTAGAAGTATGTCACCTGGTTATCCTTAGATGCAAGGAAGGCTTACATCTAAGAAATATGTTTTTTTTTTAATTAAGTACATTGCTGCCCTTATCAAAACAATGATTCTGATACTAAGGGAAAAGAGCCTAGCAAATAATGGATATTCTGTGCTTCTGAGTTCTAAGCTCTTTACTTATATAATCTTATTTAATCCTTATAATACGTTTGAAATATTTTACAAATATATAAATCAAGGAGTCAAATAAAAAGTCACCTCGTTAATACATAAAGCAACCTGACTGGACCATAAGCTATCTGACTCTAGAACCCACAATCTAAGTTATCTCAATATTTTGCTCCCTATTTTTAGTAATACCATATTTAAGCTCCTAATACATACACCTTTTTGCATTTGAGAAAGGGGATCTTTAACTAGTAGATTTTTAGGATTCCTAGGATCATAACTACTGGAATTCATGTTGTTATTAATGTTTAAATGAGAATGTGCTAGTTAAATTGCCTTCTAAAAAAGCATTATCCAATGACACTCCCACTAACAATTTCTATGTGTCCATTTTCTCTCCAGTCCTGGGTATTAACAATCTTGTCAGTATTTTGCAAATCTAATGGGTCAAAAACGATATAACATTATTATTATTAAAGATTTTATTTATTTATTTGAGAGAGAGAGAGCATGAGAGTGATAGTGAGAGAGCACAACTGGAAGGTGGGGGCAGAGGGAGAGAGAGAAGCAGACTCCCCTCTGACCAGGGATCCCAACCTGGGGCTCAATCCCAGGACTCTGGGATCATGACCTGAGCCAAAGGCAGATGCCCAACTGACTGAGCCACCCAGGTGCCCCTAACATTATTTTTTAATCTGCCTTATTATCAGGGAGGTAAAATATCTTTTCATGCATTTACTGGCCATTGTATTTTTTGTTCTTCATTTTTCTATTTGGTTATCCTTTCATATTTATTTGTAAGGGCTCTTTATATATTCTGGATATTAATCCTTTTTGTATTTCCTTTATATATTGTTGCTCAATTTATAATTTGTCTTAACTGTGTTTAAGAAATCTTTTTCAAAACAAATATTGAATATTTTTATGATGAATTCTGACATTTATGTTTATCTTAGGAAGATCTTTTCCAGTCATAATTATAGTCAAATATATAGCTATAGTTCATTTTACTCTTATAGTTGTTTGTAGTTTTTATTTGAGTTTAATATTTAGCTCTTTTATGTACTTGGAATTTTTTATATGCATTGTGTGAGGCAGAAATCTATTTTTTTTATAAACTGGCTGATTGTCCTAGTGTTATCTTTGAAATTGTTAATCCCATAATTTTTATAAAGATAATTTTTTTTGTCTACATAGCACACTCCTTTTGATCTTTTACACCAAAACATCATAATCATATTTCATTTACATGTAAACCTGAAGATGGGAAACATGTTTTGGTAGTTTTATCACTAAAACATTTGTACTCCTTCTTCAGTTTATGGCAAAATTCTTTTTCACCGGTAGTTTTAACATTATAATCGTATCCTTTATGAGATGTGCATTGCCTTTTGGGGGATTCTCAAGTGGTTGGTGAATTTGACTCTTTATTTGGCTTTGCTACTGAAACTTTTATGCCAGAGTTATTTTTAGTTCCCATCTGTCAACAGATTAAGATGTTTGATGGAAACTACTTTATCTCAAAGATTTATTCAATCCCTTTAGCTATTTGAAAAATGAAGGTTAATCACAAAACACAAAGAGTCAAGAGCATACTGTTGGAAGGGTTAATATTTTCACATTACAGAAAAAAGAAGACTTATAATTTCCAGGGAATTAACTGAAAGAGAGGAGCAGCCCGACCCAGAGAAATTCCTCTAGGGTCCTGTAAAAGTTCCAAGCATTCTGAAAATTGGTACTCAATCTAGCCTGTTTTCTTCTTTCTTTCTTTCTTTCCTTTCCTTTCTTTTTCTTTTTTCTCTAGTCTGTTTTTTGAGCCAGTCACTCTGTGAAAGAAAACATTTTCTCTGATCTTTAAGGTTGGAAGAATCAGTATATATTTTAATGCTGCCTATACAAAAATACCTTTTAAGTTTGCTTAGAAGTTTAGGCAGGAGAATAACTTTTTGGGAGAGGAGGATTAAGAGGAATTCTTTTAAAGCAATTTGAAAAATGAACAGTCAAGTATAAATGTTCTTCATATTTAACACTCACTAGGATCTGGGAAATTTGACTGTAAATATCCTTCTTTTGTGATAAACTGTTTTAGCTGTATTAGAAGGAATGCGACAGATGTTTGTACAATGAAAATAAAGCATAATTTGTCTATTTTGTAAATTGAAAATGTATATATTTGATTTTCTTAAGATGACATTTACTTGTATATGTGTTTCTGAAAACTTGGGAAAATTGATTTATTCTGTTAACACTACTGGTTGCAGATTTCATACTAGTCTATTTCTAAAGTATCTGCATTGTTTTAGTGTCAACGTATCTGACTGAAATATCCTGTGCTAAAACAAACAAATAAATATGAGTCAAAGAATGTTATTAGACTGATGAAATAATCACATTATTTATTTTTTCAAAAGACTTTATTTACTTGAGAAAGAGATGGAGATAGAGAAAGCATGAGCAGAGAGAGTGGGTCGGAGTGAGGGACAGAGGGAGAGGGAGAAGCAGACTCCCCACCGAGCAGGGAGCTTGACTTGGGGCTCGATCGCAGGACGCTGAGATCATGACCTGAGCTGAAGGCAGACGCTTAACGGACTGGGCCACCCAGCCGCCCCAGTAATAACATATGTTAAAAGATGAATTATGAACTATTAGTGTGGGCATTAGAAATTATATTATTTAGGTGAATTTGTGTGGCATTCTGAATAATTTCTTTAAAGGGACAGATACTTATTTAAATTTTTAACTAGCAACTCCCACTCTGCCTTTTGATTTCCTTGTTGTCTTTATCCAGCAGTTCATACTTTGCAAGCTCTCTCCTTATTGCTGGGGTTGCAAAAACTGTCATGAATTAAATATGTCGTCCATGGAGTATAGCTAATCTATAAGCCAACATCACGTAATGCAGCTTTACCTTGATTTTCTTTGACAGTTGTCATAAAAATTGCTTTTGATTTTCAATGCAGTTCTCTCTGATAACCACGGTTTGCACAGCTTCTCAGAGCAAATCCTTTCCTATGATCTGAGTAAGGACGTTCTAAGCTCATTGTATATGTCAGGTCTTCGACTTAGGTAAGTGAAGATAATAGCTATTATAAACTCCTTGCTTAAAAAAAACACTAGATGTTCCAATACCTTTGAATGAAGGTCAACAAAACAACAACTTAACAATGTAATAATTTTCTTCAGAAAGCCCACGTCTCAGAACAAGGACTCTTGTAAGCATTTTTCTAGAAAATGGCATAGTGGAAACATCCTAGACTTCAAGCTACATGGATGTTGGGTTGAATCCCAGGCTCCCACCTGCACGTTAAAGGAATTTTGGCAGCAATGGATTTACCTTTTCCATATCTCAGTTTGTTCATCCTGAACAGCAATTGCAAATGCTCAAGTCATAGATTGTTACATGTAATAGGAGGTTTACCATATAGAAAGCACCAGGCTTACTACCTAGCAATAGAGGGCCCTTCAATTCTAGAAAATCCATTCCCTGACAAGATTTCCCTCCCTAGGTTTTAACTTGACACTGAGTTTTACAGAGTTTTTAATACTGTGAGTTCCCAAACTCTACCGAAATAGGATTCAGGAAAGAAAAACACAGCCTAGGTAGGGAAAGTAGGGAGGGTTTAGCTATCTGGGGCAGAAACATGGCTTTATGGAGTTTTCAAAAAGTGAATTTCAGCATATTTTTAGCAATCATGAGCAATTCTAATAATACTGGTGTGATGGTTAATTTTATGTGTCAACTTGACTGGGCTAAGGGTAGCTGGTAAACATTATTTCTGGGTGTGTCTGGGAGGGTGTCTCATGAGAAAATAAGTATTTGAATCAGTAGAGAGTAAAGATCACTCTCATCAATGTGGGTGGGCATCATCCAATCTTTCAGGGCCTGAATAGAACAAAAAGGCTGAGGAAGGGTACATTTTCTCTTTCTGAGCTGAAACACCATGTTCTGCCTTTGAACGTTGGCATTCCTGGTTCTTGGGTCTTCTGTCTCCCACTGGGTCTTATACCATCAGCCTCCTCTATTCTCAGGCCTTCATACACGAACTAAATTATACCACTAGTTTTTCCTGGTTTTCCAGTTTCCAATGGCAGATCATGGCACTCCTAGCCCTCTATAACCACATGAACAAAAACCTAGACTAAATTTCATTTTGTATAGATCTATGTATCTCCCTATTGGTTCTGTTTCTCTGGACACCCCTGACTTATACAACTGAGTTTGCTGTTTTATATATTCAGATTATATTCAAAACATGAAATTTGGAGTAAGAAGATATGGTTTTATGTCCTACCTCCTCCTCTTACTACCTAATTCTTAAGCAAATATCTTCACCTAGTTAGACCTCAGTTTTCCCATTGGTAAATTGGCAACAAAATTATTCACACTATGTCGAGTTCATTTATCTGATTACTAGGAGAATCAGATGTATTAGTGTAGGAGGTAGGCTTTCAAAGTATAAAGCCCAAACAATTGTATATATACAACATATTTCTATATATCAACATCTAAATCTATATCTACATATAACATATATTAGAGGAGGCGTAAAAATTAAGGCAAATTAATTATGTTTAAAAATAGTACATAAACTCCAAGGGAAAATTCTCAAGGAAATAAGTAGATATTTTCAATAAATAAATAAATATATAAAGCCATCTTATGTATATCATATAAAAATTCTCATAGATTTGTAGCACACACAAACACACACATAATATTCATTAGGAAAAACTCAGGACTTCTTAGCAAATAAAACTAAATTGTTTCACTAGAAAAACTAGTGACCTGGAGGTTTCATTACTAGATTTTATACTTATTATTAATACAAAGTAATGTATTAAAAATTTGATAAAATATTAAGCTGCTTCAGAAATTTAAATAGATAATTCTTTTTATAAAGTTACTCAATCAACCTCCTAATTTGGAAATAAATTTCAGAGGTTTGGACTCTGGACCTTGATTCTTCAAAACAAAACAAACAGTTCCCTACAACTTGATAGTATGATTTAGCTGTAGGAAATGTGTTGCACAAAAAGCTTTATGTGCACGTATTGAATGGAGCACTGGTTGTTATACGCAAACAATGAATCATGGAACACTACATCAAAAACTAATGATGCAATGTATGGTGATTAACATAACATAATAAAATAAAATTTAAAAAAAGAGTAAGATGGGAAAAAAAAGCTTTATGAAGTACAACGTAGAAAACAAGCTCTAATTAATGCAATAATATAGGGAAGGACAGTGTGCATATACCTTTAACTGTCCAGAGAAGCTCCTTAACTTTAAAATTATGCGTTGGAATCAGAACATTTAAAAACTTCTAATGGACCTCAAATGAAAAATAATGACAGAAATTAATTAGAGCTGGATAAAGAATAATATCACTTACTCAGAAAGCATGTACTAAGAATGCAAGGGAATAGATAGGTTACACATTTAGGATTTGTTTAATGAGGTTTCAAGAAAGCACTCTAAATATTGGTAGCATGCTTTGATTATATTTGCAGAATGTAACTGCTATTTTCTTTTTTAATCCAACTGGAAGTCTAATTTTTACTATGTCAAAGAGACCCTCAAGTGCTTTTTAAGTGCTCTTATAAAAATATTTCTTCATTTGGTTCTAAATGTAACAGTTGACCCCCGAACAACAGGGGTTAGAACAGTGCAGGTCTAGTTAGATGCCGATTTTTGTGTTTTTGTTTTTTTGATTAAGTATGCCACTATCGATGTGTTTTCCTTATGATTTTCTTAATAATTTTTCCCTCTAGCCTACTTTATTGCAAAAATACGGTATACAATACATATAACATACAAAGTATGTGTCAATCAACTTTTTATGTTATTGGTAAGACTCCCAGTTGACAATAGGCTTTGAGTAAAGTGTTTGGGGAATCAAAATTATACTCAGATTTTCAATGGTGTGGGTGGTTGATGCCTGTAACCCTCACATTATTCAAGGGCCGTCTGTATATCTAATCAATCCAAAGTACCTTGCATTTCAGGAAAAGAGAAATTAATAGTACCAGTATTTTAAATTTACTATATTTACCAAATATTTCTGACTCCTTAATATGTTTTCAGGCATCAGTATTTATTAATATGAAATTTTATGTATATACTACTGTTAAAATTTTTATATTATTTTGCAATATGTTTGCATATTATTTTAAGAACATGAGAGAAGATTAAGACAGGTGATTTACTGTGAGCAAGTTTTCTCATTTCTTTAGGGGAGCTTTATGGAGGTCAAGCTTTTCTAACAATTTCTTCCTCTAAATAGATAATAGCTTTTCTGAAGTGTGAACCCAAGTATCAATTCTTGAAAATAGTTCAAGACTGTTGAAGAGGAAATTATAATTTGAACAACCTTACCACACAGAATTTTATAGTATAACTCCATTACTTGCTAATAACCATATAACATTAAGAGAAGAAAAGAAAACTGGGCACTTGGGTGGCTCAGTCAGTTAAGTGCCTTTGGCTCAGGTGATGAACCTGGCGTCCTGGTATTAAGCCCCACGTAGGCCTCCCTGCTCAGCGGGGAACCTGCTTCTCCCTCTGCCTCTCTCTCTCTCTCTCTGTCTATCATGTATAAATAAATAAAATCTTTTAAAAAAAAGAAGAGAAGAAAATGGACTAACATCTTACAAATATTTTAATTAAAACTTAGCATGCTGATTTCTCGCCGGAAGAATAAAGAATGTGAGTTAACAAGAGACTCTCAAGGAAGTGCTATTATCTCCTCCTCCTTGTTCCCAGGGAATTATCTGTACTCTGCATCTAGAAATCATGTACATCATACGAAAATTGTTTGTGTACATACCAATTTCTCTTAGAAGAATGCTACATCCTCAAAGAGAGAGACAATTTTGTTATTTTTTTAAATACTTCCGGTATACTCAACATGTTGAATGAATAACTCTACATATGAACGAATATTAACACGATTTTGGTAAAATAAAAAGAACTTTTATGACTAGGATTCACAGTAAAAAATATATTTCACATCAGGATGCAAAATACAAATGTCTGTATTGCCATCTCTCTCTGCCTGTCTGAAACAAAAGTTGCAAATCAATACTTCTCCTTACTTTGGACACCACCCTCTGATATTTTCTATTCTAATCTATTTCATTTTTTAAAGAGGCTTCTCAATGAACTAAATTGATTTTATAAACCGAGTGACTCATGACCTGTAGTTAAAAAAAACTGATTTGTGGGGAAAGAAAAGAAATATAAGAATCAATCCATCCCTAATTTAACTTACACACAGGAAGCTAATAGAAAACAGGTATGTAGAGTTTGGTCATTTCATAAAATGTTCTGGAAATACTGACAGTACAGAAAAGACACTTGAGGGTAAATTCCTGGAGAAGGCTTCCGAGAAGTTTAACTGCACTTGAGCCTTAGCATTTTGGAATTTAGATGTACAGAGAGAAGCTGAATGTTCTAAGGCATAGCAGGGAAGAACAAGAGCAGGAAAAGGAAGCGAGGAGTAAGAAACTATTACCTGAGTAGGTGTGACCACAATCATAGGGCTCTCGGACAGATGGGCTAGGAGAGAGAACATGGGTTGAACCACTGGACTGAGGACTCTATTAGGATTTCAAATCATGTACTTTCTGTGTGTACCTATCGCCTATTTTTTTTTTTTTTGAAAGATCAATGTAACATCAGCAAGCAATATTTTTCCCTTTGGTGAAAAAGAGTATATACAGGAAATGCAATTAGCCTATTAAAATAAGAAAGGTGATAAAGATCAGGTTAGTTTGGAATCAGCTGGAAAATAAAAGTGCCAGATTATTTCTGAAGCTGAGCAATGTATGGAGTTAACCCTTCTTGTTGTGAGCCTGGCTAACCAGGGAAATATCAACAGCAATGATAGGAATGGAGAAATTGGGAATGATGGTCTGTTTTAGTGGGCTGATTGGAGTGTTTTTGAGGTTCCCCCATTATTGAATATTTCAATATCCAAGCTTATCTTTCTATACTGGAATGAGTAATACTAATTTTTAGCTAAAAGTTTTCAATCTCTTTGACAAATGGCAGTTTGTCTGTTCACCTCTGGAATGACATGACATAAAGATGGGATTTTTAGGCTAAGAATGATTTCTATTTGTATACTTGGAACTAGGCTAAACTTTAGTGTCTAGGTAGTCTATTAGCAACTAGGCAAATTAGCTGAACCAGATTGCTCTTGACATGGCTCTCCAAATCTCATGGTTTACCATTGTGGAGATTCAGCATATAATTAATTCTAGGCTCAAACAAACATATCAACTACGAAAAATTAAAACAACAAAAAAATTCCTCCAAAACCAACTACATCATGGAAATATTTTGAATACTATACACAACTTGACTGAAGTTATTTCTTTCTCTCACAATGAAAAAAAATTGGCCTTGAGCATGATTTTAAAAACCATTAGGTTTTTATCCATTAGATTTCAAACTTTCTCAGTAATGCTGTCCTCATCTGCCAGCACTTTCACCTCCCTTCTCCGAGTCACTCAACTAAGAAAACACAAGAATTGCCTCTGACAGATACTTTTGGCAAAAACTAAATCCAACAGATACAGAAATGTAACATGGAGCACTATTTTATTTTAGTTCTTTAAACACTCAAGTCAATTCTTGTTGAGCCACAGAATATTTATTGAGTCTTATTTTCATGACCAGTTTTATAATTTGGTATCTATCCATCTGAACATATCAGATCATTTATAAATAATGACTTTCTATGATTGATTCACTGTAAAACCATGATTTTATGTGAAATGAAAATCTCTATTTTGTTAGTTTGGTTTTTTTTCTCAGACTGAAAAGATATCCATGCTGAAGGTAATAGTCAATACAATAGAATAAAACTTTAATATTTATAGGATTATTGTTATAGTGTGAATGGTAGTATTGTACACAGAGAAGAAACGCACATCTTACAACCTTAGAACATGTTCAAATGTTTATAGCATACAACATATCATAATACTTCATAACTACATAGCACCTTTCTTTTTTTTTTTTTAAGATTTTATTTATTTATTTGAGAGAGAATGAGAGAGAGAGGATGAGAGGGGGGAGGGTCAGAGGGAGAAGCAGATGCCCTGCCGAGCAGGGAGCCCGATGTGGGACTCGATCCCAGGACTCCAGGATCATGACCTGAGCCGAAGGCAGTCAATTAACCAACTGAGCCACCCAGGCGCCCCAACATAGCACCTTTCTTGATAGATTCTATTTCATATGTTCTCATAGTTTCTTTGGTGTTGGTACACTCCATTTATGAGGTGATGTGTACCACAGCAAATTTCTACAAAATCCATTTGAATTGAAGAAAGGAGACAAAACTAAGCCAGTTGAGCAGATGTTTGTGTGTGAGAAGGCCTCTACTGTCGGTGACCTACAGGACTGGTGGAAATAATTATTCCAGATACTAGTGCCGTGCTGCCATACGTTCTGCCCCATTGCAGGAATTACTATTTCAAAATATCCTCACTGAATGTCGGGTGATGTTCTGCGAAGTGCCATTTTTGTCCCTAGGTCCTCTGAATGTAACTGCTAACAATGATAACCTTTAGGAAAAATGGAGACACCAGTCATGGATGATTAAAACATTGCAAGAACAATTTACTTTTTCAGGTAAAACAAAATTGGAGCTCAGTAAGCATTATTACTCCAGTAATCCCATTTAGAAATAACATCTTGTGGATTAGTAAGAACATCTAAAACATTATTCTTCCCTGATGACAGTAAATCTTATAAAGAACTAATTATTCAGAATCTAGTCACTCTCTCTGTAAGTTCTTTGCAGTAAGTTTAAATGATAGAAAGAGAAAAGGTAGAGCTAGCTCTGAAAAATTCCAAGACCAGAACGTCATGGAAGTGGTTTAATTTTAGATAAGAGTCTGAAAAATGCATCCGATTCATGACAAGAGAAATAATTCCAAGGCGCTTGAAATGTGATACTACTGCTGATTGCTGAGAATGTAATTATTATAAAGAGTCAACAGTGAGTCTGCACTAAAATGTGATTTAGGTGATCTTTCCTTCTGAGTAACACAAAAAGGAGCATAATAAAAAATCAACTTTGCTAAGGCTCTTTGAGAAAATATTCAAATGAAGCAAGAACAGCAGTGAGAAACCAAAGAGCAACAGGACAAATCACAAGAGGACTTTTTCAAATCCTTAGACACTTGGGAATTGAAAGCATATGAAAACAAAGTTAGCAGGGTTCAGGAAATCCAGCAGTGATGAAGTCCACATAAACCACAGGTCAGTAGCACCAACAGCACTGAATCTACATAAAATTGGGAAGTAGGTGGATTTTGGTTTTGGTACCACCCAATCATTTTTTAATCCAAAAATGGTTGGGATGTGTGGTAAGGTTGGATTGGGTAAAGGGAGAAGGAGAGTAGGGTGTGTTTTCTCAAATGTCTTTAAAATTTACTGCTTTGGGCACCTTTTTAAAATTTTTTTTTTTTAAGATTTTATTTATTTGAGAAGAGAGAGCTGGAGAGAGAGCTGGAGCTGGGGGGAAGGGCAGAGGGAGAAGCAGGCTCCCCTCTGAGCAGGGAGCCTGACATGGGGCTCGATCCCAGGACACCAGGATCATGTCCCAGGAGCCAAAGGCAGACAAGTTAACAGACTGAGTCACCTAGGTGACTCTTTGGGCACCTTTCTTAATCAGCACCACCATCTGAGTATCCATTCTCTATGCCTCAACCCAGAAGGCTGCCATCAGGTCAGCTTTTACTTCCAAAGGCTTTTCACCGTCCTTCTCAACTAAATACTCCTTCATATTTCTGTCTGATAGGCCCTGTGAGTAATAGGAAAACACTAGAAAGCCTTCTTTGTGGCTTAGCGGGAAGATCCCTTTCTTTAAGTATCTCTCTGAGTTTTAGGTTTCTCATCAGTAAAATGGAGCCAACACACCAACATTTTAGGATTGTGGTAAGGAATCAATGGAAGTGCTTCTATAGTAGCTGGCACCCAGGACTTTGACACAAAGTTTGGGCTCAGATACACTTCACCTTCTACATCATGCTACTAAAGACAGAATTTGGAACAATCCGAAAAGATGGTGTGTAGTAATTCTAAAGTATTATTTTTCTTTCTTTCTTCCTTTTTAAAATCCCAGCCATCGGAAATATAACACTATATTCTTTTATGTATTTATTTATTTTTATTTTTTACTATTTTTTTAGAGAGAGAGAGCACGCAAGCAGGAGAGTGTGAGCAGAAGGAGGGGGAGGGGGTAGAGGTAGTGGGAGAGAGAGAGAATCCCAAGTAGGCCCCATGCACAGTGGGGAGCCTGCCACAGGGCTTAATCTCAGGCCCCTGAGATCATGACCTGAGCTGAAATTAAGAGCCAGAAGCTTAACTAACAGAGCTACTCAGGCACCCTTATAACACTTATCAGTCACAGACATGTTCACTACAAAAAGGCTCCTCAAGGTTGAGGTAATTAATTTCAAAATCTGGTGGGCATATTTCACAAGAAGATAGTAAAAACCTTACAGGTGATACAGGATTCCTCTGGGAGGTGAATCTCTGCCCTGCCCTGCAATTCCTATGTCACTGCTTTTAGAGGAACACTTTATATTTGAAAACTTCCCTGGTACAGATAAAAAAGGGGTGGCCTTGACCACAGAGAGATTGAGGAGGACCTGGAGTCCCTTCTGCTCTATAGCACTCAAGGCAGCACCAAAGAACACATGCAACTTGAAAAAAAAAAAAACAAGAAACAAAATAAAGAAAACAAAAAAAATAAAATCATTTTTGATGTTGATCTGGAAATAATCATTCTTTTCTGAAATTTGCCTGTCCATTTTTCACGGAAATAAGACAGAAACCTATATATGAAGGCAGGATCTCAATAGTTGAGTTTCTAGTTATAAGTAAGGAATTCTCTAGCTTTCATTTGAATAAACAAAAGCTGGCTTTTCAAAAAACCATATGTATTCTGTTTTCTAAAATTTGCCTAGAAAATAAAGCCTTTGCTTTAAAAAAAAAATCTAGCATTATATGACTACAAAGCCCATACATCTTTTATACATTTGATATTTATACCCACCTAGAATCATATGTACATTAAATTATTATAAAGTAAGATATAGACATCGTTATGAAAAATACTGTTATTCGGAAAACAAAGTGCTATGCAAAGAGGTTGAGATATTAAGAGTACGGATTTCTTCAGTTTTCCCCCACAGGCACAGGTTTTTATGAAGGGATACACTACTCTATTATAATTAAAAAATACTTCATAATTTTAGAGAAAAGCTTAAATATTCCCACATTTGCAGATTTCTAATACACATAATTTATTAGTGAAATTTAGAGCATATGCTACTTTGGGTATCTAAAATGCTATAGTCAACAATAATGCTATTTGCCATAATAATAAAATCATGGAATCAAATCATTTTATAATTTAACGGGTGGCATTTCTGACAGTTATATGTGTCAGTTTATTTTTGATAAGTTTTAACTAATTGTCTACAAATTTTGTGATTTCATATTATTTAAATTAATATTTTTCAACATAATTATTTTTCAGTCAGTTTTTGTGCTTTGCACTTCTAACCAGTTTGACACAGTGCCAGGAAAGGCTGGGAGACTAGTTCAGCACTCCATCCTGCTGTGGGCTGTGTCAGAAAAAGGACGCAGGCAACTCATCTGGAGAGCGTGTGCTCAGGTTCCTGCATCCATAAAAATTGGTATAAGTCACTCCTCCTTTTATTCAGCAGACATCATAAAGATAAAGAAGATAATTAAAGGAGCCTGAACATATGGGAATAAATATATAAACCTGAGGCAGGACTATTCTCGCTATGAAGATGATGATGAACAAAGATTATATTCAAACCTGAATAATTAATACAAACTATACAAGACCATTTGTTACACTGCATGCATAGAGAAACTGGGAGACGGGGGAGGAATCACAAGCTGGGCAGTTGGGAAAGTCTGAGAGCCTGAATCCTGCCAGAGGTGCTGTAGGGTGTGTTCACTTGCGACACTCTTGTCTGGCAACTCCCTGGTGAGTGCATCATGGATTTGAGTCTTTCCCACCAGGCATGTTCCCTCTCACTTCTGGCAGGAGCAATGGCCAGAGGCCTGGTGGAATAAGCAACTTTTCTTCAAAGATCCCAGAAAATGTCCATAGTGTTTGGAATTGAATATGGAAATGCAATCTCCTGTGGCATCTTAGCATCTTTAGGGCTAAAACGTGCAGCCTCTGGCTTCATTATCAGTCAGATGCCAAATGGAAAAGACAGACATGCTGGGTAGCCCCTGAAACAAGGCTTTGTTTCTGAAGTGTTCTGAATCACGGCGAGCAGTCAGGCTTTCTACTGCTTGTACCATTAAAGTTAGACACATCCGCCTGTATATAAAATTGCCATTTAAACCTAACACCGTGAGAACATCTCCGTTTCCTTCCGCATAGTACCTCAGGCCCATTGTCACTTTCACTTATCAAGTTTTAACTGCAAGTCTTCCCTGATGTCCCCTTCCTGACCAGTTTTCTCTCCCTTTATTTTTCTCCTTCTATAGCTCTGTACTTGTCCTTGGTAACACTCATTGCAATTTTATTTTTTCATTCATCTACCAGGTTGTTTGATTAGGACCTGCCTTGCCCACCCGACTTCAAGTGATAACAGATCAGGAACAATATTTATTTAATTCACATTTAACTAGAAATCCTGTATTTTATCTGGCAACATTTTCTAGTTCCAGTTTGGCCTTCAATGCCTACCATAGTGTTAGGAGCATTGTAAGAGTTTAATTGAAATTTCTTGAATGGATGAACGAAATGTAGGAAGGAAAAAAAGTACCATAAAATTTGAGATACATACTTATAATCCATGCCCCCCACAAATTCTCTTGAAGAAATATTTCAAAGATGAGGAATAATTCATCAGACTCATAGATAAAAGACTTTTACAGTTATTGATAAAAATGTCATATTAGAACTCTGTCCCTTTGAGTCTCAACCCGCTGAGTCCCCATATATCAGAGGTAACAAAAATCACATACACACCACAGGATGAACTACAAACTGAATTTGAGCCAAAAAGTTTCTTCTAATTTTTTACAATGTTAATTTAAATATAGAAGATGAAACTTGCGTATTAGACAGAAGCCATGGAACAATTCATTGAGATCAAGTGCTACAGAAATAGCAACGGAAACTGGCAAAGAGCCTTAATGTGGTCTTGGGTGAGCTCAGGTATTGTTATTCCTCAACAATATAATTGTTTGACATAATTGTTTCCTATAAATTAGAGAGCAGATCATTGTCTTCTCAGACCTTTTTTTATGCTCATCTTTGCTTTCATGGATTTCAGCAAACAAATACTGAATGCCTACAGTATGCAAGACAGTGTCTATAATAGATGATAAAAATCTGTGTCACTGTATAGAAGACATATATAGAAAGCATACTCAAATGGAAATATATACATTTTTCATAAAAAGAAATTTCTACCTTCCATAAATGTAGCAATGGCACAGATTGCAAAGCACAGAAAGAATGAATTTATGTGAATACAAATTAAGACATGTATTATGATAGAGTTAATTCCCTCTATTATACATGCAGTTTGGCCCCTTATCCTCCATGATCCATAGAGCACTAGCCATTTTGTTTGTTTGAATACTCTCTTTTAAGTTCTTCTTAAGTTGTTTGAATACTCTGTTTTAAGTTCTACTATAGGCTTAAATTGCTACTAATGTATGTAAGCACACTTGTACTTTGTTGTCTCTGACACACTCCTCCTCATCACAGTATTTTAGAAAACCACTGTGTGGCAGATTCAAATTCTTTGCTATTCCTTCCACATAAAGTGGAGTCTAATCCCCCTCTCTTTGAATCTGGGCTGACTTTAGTGACATGTTTCCTCTCTTTTTATAAATACTTTGGAGCAGTGTGTGTAAGATGGAAGTTTTTGTCGTTATTGTTGTTGTTATTTTTCTTGAGTGATAGGGCTTGCTGGAAAAGCCATATCTGAACATTTTTTACTCTTGTTTTTGGTTTGTGAGAAGTTTTTCACTAGCAATTCGAACACTTTAATAGTAATGGGACTGTAATAGTAATAGTAATGTTTCTCTTTTTGATTTGGTTTCCAGGAATTTGACCAATCATGTAAATATTCAAATTTATTGGCATAAAGTTGTGTATAATATCCCTATATTTTCTGTTTAAATGTTTGCATCTGTTATGTTCTCCATCAATTTCAAATGACAATTCCTTAAGCTCCCCTATCTCTCTTCACCACCCATTGTGTTTCCTCTCCTTCTTCAACCTTGCCACAGTTTTCTCAAAGACATAGTAATTTATTTTAGCTTCATTGATTCTTTTTATGTGTCTTTGTTTTCTGTTTTATTTTCACCATTTCCTCATCTGTTAATAAGGGTGAAGGGTAGAACGGATATTTCATGGTCAGCTCACAGCAGGTCATATACCCACTTGAAAATTACCCCTATGTTCCACAGAGGGCTAATAAAAATTGTAAATTTCACAGATGTGAAACTCTAAGCTTTATCTATCTCAAAATGACATATTCTGTTGTAAAGAATTTGGCCTTGGCAGAAAGAGGGGTCTAGCCTTATCCCTGGCTCCAGGGAGGTAATCTCTAAAATCCTGGGAATAGGGTGCCTGGGTGGCTCAGTTGGTTAAGCGGTTGCCTTTGGCTCAGGTCATGATCCCAAGGTCCTGGGATCGAGTCCCGCATCGGCCGTGGAGCCTGCTTCTCCCTCTCCCTCTGCCTGCCTCTCTGCCTACTTGTGCTCTCTATCTCTATGTCAAATTAAAATAAATAAATAAACAAACAAACAAATAAATAAAATCTTGGGAATCTCCCCAGTGATAGGCATATCTTTGTTATTCATGGTAGGCCCTGTGAACCACATCTGCCAGTTTATGCTAGCAAGATGACTGGGGGAGTCCTCTGACCACACCTGAGAGTCTATGCTAATCTGATGACTCATGGTGGGCCACTGGGCCCCTTATTATCAGCTTGATCTCTGAGAGTCCGGCTGGAGATTGAGTGCAGGCATGTGGACGCTCAACCAGTCAGGCCCAAGTAATGAAACTCCAATGAAAAGCCTGGGCACGGAGGTTCAGATGAGCTTCCTGGGTTGTCAGTACTCTACACGTACTGTCACACATTGATGCCAGGAGGAAAATGTGTCCTAAGGACAAGGGAAGTCTTGTGTTTGAAACCTTCCCAGATTCTGCTCTGTGTTTTCCCTTGACTGATTTTAATGTATCATTTCCTTGTAATAAACCATAACTGTGTGTATAATAGCTCCAAGAGACTTCTATGAGTCCTTTTAGCAAATTATGGAAACTGAGGGTGGTCTTGGGAAACATCAATTTGGACTGTCAAGCACATTCTGTCAGACCAAGGAACACACTTTATAGCACATTATGTCCAACAATGGGCAGAGAGCTAGTATCCACAGAGCAGTGGTTTGATAGAAAATTAGAATGGGCAAGTAGAACATTTGTTGTTTAAAATGTGGTAGATAAAAGCAAGAAAGGTTAGCTTATGCACCTTCATAAGTGTGCTCTCACATTCAACATAAGGGAGGCCAAGGGAGGGTCCCCACTAGATAGAGTCCCCCACTCTTCTGAGTAATTGGAGAAGAGGAAGTGGGGAAGTATTCTGGTATGACTATGTAGTTCTTCCCACAGGGGAAGATGCTGGTATGACTACCCTATTTTCTTTTTTTTCTATCACCTCAACTTTTTTCTTACCTAATGCAGTTGGTCCTAGGACCAGGCCTGTGACTATTGGTGCCAGAAAAACAGGGATGGTCCCTAAATAAAAAACTGTACCTATATCTTTAAACCTTCACGTCAGAATTCCTAAGGGCCTGGTAGGTTGGATTGTGTCTTCACCCCCTCTGGCATAATTGGGATTGGTGGGAAATGTAACACATGAGTTGCTTAGTGTTTGAGAGCCCACTAGATATGTGCTATGTAATCCCACCCTGGATAATGGGAGTATGCTGAAGGGAAATACTTGCTGGACTAGTATTACTCCTGGTGATCTGGACCTTCTAAGGGGCCAAACCTCATGTCATTTCCAAAGGTGAAAATGTTTGGGTAATACTAGGCAGTTCATGTTGCTGGGGAAAACAGTAGCCGACTATGGGAGGGAATAAATGGGTCATATAATGGGGGAAAATAAATATTACATTATTACTTTGAGAAAGGCTCAGAACAAGAGATGATATTGTCTTATAGCCCAATTTTATACCAGACGCCTGAAAAGGTGAAGAGCACGTCTGCTTTTGCAACCTGACAAGGCTGAAGGGAAACCTGCAAACCTGAGTGGCATCACTCTGGGCGACATTTTGGTTACATGGTATGATGATGGATTATACTGTTAATGACTGAGTGGGACTCTGGTAGTGTGCCCCAGTATGTTTTGATCCTTTTATTTTAGTCACATTTATGGCCATAGTGTGATGGGGTATAACACTGGCCTTGTTGTTAAGGTTATAATGTTGATATTGATAGTTAAATTGGGAAAATAAGTTGAAGCTTCTACGGATGGAAAATGACTAGCCAAAGGAAGAATTGAATTCAGTCAATCATCAACTCATTTCTATTATAAATAACATTGCACAAGTTTATTGTAAGGTACACATAATGGTAAATCAAGGAGCAAAACTATAAATGTAATATATGTGTTGAATTTATAGGATAGATTAGTTTTTTTCTCTAAACCTATCCCTCCCCTCACAGTGGGTCCTCCAAATGTGTAGCACATTCATATGATACTATTGCTGTGTCTACTATATACAAGCTATACTAAATATAGTTGCCTAGATGAATATGATTGTTTTGCTATAAGAGAGACTTGGCCAAAGTCCAGACGGTAGCCTTTATAGTAAGTCATTTGATTTGGCCAAAGGAAAGATCTGGCCTTTATCCTCAACCACTGGGGGATAAACTCCTTGAATTTCTTAGATGATAAGAGTGTCTTTGTTCTCCTGGACCACATCTGATACCTTATGCTATTGAGGTGACTCATGGTAGTCACCTTGGGCCATATGGTATCAACCCAACTTCTGGGAAGTAGGGGACTAGCAACTGAGTGCAACCGCCTGGGCAATAAATCAATCATGTTCACTTAATGAAGTCCGCATAAAGCTGTGGACACCAGAGCTTGGGTGAGCTTCCTGGTTGGCACTAGTGAGTGCATATTGTCACACATCAATGCTGGAAGCATAATGCATTCTGAAGACAACAAAAACTTCACATTTGGAATTTTCCCAGATTCTGTTCTATGCATCATTGGCTGATTTTAATTTATTCTTTCCCTGTAATAAACGATAACCATGTGTACATTAGCTCTCAGTGAGTCCTTTGAGTCCTTCTAGTGAATTATCAAAACTGACAGTGTTTTAGGAATCCCCCCAAACTTGTAGTTGGTGTCAGAAGTCCTGGGAGCACTTAGCTGTTCAGAGGACGATGCCCTCACACCTCACATTTTAGCTAACTTTGGAAATTGTGTATGTATTTAAAGCGGAGAAACCAGACTGAATAAAATACTCTGTCCACATATACTTCATTTAGAAAGAACTGTAACTATTACAGGAAGCCAAAACACATCAAATTATTTTTAATAAATGCCACAAACAAATAAGTCACACCAGATTCTTTAGAAAGAATGAGGTTTCTGTTATGCAGCATATTTAGGCAATGACTTCACTCTTCTATTTAAAGGAATTTACATGGTTTAAAAGACCCCTGTGGCTGGGACCCCACTTCCGCCTCACCTGCAGAGGTTTGGCACTGCTGCCTTGCAGGCCTTATATGAGTTCCCTAAAATGTCATGGTCTCTCAAAATATAGGGCATGGATTTTCTTTTGCCCGGAATACTTTCCATCAAACCTTCACCTGATTCATTAATGTTTATCCTTCAGCCCTCAGCTTAATTCTCATTTTCCAAAGGAAGCCCTTCCTGCTGGCTACAGAATACCCTCACCCACACTTGTATAAGAACATGTAACTTCTGGGCGCCTGGGGGGTTCAGTCGTTAAGCGTCTGCTTTTAGCTCAGGTCACGATCCCAGGGTCCTGGGATCGAGCCTCTTCTCCCTCTGCCTCTGCCTCTGCCTCTCTCTCTCATGAATAAATAAAGAAAATCTTAAAACAAACAAACAACAAAAAAAAAACCTATGTAATTTCTCCTTTACAACATTTGTGACAGTTGTGATATTTTGTGTCTGTCTCCCTTTCTAGACTGTAAGCTCCATGATAACGGGGTTGCCTGTTTTTCCCACCTTTGCTGAGTGGTTGCTATGAGCCCGGTTCTGTAAGCAAAGTTATCGGTTTACTCCGTTCATACTATTCTGAGTCCGATGTTTTCCCTGTTGCCCCTCTTTATAGAAAAAGAACATTTGACATGAAGACATAAATATGGAGAGTGTTACACTCTAAGATGTGGGGAAACCAGGATTGGAATCCATGAATTTTGACTTTAGTTCCTATATATATGTTTTAAAAGATTATTTATTTATTTGACAGAGAGATAGAGAGCACAAGCAGGGAGAGTGGCAGGCAGAGGGAGAGGGAGAAGCAGGTCCCCCACTGAGCAGGGAGCCCGACGCGGGACTCTATCGCAGGACCCTGCGATCATGACCTGAGCCGAAGGCAGATGCTCAACCATCTGAGCCACCCAGGTGCCCTATGTCCTATATTTTAAAAACTCCATATCACAGTAGATAGTCAATAATACTTGTCGAATAAACAACAAAAATTAATAAAGTATGTGGGTAGTAGAATACTCTCCTATGCTTTACAAATACTACCACTTCCAAAAATTTAGATGATAATCTTTCATACCATAATTGTATTTTATCTTTTATAATCAAGCATATACTCCAGAGCCGTAGAAATATTAGTGAGCCGTAGAAATATTAGTGAGGGAATCATTACGCCCAGGAGAAGTATCAGGAATACATTAGATTGAATCATATAAAATTACGATTTTGAAGGAAAAAAAATAGCTCAATGTCGGTAATTTTATATAGTTCAACTCAATAAAAAATTTTTTTTTGTTAACAAAAATCCAAATAATCTTTTTTTTTTCTCTAAATTCAGCAGCATATGAAGCTGGCCTGGGATTTCTACAAAGTGAAACAAGATGACAAGGTTTATGTCAACAGGAAATTTATTGCCAGATTAAAATACAAAGAAAACCCGCCAAAGAAATTTTACAGACATATCTGAAAGGAAACCACTTTCCCTTGCTCCTTTGTGCTTGCTGAGACAATTGAGGTATTGTTATTGGATACAGTTGCACACTCAAAACACTGGTGCTTCTCTCTTCTCCAGCATCTCAGAAGAAATTTTAACAGAGGATCTTTAAACCTTGATCCCACTCATTTAACCTATTTGTATTTCTCAGTGATGGAAAATACTAAAAACACACAAGTAAACAAACAACCTCCTCCAACTACAGTAATAAACAAACAAACAAACTCAAACCCTTTGACTGAAAAGCAAAGCAAAACCAAACCGAGATGCTTATCTCTATCAGTCTACCTAAATTCAAAAATTGTTTCTTTTGTGGTTCATACCAGATTCTTTGTTACAGTAGTTTCAATGCAAAGCTGAACCAAACCAGAGTGAAGTGTATTTTCATGATCTTTATTTCCTTTGAAGTTACTGCTGGCTTCAAAGCTTTTACCACCTCACCTTTTTTGAGAACCTGAGTTCTAATGTCACTTCGTGGAACCTCTCATGCAGAGCTTCTGGAATCTGAAATTGACTTGGACATCTGGTGGGACATTATTATTATTATTATTATTTTCTCTGTTTTGTGGAATCCTATGAAGTTTTATCCCAATCATGAAGATACTTTTAGATGGGTGAAGGCAATTGATGTTTCTTCTCTTGCTTTCAAATAAATGAAATGACCAAGACCTGGTAGCCATAGAGTTAGAAGGCCTTTCCTCGTCTGTGTGTGCTTTTGAAAATTCTTTAGCAGTTTATTCATAACATCTGGATGTAGTTCATAGCTCATGCTTAGGGATTGTATGACACCCTCCCTCCTTTTAAATTGCCTGCAAATAGCATGGATTTTGGAGTGAGATAGATTAGCATGACTTAATGGATAATATTTTTCCAAAACAGTATTGTGAGGATTAAAAGAAAGTGCTTCTGTAACTTTTAAATGCAAGGTTTTGAGGCCCACATGAGACATTCAGTAAGCATTCATTTTCTCCCTTGTTTCCTTCGTTCAGTGTATTCTACACTCCACGATGGTCCATCACTGGCTCTAATTGCCTGCTGTGTGGAATACTCTCTGTTTCTTCTCTCAGTACCTGCATCTATGATTCTGTGTTCTGTCTGTCCCATAGGCATAACAAAAATTCCCTGGCCTTTCTTTAGCTTTCTGTTCCTTGGGGAATCTTCTGGAAATCTTCAAGTTTAGCTTGGTTTCAAGTGGTACCATTCTTAACCACTGGCACAATCTCCTGGCATTTAGGGTTTCTTTAAAAACCAGCTGCCGAGACTTTGATTTTCTTCTGTTTTGCCAAGAAACTTCATTAATTTTATTTATAACTGAGCCTCCTATGAGATGTGAAAATTACCCAAGAGAATGTGGAAATTACCCAAGAAAATAGGCTTGTGAAACGCTATTAAATTATACTTCAGTTTCTTCATGAAGCAAGCTTAATCACTGGCCCCACAGTAAACTCCATCTCAGGGTGATATTATACAAGTCGTCCAGGTAGTCCTTAGAGGATACTGGTTAGAAGGGACTATTCAGCTTCTCCTTGTGATACACACTTGTATACATCCAAGAAGTCTAGCAACACCCTCAAAAATTTTTTTTTTTGCTCTACTCATTAAATAAACACATATACAGCACCTACTACTATTGTCCAGCTCAGTGACAGGCACTGAAGATTCAACAAGAAACAGATTATGGTTTAGATTAATAAATTTATTATCTTATCTCAGATAACAATAAACTAACAAATAATTTTCACCATATGAAAAGCAGTATTCTCATTATTATGTATAATATCTCTGGTAATATAGGATACAATAAGCCTATGAAGTAGGTAAGCACTAAATTTATCTCCATTTTACAGATGAGGAATCAGAGACACAGAGAGGCTAAGCAACTTATTCTAGGTGACAGCTGGTAGGTAGAAGACCCAGGATTCAAAACTTGGCTATCAGACACTGTTAATGTCCTGCCACATAGTCCCTTGGCCTATTTCTGAGTTCATCTGCTGGGGAAGTAGTCAGTTTCCACTTACTTCTAGCTTCCCACCACAGGCACCTGGTATCTATACTTGTCAGCCTGAGACCTTTCTCTGATTCGTGTTTGGGGGCTTGAGCAAGCCTTTTGCAGGGGGAAGCTTAAAGGTGTCAGGTCTTTAATGCTCCAGAGAAAACTCTCTGCAGGAGATGGATATGGTGGGTAATCACCTTGTCCCTCATCTCTTGGGGGAAGGGGGAATATTCTAAGACAGGCTCCATAACGTGCCTCGGGGCATTTTGAATGGGATGGAGCTCCAGCTGCTCTTAGGGGGTTACCTGCTCACTGGTAGGCTTTTGCCTATTTTCCCCCCTTTCTTTCCCTACTCCTTCATCTGTGCTTCCTGGGATCGCCTCTCAAAACAAGTACCTGCCCCCAAATTTTACCTCAGAGTTTGCTTTTGAAGCAATCCAAACTAGGGCGTATAAAACTCTCAACATACTGCCTCTCTGCAATCTTTGCTTCCTTAGTCCATTTGGTCTCTGCTCAGAAAGGCCTGCCGGTCCATGTAACTTAAAATACTTATTTGTTGGGTTACAGGTTTAGCTGCCAAAACAAAGAGACCCATTATTGAGATTTAAAAAAATGAATTGTACTTATCTCTTGTATAACATTCCAGAAATAGATAGACAGGGAGGCCCCTCCTCTTTTGAACATCTTTCAGGAATATAGATTGCTTCTATTTGGAGGTTCTACCATTCCCTAGAGTCCTTGTTCAAGCTGGTTCACATTCCTGCCAAGAGAGGAAAAAGAAAGAAAGGTATCCTTTACTAAGTATGTGTCTTAGAATAGGCACACATCGTTTCTCTTCACATTCTATTGGCCAAAGCATTGTCAGATGGCCCAGCTACAAAGGAGCCAGAGAAATACAGTTTCTACTCAGGGAGCCATGTTTCCTTCTATCATTCAGGAAAATGGATATTGAGGATAATTAAGAGTCTTAAGCAAAAATAGCATCCCCCCAAATAACATCTATGTATCTTTTCTCCAGTCTTATTTCCCATCAATCCACCTCTCACTATTTGATGATAGATATTTGTTTCTCATCTGTCTCCCCGACTAATACTATAAATGCCTTGAGGTAGGAGACTTTGTTAGTTTTGCTCAGCACTCTAAATCCAGGGCCCAGAATGGTGCCAGAAGTCTGAAATCGCTAGGGCTATACTCCCTCTCGGGGATCAAGGGGACAACTTGTTTCTTGTCTTTGAGCTTCTGGTGGCTGACCTGGCGTTCCTGGGCTGGTGACCACGTAACTGCAGCCTCCAACTCTGTCTTCACATCATACCTCTTCTTTGTGTTTATATGTTCTTTTCTGTCTACCTCAAATATCCCTCCGCCTTTCTTCTTACAGGAAACTTATCATTGAATTTGGGCCCACCCAGATAACTCACAGTTATTTCATCTCAGGATCCCTAATTGAATCACAGCTGGAAAGGCCCTTTTTCTGAAAAAGGTAACATTCATAGTTTCCAGAGTTTTTCTATATTTTTCTTTTTGAACTGGGGTTGGGGTGGGGTGGGGGAGTGGGTGGGGGGGTGGTGGTGGTGCATTTCTCTGCCTGCCACCATCCCTTCTCTGGCCCCAAATGCTCACATCCATCCCACATGGAAAATATATTCACTCCATCCTAACATCCCCCAAAGTCTCAATGTATTACAGCATCAACTCAAGTCCAAAATCTCATCCAACTCATTAACCCCCCTAATCCCAAATATTATCATCTAAATCCGGTATGAATAAGAGTCTGGGTATGAGCCACCTTAGAGCAAAATTTCTCTTCCATCTGGACCTGTAAAACTAGAAAGTAAACTGTTTCTAAAATACAGTGATGAAACAGGCACAGGGCAAAACAAACGGATTCTGCAGACCAATAAAATATGTCTTGGCATCAGATTAAATCCTTGGGCCACCTGGTTGTAGACCTTTGCTGGAGGAGCACTGTGGAATTCCTCCAGGGAGAAATGTATGTACATTTGATGGTGATGGGGTGGAGATCTTAACGAGATATATTGTTAGGGAAAGTAAGACTCAAGAGCCTGATTGAGAAATTTCAAGGAAAAAGATGGCGTTATTGAATATAAGTCCTGTAATTTTTCTATAAATTTCAATAGATATATGGAAAAATATTGTTTGTTCATTTTAATGCTTTTATCTAGATCTATCTACCTATCTATATTTATCTACCCATCTATCTAATGAAATCTATAGAAAAATTGAAAGTATGGTGCAAAGAACAATTTCATTCTTCCTGAAGCACTTGACATAAGTGGCCAAACTTTTGAACCCATCATCCCTAATATTTTTAGCATTTCCTACAAACCAGGACATTTTTCAAGGTAACTACAATATAAACAAAACCAGGAAGTAGATGTTGACATATTACTACATCTAATCAGATTCCATTCAAGTATTTTCAGCAGTTCCCATAAGGTCCTTTAGTCTAATCTAATCCTCATACCACACTCAAACTTGCCAAGTGTCCCAGTGACGCCTCTGTAGCAAACATGCTGAGTTCAGTGCCTATCTTCACATTTAGTTGCCATGTTTCTTCAGATTCCTGAAATAGTTCCTTGGTCTTTCTTTGCCTTTCATGGCACTTTTATAAATTACAGGCCATTAGTTTATAGACTAGATATAGATAGATCCTTTGATATTAGTTTGTATTTTCTAGAATTTTATATGAATAGAATAATACATTATGTATTCTTCTATTTTTTTGCCTGCTTTCTTTCACTCACCATAACAACTATGAGATTTAACCATTTCTGTAACTCATTATTTTTTTTTTTTTGTGGGGAGGGTTACTAAATTACTTTATTTGAAGACATGGTACAAATGAAAAAACTGAAGTAGATGTTTAGGTAATTCACTCTCTTTTTATTGTTGAGTTTACTCCATTATATGGTTATACCACAATTTGTTTATCTATTCACCTGCTGGAGAACATTTGGGTTGTTTCCAGTTTTAGGCTATTGCAAATAAACTGATGTGAAAATTTGCATACACATATTTGTATGGACATATGCTTTCGTTATTCCTGGGTAACTACCTCAGAGTGAAGTGGATCGGTCCTATTAACTTTTAAAAATGTGTTAAACTCATTTCCAAAGTAACTGTGCCATTTTCATTCCCACCAGAAGTGTGTAAGAGTTCTGTTTGCTCTATGTCCCACTGAGTATGGCCAGTATGTAAAGTTTTAGCCATTCTAGTGAGTGTGTAGTGTTATCCTTTTGTGATTTTGATTTACATCTCCTTAATGATGACTAATCATGTTGAGCATCTGTGCATGTACTCATTTACCACCCACATCTCCTCACTGGTAAAGTGTCTTAACATTTTTTTTTCCCATTTGGGTTGCCTTCTTATTAAGTTGTAAGAATGCTCTGTATATTCTAGATGCAAGTTCTCTTCAAAATTTTGAAGAAAATTGCTTATAAACTAATTTTTCCCCAAATTTTAAATGATTGCTTTGCTTTGTATTTTAAAAAAAATCTTCACTAAACCAACGTTCACTAAGACTTTACCCTATGTTTTTTTCTAGGTGTTTGATTGGTTTTGCTCCTACATTTAAGTATATGGTGCATTTTGCACTGGTTTTTAAAAATATGATGTGAAGATGTAAAGTAAGGGTTGAGTTGTTTTGTTTTGTTTTTTTTCATTTGGCAAAACTGTTTTAGCATTGTGATTGGGGAAGTTATGCTTTCTACATGTCCACACTGAGTTATGTTGCATCATTGTTGAAAAACAATCAAGCATGTATGTGTCTTATCTATTTCTGGGTTCTTTATTTGTTCCATTGATCTGTACATCCATTTTTATGCCAAAAGCACAACTTTTCCTCAGCTGGGTTAATAAATATCCTTTAGATTATTACTGTGTTCTTGGGATATGTTGCCATCACTTTTTGAGTGATTCTTTAGTTTCTGGCACAAAGGCGTAGTCTATGTTCATCTTGTATTGCCTTAAGACATAAAGTCAGCCTTTGCTCCAACAAGCCCTACGTCCTATCAGTGAAGAATGGTATTTAGAAGCTAAGATCTGAGTGCTAGCTGTGAGCACTCATGACTAGTAGAGTACTACTATCGCCGTACCACACAGCGGACAAGCTAGAGCATATATGTACGTATATGCACACACATAATAGACACATATACACAGGATACATACATTTACATCCATATTTCCCCATCTTGACCTACTTATTAAAAACCACTATTTCACGTTGATACTGCCAATTCCAAAATAAGGTTAATTCTAATTTTTTTTTCTTTCTGTATTTGGACTGCCTTCTGTGACAATGAGAAAGCTGGCTTCTAGTATCGTAAATATATTACTTATTTGATCAACCTCCCTTTATGTGATCATTCTGCCATCACCGCGGCCCCCCTTCTTCTGTATAAATTCCCTCCTTACCTTGCCAGGCCTCTCATGCTGGACTCTCCCCTATGTGAAATCCCGTTTCACATTCTTGGGTTATGATGCCTTTTGCTTGACTGTTTTCACGGAAGGATGCCCTCCTTACCCTGCTCAGACCCAGGTACCCCAAACTAGAACACTCCTCTTCAGCGAATTGCCCTTCTTCTCCACCCCTGAAACATGTGCAGATATTTACCTAAATTAGTTACTTTGAATGGCCTTACGATTGAACTGTTTTGGAAAGAAAAGAAAGAGAAGAAGAAGAGGAGGAAGAAGAAAAAGAAAAAGAAGAAAAACAGTGGGATTGATAAAAAGTAACTACATTTTGGGGCGCCTGGGTGGCCCAGTGAGTTAAGCGTCTGGCTCAGGTCATGATCTCATAGTCATGGGATCCAGCCCTGCGTCGGGCTCCTGTTCAGTGGGGAGTCTGCTTGGTATTCTGTCTCTCCCTCTCCCTCTGTGCCTCCTGCTGCACTCTCTCTCTCTCTCTCTCTCTAAGCAAATAAACAAAATCTTTAAAAAAAAAAGTAATTACATGTTGTCTTTGAATGATATTGCAACTCTACTATTGATATTACAGGAAAGAGTATCTTAAGACATGAGAGGCCTCAAGGACATATAAATTACATGTAAATAACATATTGATAATCTGTACTCTAATTTACATTGTATCTTTAAATTAAATGTAACTATGGAAGTCAAGGCTGCTACAGCTGCCATTTCACACATTCCTCTCCCGTCTCCTGCTAGGGTAAGACAAATAGTGCATTCATTATTGTGATTATATTTTTTTAAACTCCAACACAGGAGTAACGGTTGAGGAAATTTAGGAGTGATATCTGACGTTCACTTTTTAAGTTGTTGGGTTTTTTCTTGAATCTTTAACAAAATTAAGCCTTTTGAGATGATTTGCTTAATAAATAAGACGACTTGCTTTAGTGCTTGGTCAAGGGACATAGAGAAGGTTAGTAGTTAGAAAGGACAGACAAGTGTGAGGGGCCTGAAAAATAAACAAGCAGCCGGAACCTGTATACAGATGAATCCATACACAGCATTGGTAGAAGAAAATATCTGCAGTCAGAAATGAGCTATGGAAGTTAATGTTAACACAAAGCTCTATGAAATTAAATTTCATTTATTATTGTGGCATATATGCATAAGTTCTAAAAAAGTTCTAAGCTCCAGGGATGAGCAAACCAAAGCAGAAAAACTTTTTGAAAAATTTAAATGATGTAAGATTTTACTTTTATCATTTTAATATCCATGGTTTCATAAACACAATGAAAACATCATTAAATTATTTTTAACAAATTCTAAAAGTCCTAGGGAGTAATTTCACTTATTTTGGCCTCCAAAATATGAATTCCAGTTTTCAAAAAATGTAATAAATTCTTAAAGCCAAAAGCTACAGAACACCCACTGAATACCATTCTGTATGTAAATTGAGGCATCAAGTGTAAATAAATAGAGATATTAAATGGAAATTGTAACATTCCAGTGGGCACTTCAATACTCAAAAAATTTCATGTCCCATTTCAACAAAATTCCTAAGCATGAAGATCTAAATTTCTCAAAGTCAGACTACATGGAAAATAAAATTGTTCTTTAAAAATAACTTTGACTCTGGAAAATAAAATGTTTATGTGTAATAACAAAGGTGTATATATAGTTAAAAATCATAAGCATCATAAACTATTTGTACATTTATTCATTTATTTATTTTACAAATAACATGCAGGTTATATATATATATTATATATATATATATATATTTAAGTTCAATTAGCCAACATATAGTACATCATTAGTTTTGATGTAGTGTTCAATGATTCATTAGTTGTGTAACACCCAGTGCTCATCAGATCATGTGCCCTCCTTAATACCCATCAACCAGTTACCCCATTCCCCCCACCCACCTCCCTTCTGTAACCCTGTTTGTTTCCCGGAGTCCAGAGTCTCTCATGGTTTGTCTCCCTCTCTGATATCTTCCCACATTCAGTTTTCCCCCCCTTCGCCTGTAGTCCTCCACGCTATTCCTTATGTTCTACATATGAGTACAGGTCATGTATATTAATTCTCACACTTATCTCAAGTGTTCAGATACATTTTAATTATATTTAATTGTAAAATCTATATTTAAACTCTTCTCTGAGATGTTAATGTAATCAATTCATGGATTTGTCACACTGTAATATTAAAAACCACAGAAAGAAGAGGATCTGCAAAGAACTAAAAGTATCAGAAGACTATTATGTGATTTTAAATCTCATAAAATAACTGTCATCAAATTCTTTAGGTTTGACTATTAAAAGTCATTCATTCCAAAGCAGTTTTGAATATGCACTATAAACAAAGACCTAGGGCAAAACTAGGCACCTACTATATACTACCTGCTCAGCCCTTCTACCCATATTATCTCATTGTTTGCTCTCCTTGAACCCAACTTAAAACAGAAAAAAAAAAATAATATACCACTGAAGGATTTTTTTTATGTTAAGAACTTAGCACAGTGCCCAGCACATGGTTGATGCACAAAACATTAATTTTTCTAATCCTCTTTCATTTACCTTTAAAGTAACACTGAAAAAGAAATTTTAGAGCATCTACCTGACAGATGAAGAAACGAAGGTTCAGAGAATGTAGGTGACATGCTCCTGACCAGACAGGCAGGAGGATTTGAAAGCAAGTTTAAAACCCCAGTCTCCTGATACCTACTTAAATTAGTTTTCCTTTAGGTAGTGTTGTGCATGTACTTATTGTAAATGGAAAAATTACTCTTTAGTTATTATAAAATGAACATGAATCCTCCATTAATTGTTTAAGGGTCCACAATGTATAAAATTTAGAGCAGCTACAAATATAACAAGGAAACAATACAATTCTGCCATTTAAAGTCATATACGCCGGTGTCATATCACACATACACTCATATTACATGAATTCAATAGTTTATGCTCTCTGAGAAAGAGAGACAAGTAATGTAAACACTCTGGGTACATCTGCCAGCCAGAACAAATAAAGGCACACGTACTTGAAGTGAGCACGAGATTGGAATCCTGAATCAGTTATTCCCTTAATCATCTCAGTTCCCTCATACCTTTCAGAGCGTGAGCATCTCATTTTACATAGGATGATTCTGGTCAAATATATTTACTTTTCAGTGATGAGATTCCTATATGTATGCCAACATTTCATCTGATCCTAATAAAAATCATTGTGCCTCTTTAAGCACTGAAGTATGAAGTATAAATCTATTATATATAATAGTATACTTTTTAAAAAGAACTTCTATTCTGGAAAATAGCAAACACACACCCATATGGGGAGGATAGTGTAATAAACCCCCCATGTGCACATAACCAAGCTTCAGCTATTAGCAAATCATCAATAATCTTGTGTCATCTCTATGATAACAGCCCACCGAGCGGGGATCCCAATGTGAGGCTCGATTCCACAGACCCCAAGATCATGACCTGAGCTGAAAGCAAGAGTTGGATGCTTAACCAACTGAGCACCCAGGCACCCCTGCCTTCTCACTCTTTAAACATAACAATATACTTTAAGATATACTCTTTAGACATAAATTAGTCTGTGTTAATATTATGTTTTTTTACTTTTAATTTCCCTTGAATTATTATCCTTGACACTTATTGTAGTTGCTTTTCCGAAATTACAATAAGTAATCTATATTGTTTTGATATTTGGATATTGAGATCTGCATTCCTAATTTCGTGTAATTTGCCAAGTGGTATAAGAAAATGCATTATTATTTGCAAAAATTGTAGAGATTTTAAAGTAAAATTTCTGAACAGACTCTCTTAATATGTTAGTTGTTAGAAAAGTATTTTTCTTTTTGAAGAAATTCGCTGTCTTTTGTGAAGTCCTCTGTGTTATATGGACTGTGAGTGAGACTTCTACTATATTAGGTTCTGTTTAGTTCCAAAAGGCCAGGTATACTTCTTTTGAATTTTATAGGAAATAACTGATTAGAAGACATTTTCTCTCTTTCATTTGCATTCAACCAACATCAAAGATATGTATGATTGCACACCATGTACCGTGTATTATGTATAAGGCACCTTCTGGGTATTGTGGGTGAGAACAAGGTGAATTGTTCATAGTTCCTGCCCTATAGTCACTCACTTTAGTGTGGGAGGGAGACCCATTAAGACGTATCTCTAATTCATATCAGAAAAAAAAACTGTTATAATGGAGATACAGTATATGATAGAGATATGCAAGAATACATGATAGAGAGTTATCAGTCTTGCCTGACTTCATGGCAAAGATGAGATGTGAGTTGGCCCAAATGAATGAAAAGTGAAGGATCTTCTAGGCAGTGAGAAAATCTTGAGCAAAGATATGGAAACAGAAATGTAAACACTGTTTAGAGAAATAATGATTAATCTGTTGTGTTTTGGACCTGTGTTTAACATGGGTCTACAGAATAGTTCAAGATGAGATTAATAATTTTGTGGAAAATTCAAATGCCTGGTTGTCAAGTTTTGACCCTGTTAGAAAGGGACACTATAGAACAATATTAAGCAAAGATGTATTATTACTATTTTTTTTTTACTTTTCTCCACAGTATTTATAAACGAAATAATGGTAGTACATTTCAATATGTCTGTTCATATGATTTTCTCTTTTTAATCTATAATTCTTCATATTGCTTTACTCTGCCCAGAGGAAGATCAGCATTGCTACATCAGAGAAGAAAACAACAAAAGAGTGAGAGAACATCAGTAGTAAGTTTTGAATTGCAAAATTGTATTTTTTGTTCTTAGCAAGACAATAGCTTAAAATTTTAGTATTGCTGCAATATAAAGGGAACTTCCAAATTTCTATAGCTTCCACTGAGGCATCTGGAGCCAGAGGTCTGACTAGATCTTATTGCTCCTTCCCTGGTGGGTGGAATGGACTCTGTTTTGAGGCTAAGTCCCCTGAGAAGAAGCAAGATATGATGAAGAAAAGAGGAGGAAGTAGAGAGCCCAACCATATGCTCCATCAGATTGTGGAAAGAGATGACAAAACCTGATGAGAAGAGAAAAGAACCTCTATGGCAGAGAGGTATTTTCCTGAAGGCATTTTGCCCTTGAGTATCCTTCTCTGTTACCTCTGCCTGCCTACCTAAGAAAGCTCATTTATGCTCACATAGCATGTCTCCAAAAAGCATGGAGGAAGAGAGGGTATCTGGAGGACTTACCTGAGAAGGACAGAATCAACCAGAAGAGACAGTTTAATGGGGAAGAAATAAGAAATAAGTTAAAAGAGTATTTTGTTTTCCCATTCACCACTCAAAGAGTGAAGGTCTCAAAGGAAAATCAGATCAGTCATAGAAAACAAAACTACATTCGCTTTAAGTACCTGAATGTTGTTGTAATTTTTCTATTTACTACTCAAAGTGCTTCATCCATTTATAAATCATTATTTATTTCTTTTAATTAAACCATAGAATCATATAATAAAGAACGAAAAAGATTTCACATTGGTTTGTCGAGACTCTTAGCAACTTTTGGGGTTCTCTCACTTGCTGGCTGAATCACAGTTTAGAACAAGTGGCCCATGACTCAAGATGTAACATGTCTGGAGAGTCTTATGCCCCCATGAGGAAGGTAGCAGAGAAGGTGAGAGGGAGGACAGTAGAGGAGGCTGAAAGTATGTCTGGCAGACAGAAGCCTTATGATTCCATGACTCTGCAGTCTAGATTATCTGGACCTGGCGATTACCCCTCCAAATCAGGTACTATCACTTTGGTGCACATAAGACCATATTAAATTCATATATCCTTTCTGGGATTAATTTTTCATTTAGTTGATTTTACAAAATAAATTTATATGCTTATATGCTTTTTCCTCCCTTCCTTATATCCATTGATCCTTTAGTCCCTAAGCTAATTGCCATATTATCTGGTAAGGAATTAGATTTGGTAACATTAACTGATATTAACAAAAGTAGCATATTGTTTCAAGTTACCATAAAAGATGAAGAAAAGTCCATTTGGCATTTTATGTAATATTGTGTTTTTAAACAGAACATGCATGTAATAATATAAAAAATTATACCTAGTGATAGAAAACATATCAGTGGTTGTCAAGGAAGAAGAAGGGGTGGAATACTGGCACCAAATGGAACTCCTCAGGATGGTAGAAATGTTCTGTATCTATCCTGTAATGGTGCATCCATTTGTCAAAACTCATTGAACTGTACACTTAAAGTGTGTATAGCTCATTATATGTTAATTATATTTCAATAAAGTTAATTAAAAATGTATAGTAAGCATAGTAATTTTGCCAAGCATTAAGGAATTGTGCTTACTTGTGTATACCTGCTGGGCCCCTCACAAGCGGATTGACTTGGAGTAAGTGATAACCCCTCTGAACCTCAGTTTCTTTATCAAGTAAGAGTAACAGTAATATCTATTCCCTAGGGTCCGTATTAAGAAAATGTGGTAATATCTGTAAAGCACCTAGGAAAAGACAAAGCAGATAGGAAGAGGTCCAGGAATGTATATCCTCACCTATACTTCTATAGCCAAGTGAGAGCTAATTAAAAATATTTTTATTAATAGACCTGAATAATGCAATCCCAATTATAAGAGGCAGTTCTTTGATAAAACATCTAAATCAAAATATGTTTTATCATTCTAGTTTTTTCTAATGTAAAATTATTCTTTCCCTATATTTCATTATTTCAGGAGAAAATATGCTCAGTTCTTCTGACAAAAATTTTGAGGGGAAATTTTTTTTAATGTGCTCTTAGTAAGGAGGATAACTACGGTGTGCTAATAATGGTCATATTGCTTTCTTCCATTGCTGGGACTCTAAAGTACACTATACCAATAATGTTACACCAGTAACGAAAACTAGGCACTTTATTGGCTAATGGTATGAAGAACTTCCTTTAAAAGTAAAAGATCTCAGTCTCTTTGGCTCTGTAGCCACTTTTGGCATGTTCTTCTGAATTCTTTTAAATCAGCCTAATTTATGGCCCAAAGTATCGTGGTTACTTCAGTGCGAACTTAATTCATTTAAACACAGACTAGCTTCTGAATCTGAGATTTACATTGTGTCCAAAGATGGTATAAAATAGATTCACACCCTCAGAATAAAATGATAAGAATTATTGCTCTTGGCCTCTCTATGACTGTTCCAGTCAACAGAAGTGTTGGCCTTGTAAAACGATGACTAAAAAGCTCACCATCTGAAAGCTAGAAAAGGAATGACTGTACCGCAAAGTATTCAAATGAGATTTACCCAAAAGTCGAGGAAAACCAGAGAAAAAGAAACTCTCTTATTTCTTATTTATTTATTTGCATTTTGTATCTCATTTCCACTTGCTAACGAAAAGAACTGAAGATGAGACATACAGTCTTGCACGCTGTAGACACTTTAAAGGTTTAGAAAGAAAAAGAGGAATGGAATTAGGGTAGGTTTATTTAATTACTGTAATATATGCTAAATATCTTTAATTCCTTGTTACTGAGCAATGGCGATTAGAGTTGGTGAGGAGCTCACCTTTGCTGCCTTGTAGTGAAATGTGAACTATAATTTGGAACACAGTCGATTACTGTTTTGTACTCCAGCATTAAGACTTCTCTATAGCCCGTTAATTTTTAGTGGAGTTTACAATACAGTAGGTAAGACTGCATGTTCTAGAGTCAGGCAAATCTGAGGTTGAACACTGGCTCTGCCATCCAGTGGATGAGTAGTATGGACTCCATTCCTACCTCTCCAACTTGAAGATAATTAAAACCACCTCATAAGTTTTTGAGAGGATAAAATTCAATAGTACACGGCAAACACCTGTTTCTACCCCTGGCATATTACAGGCTTGACCCATCACCATTGGCCCCATTCATACAAAGAGCTTCTTATGTCATAGGTGGTCATTACTTTTGTAAATGCTACTGAGAGTAACATTTAAAATCTTGTCCTTTTGTTTCTTTTATGCAAGATGGATGGAGAACCTGAACATCATACCCTTACACATTGAAACATTTTTCTGTTTTAGTCAGCTCCTTTTTTCTTGACCTTCTATACTTGAATATATATGCCTTCGGTAAAACTCATTTCTTTCTCTAAATGTCCTTTTTCTGAAGATGTGACTACATTTTTCCAGCCTTTCCTGATAAATGCCTGCAATTTTTTTTTTTTTTTTTTTTTTTTGGTAATGGATTACTCTGGGGCATCTTGTCTCCCTGTTTTGCTGTGTTTTGCCATCACCAGTTGTCTACTGGACAACTCCATATGAAGAATAACTGCATGTGAATACTGCATATTCAACACTAAATTCATTGTCCTTTCCCTCCTCAGTTCTCCTTCCCTTGCGTTCTTCCTTCCATATTCCTACTGCTGGTGGATGGCTTGACCAGACGTTTGATTTTCTTGTTATACATCTTGAAGGCCCTCTTGATGTCTCATTTTTCTCTTACCATATATTACTGATCCAGTTCAATTCTCTGTACTGTTCAACATACAGCTCTTCTCTGATATTGCCATTTACACACCTTTCCAGCCATATGGCAAGATGATTCTTTCCTCCACATTTGCATTCATGCTGTTTTCTATATTAAAATGTTCTCTGAACAAGCTACAGTTTCAAAGCTCATCTACAATGTCAATTTTTCCATGAGGTCTTATTTCTTGGCAAGGCTTTTGGACTTTGTGCCATCAGCTCCCTTACTTTCTGATATAACTGCATCATGTATATGCTTTGCCTTCCTTGAGGAGATCAATGGAAGGAAGACGGGCTCTGTGTCAGATGCCCTAGATTCCCTCTTAGTGTCATAACTTATCAGTTTTCTTTTCTATGAAGTGGGGTTAATGTAATACTGAGAAGTCATTGATATAATTAAATAAAATAATGTAACTGAGAATTCTTTAACTGAAAATTGGCACATATATAATAGTTACTTTTATTATATTTTTGAATTTGAATCTGCTATGGCCTAAACCAAAAGAAGTTAGCTGCCTTGTTCAAAAATTGCATGTTTATTGACTGGATTTGGAATTTAAAAATACATTTATTGCTTCATCTAAGGAAGACATATTTAATATTTCTGATGAAGGATACATCAAGTCATTTTTAGGATCATGATTTTTTTAAAACTTAGAAGAAGTTTAGAAAATGAATATCCTGAATAAAATGCCTGTACTTACTGTGAAAATGAAATTAAGGGTAAAACCAATCAAGAAGAGACTAAACTAGCATATAGAGACAAAACTTGGCATATAATCCAGCCATTTTGGCCCATTTCTATGATCTCTGGTTTCTTTGCCTCCAGACTTTCCCTGCTTTGATCCCTTTAATGCCCAACTTGGAGATAAGTCTTCTAAAAACACCATTCTCATCGTGTTGCTTTCTTATTTAGGAACCTGCAGGGTCTCCCCATGGCTTACCACATCAAGACCCTAATTCTCTGCCTGAAATTCAAGGTTCTACCTAATCTGGCTCCAATTTATCTATGCAACTTCAGCACCTATTATTCTGGAAGATGTGATCCATAAAATTTTTCTATCATACATATTCAGTAGTTTATGACTTAGGATCTGACACTTATCAGTGCCTCTAGGGCCATCTAAATAAAGTCTTTTTTACTGAAAACTTCCTTAACTATTAGAATCCATATTACTAGTACCTGAATTATATCTCAAATCAAAATACACTTGTTGCTTAGAAAGTGTCAAGATCTACAACAGAAACTTTGAGGGGCATAAAGATGAATTAGTTACAGCCTTGACTTCAGTCTATTACTAAGTTTAATGAATCCCATAGAATGTGCTATGAAAATAGAGGAGAGAAAAAGTAAGGAACATGGTGTGTGTGTGCATGTGTGTGTGTGTTGGGGGGGCTGTGCTCAAAAAAAGTTTCCAGGATGAGTTGATATTTAAATTGTGCTTGAAAGAAGATTCAACTAAGCCAAAGTCACAATAAACATAGTGCCTAAGGCCCATGATACTTTTAGGGGCCCATAGATAAAATGCTTTAATTTTAATTTATTTTAATATCATAAAAATTTAATATACACTACTGGATATATAATAATGAACTCAACAGGACTATACTTGTTTTTATGCCAATACAATAATTTTTGTTCTTTTGATGGAGGAAGGAGCCCCTGAAGACAAAGTAACTTGGGCTCACAAAAGATACATTGTCATCCTGCCTGGAAAAATGAATGTGATATTAATGGGTAGAGCTGGAAAGAGTAAATAATATGAGCAAAGGTCATATTTTAGGAAAATATAGGGCATATATAAGAAATTCCTGAAAAAAGAGTGCTTAATTAAACATGACAAATTATGGCTAAGACAGGTAGGCCAACAGGTAAATACAGAAGGTGGAATGGAACTTACGGTTATGGAAGCATTATTGGTGGCAATTTTAAAGAGATTTAAACTTGTTGATATTTACATAAAGAGCCGTTGAATAGGGGAAAGACATGATAACAGTTTTTTATACCTAGTGCATTCATTCAACAAATATTTACTAAGCACCTAAGATGTGCTAGACGTTTTGCTAGGTACTGGGCATACAATTGTATAAAAGGGAGCTCTGTTATTATGGAACTAACATCCTAATGGGTTTAAGAGCCAATAAACACACAAACTATCAAATCAATAATAATTTCCCAAAGTGATATGTGCTTTGAAGACAGTAGAAGAGGAGAATAAATAGAGTAAATGTAGAGTACTGTTGTAGTTGAGAGGGTCAGCATTCCAGGCGAGAGGAACATAGCAGAGAGAAGAGCAAATACCAAGAGCTGGCAAGCTGACAAATCTGAAATGAGGCTGGAATGACTGGAGTGAGTGAATAAGAGAATGAATGTGTGGAATGATGTTGGGGAGGAAGTTTACATTTTCGCACTTGATTATATAACATCTTATGTCCCTTTGTCCCTATCCTTTTTAATAGCTTTTTAAATTTATTTTTTAACTTATACTAACTTGTTTCTTTTTTTTTTTTTTATCTGTGAAAAGGCATTTTGAATCCTTTTTGGAATGCAGTGGTGTGCTTAAAATTCTCTTCTATCCTGCTCAACATCTATTAGTGAGTTGAGATTATGAAAGACGTTCGATAAACATTTGTATGACTGGTTTGTTAGACAGCAGATATATTCAGATATCATACGAAATTCCACTGAAAGGAGCCAAGAGTTCACTTTGGTCTTAGATAAAATAAATTGTCATTCAGTTTACACAGTCCTATGAACATCTAAAATAAAATAAGAGGTATCACATGGCACTTTAAATAATATTGGCCTGCTTCTTTGATAAATTCGTTTAGTATTATTACAAGAGGACATCATGGTCCATGATTCAATTTGGAATTTTATTTATTGTCAAGATTTTTGGAAGTTCCAGCATATACGCATATAATTTCCCCCAATGTCTCCAAATAAATTCCGAAAAATTGAATGAAAGCAAAAATTCAATTTGGAAGAAAAGTTTCATTAATTGATATAGCTTTGGACCATTCAAGAAGTTGTGTTCAGAGTAAACACCAATCTCTATTTATGGAATAGTTAAGAAAAACAGCACAGTATTATATAATTGTAAAATAAGGATACAGCAAGTCTTACAGTTTTTGGTGTATTCTGTCATGCTGTAGTATCTGTAGATAAAACAATTTACTAATTATTATAGCATAATATATATTTATCATAATCATTGATTTTAACTGCTGCAACTTTGGAGGGGTTATTGGAATCTTACATTTTATTTCAATATTTGTTAATAGAATTAAACTGATCCCACTTGTAAATGAAAGGTTGATTAAGGGGAGTTTCTGTTTGTAACGGGCTTGGCTTTTGAGAGTGATGAATAAATCTTAATATTGTATTTGGGCAATACTTAATCTTCAAAGGACTGAACAAATAGAAATTAATCCCTTAATTATCCTGTCCTTCAATTAAAACTGATAACTCCCATTCTCCAGAAAAGCAAAATGAGTCACGGAAACTTAATCCTTTGATTCTGTGTAATTTTAATCACTTTCCCAAAGTAACATTAAGATGTAGTTTAGAAGAATGGGAATTTTAAAGTGCAAATAGTTTTATGACTCTTGAGGGTGGAGTGATTTATTATTAATTACTTTTTCCTCTTATCCTAAGTATACATCAAAGCATTACTCCTGTACTAAAATCCAAAGAATGTTTATATTAGATCTTCATTTATAATTAAATTTCAGAGACTTAATTTGGGAATTTTATTATATAAATATGCACAGGCCATTCAATTTAGCCAAGTATTTTTCAGTGTAATATAGATAGCAAACTTAGAATTAATGTGTAAGGCAGAATTCTGTATGGGGAACAACTTTTCCTAATTTTGTCCACTTGGGGCTTATGTATGACCCTCTGGTCCAGGAATTTATATTGAAATATATATTTCCATGTAATCTGGTAATATGTTCACCTGGAGGTTTCATGGAGGGATCAGGATTTCTAGGCAATAATATGGCTTAGAATTACTGCACCACATATTTTAGGAGACCACACAATTTACAATAAACTCCAAAATCTATATGGTGGTCTCTGATATTAATTTCCAATTCCTTCAAAATGAGGATTAAGGGCTCGCCTGGGGACCACCTATACAGTTTTGATAGCAAAATGATCCTACCAGAGTAAGCTTTCCAGCTTTCAGTCCCTGATATTCTTTTCATGATACTTCTGTGCTTTGTACTGAGATGGCTTCCTGATGCTACATAGCTCTAATTACTATTTGTAATAATTACTCTTATCTTGTTATCATTGTGTGTTGTTGAATGATTCTGCAGTTGTCACTTAATTTTTTAAAATGTTTTTATTTCAGAACAATCTCAAACTTATAAAAATTTCAAGGATAATCCAAATAACATTTTCCTGGGCCATTTGAGTGTGAGAGACTAACGCAATGCTCCATCGCCCCTGAACACTTTAGTCTAGAACAAAGACATTCTCTTATATAACCCCAATACAACCACTCAGGGAATTGATATTGATACATTACTGCCATATAATCCTGAGATTCTATCAGGTTTTTCAAATAGTCTCAATAAGGTCCTTTATAAGAAAAGGATCCAGTCCAGAATCATGCATGATATTTAGTTGTCATATTCCTTTAAACATCTGGAACAGTTCTTTGGCCTTTTTGAGACTTTCACAACCATGACATTTTGGAAAATTATAGCCATTATTTGGGAAAGGCCCTCAGCTGGATTTTCTCATGTTTCTCCGTGATTAAATTTAGGTTTTTCAACTTGAGCAGGTATATGACAAAAGCGACTCGGCATAGTCTTCTTTCATCCTATTAGGTGACACATGGGTTTGATTTGTTCCATTATTGGTGATGTTAACTTTGATTACTTGTTTTAGGTGGTATCTGATAGGCTTCTTATCATAAAGTTACTTTTTTCCCTTTTATAATTAATAACTGTTTTATGAGGGAAATACTTTAAGGCTAGGTAAATATCTCATTTTTCATTGCAATTTCAATTTATTCATTTATTTATATCAGTATGGACTGATAGATTCCTGCTTTATTTAATAACTCGCAGTCCAATACCCTCATTGTTTACTTTAAAGTTAAAATTGTCCCATATTTGGTCATTGGGTCCCCTTTGAAGTTACCTTTTTTGTCCTCTTGACATTTCTCCATCATTTTTTGAGAATTTCTTTCTAACACAACAAGATCGTCCAGGCTCATCTTGTAATATCCCTGCCCAATCGTAGATTATTTGTCTAAGGAGTTCTGCTTCTCTTAAAGTGGTGTTTAAAAACCAAGATCTGAGTGGTAGGTGTTCTTACTACTATTAGATTGCTGATTCCAAGCTTCTCAGGAGAGAGATGAGAAATATATTACATACATAATTTTTATTTATATATATTTATTGAAGTAGGTAGGTAGAGCTATATATTTACATTTAGATTAATACTTACATCCATATGTAGTTTACCTATCTAGAATATGAAGAGTTCACATTAATATCTCCACTTCAAATACAACACCAGAGAATTCATTCTAGTTTTTGCCCTTTCCCTATTTGTAACTCCTCAGTCTGACATTGAGAAACTAGACACTGAGAAACTCTTATTATCTTCAATATATTTTATTTGATCAATTACACTTAGTATTCAATCTTCCAGGCCTGCCGCTGCCACACCCAACCTGGGTGTCTGGCTAGTATGTACTTCAGATGACGACAGCCCCAGCTGACATTTGCCTAAAATTAAATATAAGGCTGCAAGTGAGAACGACCCAAGTGGTCCCAATAAACCCACAGAATCATGAGAGATAATACTACATTATTGTTTGAAGTCACTAAGTTGTGTGTGGTTTCTTATGCAACCAGAGATAACCAAAAAAGTGGGATCGGAAAGATAGAAGAGAAAGAGAGCAAGAAAGCACCTAAGAAAATTACCTAACAGAAATTGGAGAGGGGTAAACACCAATATCTTTTCATTTTGCATTGCAGCTTTGCCTAGCAGTAGGCTTAATACCTAGAGGGCAATACAGACATATTCAACTGCTTGAACTATCATTTTGACAGATGATTTCATAGGAGTTTTGGCTGCATGATCTACATCAAGATTTGTAAAGATAGATTAAATTAAGAAATTAGAGCTAGTTCTATCTTCTTAATTCTCTAAGGGATCTTGAAAGGCCAACTGGATTGTACTTCATTTTTCTTATACACAGGGTCCCTTTTTCACTGTGTATTTGCCTTCTGAGGGGCTGCACTATAAGATTACACAGAGAATAAAAAATTCATGAATGAACAAACCGCATGGAAGTTTAGTTTTCCTTCAAACATCCTTTAACTTCCATCTTCTTTTATTTTACTATTTTCTTTTTTAAAAAGATCTATTTATTTCTTTGAGAGAAAGAGATTGAAAAAAGGAGAGAATGAGTGGGAGGGCCAGAGGGAGAGAGAAGCTCAAGCAAAGAGCCCGAAGCGGGACAAGACCCCAGGACCCTGAGATCATGACATGAGCCGAAACCAACGGTTGGACGCTCAATCGACTGAGCCACCCAGGCACCCCTAACCTCCATTTTATTTTAACAAAAGAATCTATTTAGTCCTCTTCTGCAGTTTCCCTTCTCTTTGCATCTTGGACTGCTTCTATTCTTGGATATTTGGAAGGCCAATATATTGCAAATTTATTTCCAAATGAAGCTTTAAGCTTTGCAAAAGAGAACAGAATTCCATGGAGACCATGAAAAGGATATTAGAAAAATACTTAGAACCTCATTTGAAGCCATTGGCAAGTAAGCAGTGAACAATGGGAGGAGAAAAAGTTAACACAAATGAGGACCGGATAGAGATTTCAAAAGAGAATGATTTTATTTTATTTTTTTTAAAGATTTTATTAATTTGACAGAGAGAGAGAGACACAGCGAGAGAGGGAACACAAGCAGGGGGAGTGGGAGAGAGAGAAGCAGGCTTCCCCGCGGAGCAGGGAGCCCGATGCGGGGCTGGATCCCAGGACCCTGGGATCATGATCTGAGCCGAAGGCAGACGCTTAACGACTGAGCCACCCAGGCGCCCCAAGAGAATTATTTTAAAAAATCAAAGACTTAAGAGAGATCTTTACAAAAATTGATTAAGCACATGTATATTTGCAAAAATAATCCTCCTTATTTTGTGCACATGTGGTATCATGCAATAGTAAATTACACCAAGAAGAAAACAATGTTCTTTGTCTTTTCTAAAAATTGGGCTACGTTTGCAATTGTAAATTAAATTTAGTTTAATATTAGATTACATTTTATCACATTTTTCACAATTTTGGTTTTATTTTTCAAGATAAAGTTCCAATCAAAATCTTTCCTCTATTTTTATAAATGAAATTGCAGTGCCAATTTAATGCTGATTCATTTTAAGTGCCTTTTCTCCCTATATTAAACATATTAATTATCCCCAGATGAGGAAGTAAAACATATTTAGCCTCCCAGATTAGTGAGAAATAATTTATTTGATAATGGTTTTCATTGTCAGTTAATGGAAGATACTATCTTAAGTAACTCAGAGCTCGCAAGCAATGGGTAAATAGACTTTAATATAATAAGCTCAGGTGTTAGTTTACATGAAATAATCAACCTCATGATAATGGAAAATATCAGTTTCTCTCAGGAAAGGATGTGTTCAAAGGAAATTTCGTATTTGATTTTAGATATTTTAAGAGAATACTAAATGCAGCACAGAATGGAAAATTCTACTGTCTTTCTACTCTCTTTTCATTCATCCAGGGAACGGCAGTTAGTTCATCATTTTCTGAGAAAAAAACAAACATCAAACTATGAGACAGAGTCCCACCTCTGTCCTGGGTGGAGGAGATAAACCAAGTGCTATTTAATCCTTGTGCTGTGAAAGCAGTTGCTGGTGATTGGTTACAAGGTTGTTGCTTCAGGGAGAGGAAGAGAGAGCATAGGCCCATCAGATGGGAGGTTACTAGAATAGGGGGCTGTGGCAGTTCCTGGAGAAGCAGAGTAATTCCTGCATTGGCTGCACAGCAAGATTAGTGTTCTTTAGAACTCCTGGGTAGTTTCAGAATTATTCTTGGGTGTCCCATAGAGTATTGTAGTCTTAAGGGAGAGTATCCAAAAGATGTTCCCTAAAAGAACCCTTTATATAGAGAGATCTTAATGTAAGACCAATGGGAATTTGGAAAGCTATCAGAGGTAGCATTCTATAATGAAACAAATGTGATACTGGGTATCCATACATCCATATTCTAGATCCACTTCTATTTTAAGGAAAAGATCCTGCTTAGATAAAACAAAGAGGATAAAATTCATAAGAGATTTCAAATGATTTTTGGCCACAGAGTTCTTCTCCTTTTTCTTCCCTTCCCCTCTTCCCTTCTCCCACATTCTCTTTCTTAAACGCTCTTTCTCTGAAGCTTACAGGAAAGGGCAATATATGAACATATACAAGCGGACAGCTGTAGTTGAAACCGGGGTCCCAGGCCCAGGGTCAATTTACCCAGTCTCCACTTACCCTCTTGCTGTGTTGGTGTCTATGGTTCTTCCACGGTTCCCTAAGAGTTAAACTAAAGATAATTTGAAGCCACTGGACTATCTTCAGTGTCCTATCAATTTAGAATCCACAATTCTATCCATCAGATTATTTATCATGGCACTGTGTGGTCGTGTTTGTTCATATCATAGTGCTTGTCTTTCTCTTAGAAATTCCTTCCTGTGGAGGGCCACAATAGTCATATTTGTACCACATGGATCTTCAGTGTTTGTTCTTATCGATTAAATGAAAAGAAACAACCTAAGAAAGGTCGATAAGGTTTAACTCCTAGGAATGTGTTACCTGGATCAACGGTGTTACTTTGTTCTGGACTGGTCAACTGATGGAGATAGAAAACAGTCTATGTTGTGGATATTTTAGACCATGGGAAATTCCAAAAGCTGGAGAGAAAGAAGAAGGAAAAGGGAGAAAAGAAGAGAGAGAGAGAAATAGAGAAGGAGAGAGGGAGGGACAGAAGGAGAGAGGGAGGGGGGAGGAAGAAGGAGAGAAGGAGAAGGAAAGGGAGAGAGAGAGAGAGAGAGAGAGGAGAATAATATGCAAATTCAAAGACAGGTGAAATTTTAGTACTAATTAATTTCCTAATGATTTTTGAGTTCCTTGTTCCATTTCTTTATAAGTCTTGAGCGCCTAGGACTCTGTGATATTTTCTTATATGTTTCAAACAGATACACATATATATAGATATTTCTTCTTATTCAAATAAATTTATTTTACTTGAAACCAAGGGAACTGTGATGGCTTACATACAGGCTTGAGCAAGAGACAAGAGCCCACAGTAATTAGTCTAAAGCATTTGTTATATATTTTAGTATATATAAATAATCTTTAGAATTGCTTATCTTTTGATTTATATATATTATACTTGAATGAACAGAGAATACAAATATTTTTGCACAGATAATTTCACATAGCATTATTTATAACATCAAAAATGGAAACAAGTTAAACACCCAGTAGTAGACTAACAGTTAATAAAGAATGGCATAGTCACGTAATGAGCAACTGTGTAGCCATTTCAGATGTTTTTTTAGGAATGCTTAATATAGGCTGTCACATTATACAACTCCAGGAGGTGTGGCATGGTCTAGGTAAACGATGTCCTTTAGACTTACGCAGTGTCCAGCTTATACTTGTAGATATGATACAGGACATATTAATGATATATTAAACATTAAGCCAGGGTTGACATTATGTTACTGTTAAATAAATAAAAGTAGCATTCACGCAAAATTATGTCTTTGGTATAATCCTAAAAATGCAATTTATAGATTATGGAGATGTAATGTCAAATTATAATAAATTATCTCTGGATATTGGAATTATGAATGATTTAAAGCAATCTTTGGCAGTTTCTTTTTTTTTTCTATAATGAGCACATATTGTTGGAATCTGAAAAAAATGATAATTATAATTTTTATGCTACTATCTATTGGTCTGTTAAACCAAACATCAGACATTGGGTTTTTAAACAACAAAATCTATTATATCCTACACCTAATGTACTCAGGTATCACCTTCATGGCAATTCTGTGGCTATGCTTCACATTAACACTCAACTATTAATTTCTCTTTTATTATTCAATACTATCTGAGATATCTGCTTTATTTATGGATTGCCAGACTGGATACTATTGTCTAATAAGGATCTAACCAGGCTTGAATATACTGAGAAACAACTTCACATTTACTACAGTCAATGATTCTGTTGACAACATATAATTCTTATTTTGCTAATTCCTAAGCTACACAAAAGACTGAATTCTCCAGGGATATTCCAAATCAGTAATAAGCTTTGATTTTTCCACACTATAAATGGATTCAACTTCTAGATGTACTGATTTTCCCATTTGCAAACTGATGATATATAAGCCTGCCTAAATGGCCTCTGGGGATATGATAAAGATTGGTATCATTTAGACTAATAGAAAATATTAGACTCAACTGTGGCATAAACGGGTAAACAAATCTGTGAGATGCTTTAACACCCTTACAGAAAGGGGCATATTAAAGAGGTCTGGGGACAATTGGTTAAATACTGACAATAGAAAAATACCATTATGGGGAAAAACTGACTTAAATCACACACTGAATACATGTATCTTCTACTTAGCACAATGTAATTTCTCAGTGAGTTTCAAAGAAGGACAACAAGCAACCTTTGTATGAGAACCTGAACTGGGTGGGGCCAGCCAATCAATTAGAACCTAACGCTAACAAGCAAGTGGTCACAACTTGGGTCCACACCCAAGCACCATGACAATATCAAAGGTATGTATTCCTATCGTTAATCTGCTCTTACTTCTTGAAGATGAATGCTACTAGCCAAAGAAATAATAACCATGTATTGTTGAGCTCCTGCACGCCCACTCATGGTTTTAGTGTTTTACATGTATTATTTCTAATCCCTAGAAAACTCTTTAAGTGGATTTTCTTATCTCCAATATACAGAAGAGGAAACAGAAGCACATAGATTTTAAATAATTTGCACAGGGTCATTCAGTTCATTGGGGTTGACTCAGCATTCAAACTCAAGGGTTTGAAATACAAATTGTTCTCTTTGTATTTTGATGCTTCCTTCCTGTTACTGAGATTATAAGGGTTGAGACTCACAGTATAAATTAAATTAATCAGTGTCTTATCTAGAGAACAACTCATAGATGGTCAATAGCTTTATATCTGTTTGTAGACAATATTTTATAGTATATTATGCTATATAATATTGCTTTCCAATAGCTTCAAAGATTTATTATTTTTCAAGTGGTTTATATTAGTTATCTATTGCCAAATAACAAGTTACTCTAAAATATAGCAGCTTAAAATAACAAACATTTATACTCTCATAATGTCAGTGCATCAGAAATCCAAGCATGGCTTAGCTGGCTGCCTCTGGTTCGAAGTCCTTCATGACCCTGCGTCAAGCTGTCAGCTTGAGGTTGTGCTCTTATCTGAGAGGGCCTAATTGGCTTGGGGAATGGGGGGAAGATTTGTTTTCAGTCTCACTCATGTGGTCCCTCACCAGTTGGGTCTCATGTCATGTTGCTGGCTCCACCCAGGCTGTGATCCAAGGAGAGCAAGACAAAGCACCAAAGGCCAAAAATGAAATTTTTATAACTTAATCTAAGAAATGAGATCCCATCTCTTCTGCTGTCTTCTCTTCATTAAAAGTGAATCAGTAAGTATAGCTTCTACTTAAGGGGAGGAGGTTGCATCTTATACCAGAAGATAAGGATCACTGGGGACTATATTAAAAACTGCCTATAACATGATCTAAGAGTATTGCTCTGAGAAAAGAAGATTATGATATATACCTACAAGTTTTCTACAACTCTGGAATTGTTGTAGTCAGGACTCTAATATCAATAACAGAAAGCCAACTTAATCTGGCTTAAATATAAATAGGAAATTTATTGACTCAGGTAACTCGAAAGTCTATGTATGGGTCCAGCTCTGACAGACTGCATTGAGTGTTTGAATAATAGGAGTACCTGTCTGTCTCTCCTGTCTCTGGCCTGACTTTCTTCTGAGTGTCTTTATTTTCTGGCAGACTTCACATTGTATAAAGATTAATTCTGGTGACCCTGGGGGAACAGGATCTATAGTGGCCACTATCTTTTTGTAGAGGCCCAACAAAGTTTTTCTTTGGGTTCCATGCTTATTTCTGAATAGAAGGATAAAGTTCTCTGAAAAATTAGGCATGTGCCATCCTGGGGTTGTGTTACACCTGTATGAATCATATGAACAAAGTGTTGTAGGGGAATTTGGTTCTAAAAAGGAAAAGGTTATAGGAATAAGGGATCATATTATGGGAAGACAAAAATTTTAAAAATATTTAAAGAAAAAAAATCACAATGTTATAGACTGAATTGTGAGCACCCCAAAATTTATATGTTGAAACCCCAACACCCAAACGACTGCATTTGAAGATAGGGCCTTTGGGGAGGTAATGTTAAAGATTTACTTATTTACTTTTTTGCGGGGGAGGGGCAAATGGAGAGAGAGGGACAGTCTTAAGCAGACTCCACACAAAGCCTGATGTGGGGCTGATCACATGGCCCTAAGTTCACGACCCTGAGATCACAACCTGAGCAGAAACCAAGAATCAGATGCTCAACCAACTATACCACCCAGGTGTCCCAGAGGTAATTAAAGTTAAATGAGGTCATAAAGGTGGAGCTCGAATCCCCTTACCATCTACATAAGATCTTGAAGTTGTCAGTATTTTATTTATTTCCTGGGGCTCCCATAACAACAAACTGGGTGACTTAAAACAACAAAAATTTATTCTCTTACAGTTCAGGAGGCCAGAAGTCTGAAGTCAAAGGGTTGGCATTGTTGGTACCTTCTAGAGCACTACTCACATATAGGTAATTACAAACAACCTGTTAAATTGGACTGAATAGTGACTATAGGAAATTCCTGAAGGGGAAAGGAAAGATTTTTTTTTTCAATAAAAGTTTCTATACATGTAAAATTTACAAATGTAAGCCTCAAAGATTCCTTAATGCAGTGTAATTTATAATAATATCAGAAAACAAATCTTCATTAACTCCACTGAATTTTTATAAAACCTATCACATAAGGATAAAAAAAAGTCTTTAAAAATTATATTAGTTTTCTAGGGCTACTGTAACAAATTGCCACAAAGTAGGTGGCTTAAGACAGTGGAAACTTATTTTTTCATGGTTGTGGAGGCTTGAAGTCTGAAATTCAAGTGTCAGCAGTTCTGTGTTCTCCCTGAAGGCTCTAGGGGAGAGTTTTTCTTTGCCTCTTCCTAGCTGCTAGGGCTTGCTGGTGATTCTTGGCTTGTAGATGCACCTGTCTGTGCCTTTGTTATCACAACTTCTCTCTATGTGTCAGTATCTAAATTTCCCTCATCTTATAGGGACACCAGTCACTGGATTTAGGATTCACCCTAATCCAGCACTAGCTCATTTTAACTTGATTAATCTGCAAACACCCTATTTCCAAATAAGGTCACAGGCACAGGTACTGGGGTGGGACTTCAACATATCTTATTGGGGAATACAATTCCACCCACAACACTAGGTTTTAGGATTCTTTAAATAAATTGCATTAAAAATGGAAAGAACTTTAGCTCCCCTTATTTCACTTTATTGGTTTCTATGAATAAACAAGAATAATTTATAAGAGGAAGGTTAAAAAAATGATAATTTGGTTAGGACTCCCACTGTACTAATCTAGTATCTCATGAATAAATCTCACATTATAATGGGTTTCTGATTAAAAACGGGCTGTCTACATACACTGTTAAAACTTAACAACTGAGGGTTCTAGAGCGGAGGGGGCAAGGGGGTGGTTTACCGCGGTGATGGGTATTAAGGAGAGGGCACCTACTGCATGGAGCCCTGGGTGTTATACGAAAACAATGAATCATGGATCACTACATCAAAAACTAATGATATACTATATGGTGACTAACATAACAGAATAAAATTTTAAAAAAGCCATTGCAAAAGTATAATCTGGTATTCATTAATCTGTTTCAGAATTTTGATGTGAAATAAAAGTTATTCTGTAGAAAGTCCCCCACATCCTAGGAAAAAAAAAAACAAAAAAACCCAAAAAACGTATTTTTTACTTTCAAATTCATAATTACCAAATGATCTTTTCTTCAACTAATGCACAGTCTGTAACTTCAGGTTAGGAGGTACATGCTTAATATCACTCCAGTATGCTGAAGAAATCTGTTTAAACAAATCACAAAGCTGTGACACAGGACAGCACTGAGGCAAAGACATTTTTAGCTTCTTCTATTTAAAGTCATCCTGATATTTACAGATGCAGGCAACCTACAGGTTGCTTCAAGTGTTTAGATCATCCTTCTTCCACAAACCTTCCAAATCATGTTCTAGATAAGAGTTCTGAAATCCCAGCATTCACAGTGATATTGGCCCTGCCTATGGAATTCTCAGCCTGCCCTGATTTGGCAGCTGTTCTAGAACTGAGGATTCATGTTTTGTTATTTTCCCTTCGGCAGTTTCTGATAATATTTCTCCCAGCTCCGGAAATTGGGGGTTAAATTTTCAACATGTTAAATTAAGATATTTTTGTTTTCTTCGTTTAAATTACCCAGGGAAAATTTTACATTTCTTTGTTTGTATAAAAATGGAACAAGTACGTATTACATAATGGAATGATTATTGTCTTTCTTATATTCTCTTATTCCCCCCCCTCAGCCTGAGTACCCTAGAAAACAGTCTGCACCAGAATGTACACACTAATGCTCTTTGGTAGGGGTGAAATAGTATGTGCAAGGGCAGTGAGAGTGAAGGCAAAAGGAAAATGAGGGAGGAAGGAGGACCGGAAATGAAATCAGCTGTCTGTGATTTCACAAGAAAATGCACTCAGTTATTGAATCACATGGGATATCTCTGGGCAAGCTTCATGAAATCACTCCATCTGGGAGCTATCTCTTAGGTGGGCGTGTGGTTCAGGTAGAAGAGTAACTCCTCTGACAGTTCTGTTTCTCGCTGGTCAGATCCAATCCAGGGGCTATGAAATCCCCACACTCCTGAGTTGTATGACCTAACTCTGCCACACAGCCGACAGAGAAGCCACAATCTTTGCAGCTTTGACCTGGCCTGTGGTTTGGAGACAGTGGTCTCTACCAGTTGGGGGTTTCTAGATCTCTACTGATCATGGTAGCAGTTGGACTTTATCATCCTCAAAATTGTGTGAGTCAAAGCTAGGGATGCTCAGGCCAAGAACAAAGTCAGGAGATTGAGGTCTGGAGAGTTCAAGTCCGAGGAGCCTATCGGGCAGTACATAACTGGGTCTGATGACCCAACACAGATATGAATATTCTGACCTGTGAAAGCATTGCTAATTTTTACACCTGGGTTGATCTTTAAAGATCATTTATTCCAAATGTGACTTTAAAAATATGAGGAGCTATTTCCATTTTCAGTTACAATGGAGTAATAAAGACTGGATTTACCTTCCTATTTGAAACAATTCCCCTCCAAAAAGCAAAGTATTTAAAACAACAGTTTTCAAGACACTAGATGTCAGATGATGAAGGAAAATGAGACCTGAGAAATAAGAAACAAAAAGGTGAGCCTAATGAATGCTGCCCCTTACTTCTGTAAGAGTTTCTAGGCCAAGAAAGAGAGATTCAGTAGGAGCACAGTATACGGAGGAGATGGAACTGTAAGTGTGTGTAGACTGAGGTAGCTAGACTTTGCAGTAAAGAGTATAAGGAAGAAGACAGCAACAGAGAGAGAGAGAGAAAGAGAGAGAGAGAGAAGGAGAGCTCCAGAAACCTGGCAAAGACACCCCTTGAGTATGCAGTTGGATACTAACACACGCATACAAGGAGATTACCCCAGGCTGAGGAAAGAACCAGCTGATAGTATTAGAAGTAACAGTGCCTAGCATTCACTCAGGATTTGGAGTAATGTTGTTACCAACTTCTAAATATAAAAACTTTGATGTGTGAGATGAAAAATACTGTGAATGAAATTAAGCAAGTTACGAAGTATTAAAAAGGAAATATTTTAGAATGGCTAAGATTGAAAAGATTGAGCATACCAAATGTTGACAATGAAGTGGAGAAATTGGAAATCTCATAAACTGCTTGTGGGAATGTAAAATAATATAACTACTTTGAGGGTTTAACAGTTTCTCATAACATAACACACACCTATAATATAATCCAGTCATTCCACTCTTTAGCATTTTCCCAAGGAAAATGAAAGCCTACGTCCCTACAAAGAATTGTATACAAGCTCACATAACTGCTTTCTTTATAATATCCCAAACTAGAAATGACCAAAATGTCTATCAACAGGTGAACAGATTAGCAAACTGTGATATGTCCATATAATAGATACCTGTCAGCAATAAAAAGGAATGAATTATTGATAAATGCTACAAAATGGATGAATCTCAACATCATTATGCTAAGCAGTAGAAGCGAGATAAGAAAGCATACATACTGTATGATTCCAGCTATGTAAAATTCTAGAACATAAAAACTAATGTATAGTGACAGAAAATGTATCAGTGGTTGCTGGGAGATGGAAAAGGGACAGAGAAAGTTGAGTGGGAATGACTGCAAGGACCCTTTGAGGATTATTGATATACTCAGTATCTTGATTGTGTTAATGGTTCGTGGTGTGCACATATGTGAAAACGAATCAAATTGTGTACTTTAAATATGTAGAGCATATTGTATATTGTTAAAAAAAAAAAGAACCTGGAGAAAAAAAAGTCTCACAGGGAGTTATAGGTAGAACGGATAAAGTCATTTCCTTTTCTCTTTTTTTTAACACTTTTAAAAAATTTTTATTTTATTATGTTATGTACATCATTAGTTTTTGATGTAGTGTTCCATGATTCATTGTTTGTGTATAACACCCAGTGCTCCATTCAATATGTGCCCTCGTTAATACTCATCACCAGGCTAACCCATCCCCCCACGCCCTCCCCTCTAAAACCCTCAGTTTGTTTCTCAGACTGGGGGATATTATGCTAAGCAAAATAAGTCATATCCTTTTTTCTATAATGCATTTCCTTTATTCTTAAAAGTATTTGAAAATAGTATTGATTATTAGATGTAGTGTTATGTGTAAGTGCCATCTATAATAATTTGCAGTTCTGTCTTACTTCTTCCAAAATCAAGGAAGCACAACTGCAACTGTTACTCATGTGGACCTTGAAAGTCCTGGAGTCCAGATACTGAGAACCACCATAGCCATGGTTACATTATTGCTTATTGGGGACTCCCCAACAACAAAAGATGTGGAATGACAATTCATTAAATAGTTTATTTACAGTAATCTTCACTTCACTCAGTGTTTGGAGTTTCTCACATTTTACCTTGCCTTAGAATCACCCGCAGCCTTGTTAAACACAGATTGCTGGGCCCCATTCCCAGTTTCTGACTGAGTAGGTCTGGTATGAAGCCAAAAAATTTACATCTCTACCAAATTTACAGATGATGCTAATGCTGTTGCTTGAGTGACCACACTTTGAGAACCACCAAGATAAAGGCCCTAGACTGAAAGAAAAAGAAGTCCTTCATACAGTTGAATTTAATTACTGATTTAGGTTTAGATTTGAATATGTCCAGGTAGCAGAGAGCAAGCTAGCATCTGAGCATCCCAGTGGGAATACTCCTGCCAGATTCTCATCTCTCCCTTCCTGTTTCCTGGATATATTCAGCTCAAAGCAAACCTGCTTTTGTAGGTGTAGGAGTCACAACTCTGTCTACTTTTCAAATTTAAAATGCTAAATGATAGTCAAAGATAGCACAGTTCACAGTTGAATCCTCGAGGAACCAATGAGATCATTGTTCACTTACAAGTTCAAAAAGGTATTTAAGTGCCTACTCTGTGTCACACTCTGTGTTAGGCACTGGGGATTCAGTGGTGAGCAACTCAGGCAAGGTCTTTACCTCTTGGAGATTTCTGTCTATTGGGAAAATTGTCATTATACCGATGCACATCCAAATAATAAAGCACGATTATGACAAGTATACAGAAAGAGAGCTATAAATATTGATTAGCACAAGGATAATGTTCATATTCAGGAAGAAAATGCATATAATTCTATTACTTGATTGGATCCGTATGTACCTTCAATTCCAATGATAATTTCTGATATAATTTGCACCAGACAATTCTAATAGACAAATTTAATGAGTATGGCACTCTGTTTCCCATTTACACTTTCATTGTTTTTGGTCTTATCTCTGAATTTGTGTCTTCTTTCTCTTGTAAGTTGATTTAATTTCTACTTTTTATTACTTTTCTATTTTTAGAAGTCACGGTGTCAGTCTATTCAATGTTTATCTTTTCTTTGACTGATTTCATCTCAACAAAAATAAACCTCTGTTTAATATATTATTGTACATTTTGAAAAGAATCAGATTTTCTTTCTTTTTAATCTTTATTAAAAATTTATTTGTCAGAGAGAGAGAGAGAGAGAGTGGGGGCACAAGCAGGGGGAGTGGCAGGCAGAGGGATAAGCAGGCTTCCTGTTTAGCAAGGAACCCAAAGTGGAACTCGATCCCAGGACCCTGGGGTCATGACCTGAGCTGAAGTCAGACGTTTAACCCACTGAGCCACCCAGGCATCCCAAGAACCAGATTTTCTGAGCTTCACTGAATTACCACTTCTTTTGCAAGACAAATGCTTCACAGGAGACTTTAAGTCTCCTTGGGAGACTGTGAGTGTTCGATAAATACATTTCTTCCATTTCCCAGATCTTTTCCTTTATTCTTTCATGCATAGTAAACTTGTGAAATTCATGAATGATAAATCTCATAATTGTCTTGAAACTTCAAATTTATGTATACCACAATGTTTGCACAGGCTCCTGGCTCTCACCTAAAAGCCAATATGGTTTCTCTTCTTATCAACTCACCTTTTTTTGTTAAGATTTTATTTATTTATTTATTTATTTATTTATTTATTTGAGAGAGAGAGAGAGAGAAAGAGTGAGTAGGAGGGAGAGGGAGAGAGAATTTGAAGTAGACTTGGTGCTGAGCGCAAAGCCTGACACAAGGCTGAATCTCACAACCGGAAGATCCTGACCTGAGCCGAAACTAAGAGTTGGCTTAACCAACTGATCCACCCAGGCACCCACTCATCTTACCTTTTTAACTTACATGAAAAGTTGTCATGCAATGCAATGTTCACACTGAAAGGAAATTTTTAATCTTTTGTGAGGGTTACTGTGTAAGTGATGATGAGCAGAAAGAAATCAAAATAAAAAAGTGAACAGTTGACTAAATTGGTGCTTTCTCCCTTTTTTCAGGTCTCAGGACATATCAAAATTTACAGCCTCAGAGTTGAGAGGGCCAAACTCTCAGGGCTCATAGCTGTGACAAAACATTGACTGGGATGTTCAAGGCTAGGCTCCGTTACCAGCTGAGTGACTCACCAGCTCATGCAGAATACATAAGATTCAAATTTGTGACCAAGCAAAACTTCAAATAACTCCAAATTATGAATGCTAGGTTGCTTGGGAATTGTTCATTCTGTCTTTCAGCATTTGCAAAATATTTATTCAACAAATTAGAAGATCAGGGCCAGTAATGAATATCAAGCCTCTATACTTCTTGTTCTATAATTCTGCCAGCTTGTATAAAATCATGGACCTCAAGATCCTATGACATTACTTACAACTTGTTCCTTATCTCTCTGATAGATACCCCACCATTTTAGAACCTTATTCATGTATTTATGCATTTTTGAAATTTACAATGATGTAAGCACTTTGCCTACCTTCTGATAAGTAAGATAGGCTGTACTCACTTAAAAAGCCTATAGTTTGGCTGGGTAGAAAGAAACACAAAGAGACCACTATGATAAAATATGAAGAGCTCTGTATCACAGAGAAGCCCAGAAAAGCAAAGGACAAAGACACATCAAGTTTTCCTCTTATTGTGATGTTTGATCCAGTAACTTTTCCCATTAGTTTTCCTCTCCTTCTGAACATGGCTCATGAAATAACATCCTGAATATGTCCAGAGTCAGCGAGTACCACCCAGCCTCTATACTTTAGTCCCATTGCAGCTTTCACTAGAGCAGAGCTGCCACTTGCCTGTTCTAGTTTAAGTTATTATGGCTTCTATCAGGACATCCATGTGAAAATAGATGTGATGGACTTGAAATAGAATTTAGTCATGGGAAAAATGTCTGTTTTAGGCTAAAATTTCATATCAAATAAATAGTTGCTAGGTGACTACACAATGTGATTCATATTCTGCAACTGATATCACTGTAAAAAATTAAAAGTTAGGTTTTCTTTAAAGTATTTTCTCATATTCTCTAATGATGCTAGGTTGGGGACTTCTAATACTATAGGACAAACTTAAATCAAAACACATTGGCCATTAAACTCTGATTTCAGTAGGGAGTAACTGATATCTGAAGTCCCTGCTGAAGACACAGTAGGGTTTGATGATCTTAGTTTTGAGGTAGATTTTCCCACAACTTTCATTGTCTCAACTTACTCCAAGAAGGAAAAAAAAAAAAAACTTGTATTAAATGAAAACCCAAAGAATTATTGGAATTGTATGGTTCCAAATAGGGTAAGAGAGTAATATAAGTAATGGGAACGTCTATCAGTAGAAACTTACTTTCTCTTTTCTTTCTAAAATTTTTTTAAAGATTTCATTTAATTTGCCAGAGAGAAAGAGAGAGAGAGAACACAAGCAGGGGGAGTGGCAGGCAGAGGGAGAAGCAGGCTCCCCGCTGAGCAGGGAACCTGATGCTGGGACTCGAGCCCAGGACACTGGGATCATGACCTGAGCCGAAGGCAGATGGTCATCTGACTAAGCCACCAAGGCATCCCTTACTTTCCCTTTTCTACCAGATAGTGTGCCCCTGTAGGTGGAGACTACCATTTCTTTTTGGGGTGGCAACACTTAATTCTCTGTTCTACTTGGTAGGCACCCAATAAACATTCAGCAATGATTATAAAAATAATGAAGATGAAGTTATTTTAATTTTAAATTAAGCTAAATTCTGGGAAGATTTTGTAATAAAAATAAATTTTTCTTCCTGTTCTATTCTTTGTTCTTCAGGACAGTTCATAAGTATGTCTTGCCTATTCAGAATGACACAATGCATTATTCTCAAAAGGCATGAATTTTTTCAATCTCTTGAGTCATATTGATTTGGAACAAACATGTCCTTAAAACTCTAATTTAATGTTCTCAGAAAATTTTGCCATTATGGAAGTCACTTTCATATGTTCCTGTGAGAGGACAGAGATTTGAATTTCTACTTGATTTCTTGCTTCTATTCAATTTCCTATCCAAGATGTCAAATTCATCTCTCACTTGTGACTTTCATAGGAAGATATGATGGCTCCAATGGCAGAAGGGAAAGGACTATATTTATAATTGTCAGTATTTTTATAGCAACAAGCTGCTGGATCAACAAAAGATAATACAGATTGAGCCATTTGTATTTTTACAGCTATAATTTAATTTTACTTAGGAGCAATATATAAATTTTCTTTTGTGTTTATTTAGCTATCTGTGACTTGGTGCCCCTTTGTTGCCTTTGAATTCTCAGTTATTCTAATACTGTTTTTATCTCTTTTTTTTTTCATGAAAGCAGAAATTTTTTTAAAAGTGTAATGACTATAAAAGGAAATGACACTGTATGAAAGGTATTGTTAAAATGAAGTGCTAAATGTCAAGATTCTTAATGCAGAGGAGAAAATTTACACTAGATTCTAATTATACTTTAGCAGCAAATTAAAAAATACAAAGAGAATCTAAAATTGGAATAAATATACAAGTGAATCGAAATTGCTTTTAAAATGCCTTTTCTTTACCAGATGATCAAAGTACCTATTTTTCTTCTGTATGAAATGTCACCTGTTCTAAACAGTTTTCCTGATTGGTTGAAAATGAAATTGAAAATTCTATGTGTCTTTTTCACATCCACATCAGTCATATATCTCTTCATTTTGCATTTTATTGTTTCTCATATTCTCTCTTTTAATAATCAGTTCCTTATCCACTTAGATGCATATATCCTGTGACAGTCTTTGAAGAATATATATGCATTATTCTAGTAGATTGAATACTGCTATTACAGTAGGTAATCACCCACTCTGCTTCACTATTTTCCTTAAGAGTTCCTAAAAGCAAAAAGAAGACAGATATTCTTATTGATCAAAAATTACAGTAATAATTCATCAATAGAAGATGAGTGAAGGTGAAATCATATAATTTTTATTAATCTTTCCATTCCCTTTTTTCTTTCTTTTTTAAATTTAAATTCAATTAGCCAACATATAGTACATCATTAGTTTCAGATGTAGAGCTCAATAATTCATCAGTTGTGTATGTATAACACCCAGTGCTCATCATATCACATACCCTCCTTAATGCCCATCACTCAATTACCCCATCCCCCCCACCTCCCCTCCAGCAACCCTTAGTTTGTTTCCTATAATTAAGAGTCTCTCATGGTTTGTCTCCCTCTCTGAGGACTTCCCATTTGGTTTTCCCTCCCTTCCCCTATGATCCGCTGTGCTGTTTCTTATATTTCACATATGAGTGAAATTATTTGTCTTTCTCTGATTGACTTATTTCACTCAGCATTATACCCTCCAGTTCCATCCACATCGATGTAAATGCATTTTAATCTTTCCATTTTAAAGCAAGTTTGACTAAATTCATAGTCATACTAAAAATAAAATCTGTTTTGTTTGATTATTTTTAGCTGCTAATTAATAAACAGTGGAATTTAAAAATAATAGTGGACTATAAGTTAAAGATTGAGCCACATTCCTGACTTTGTATATGACCATGAAAAAGTCAACTCTCAGCTATCCTCAGGTGAGTTATGAGGAAATAATAAGCCTCTAGAATATTCTGAAGCTTAAAAGCAATAATCCCTCCAATAATTTTTTAAGTCAAAAGAACATAAAATTGATATGCTGCTAGACATAATGCCTTATATCAAACTACTACATAGTGACATGTTTAATTAAGCTATGTTTAATTGGAATTTGATTGTTACCATGAAGATGAGCATTATTTTTTTCATGTGTCACTAAGAACATATGTTTTCCAATATACTCTTTACAGACTCACCTTGACAGTTACCACATGAGAACAAAGAACAAAGAAATTTCATTTCTGTATTTCTCCATTTAGAATTACTTAGAAGAAAGGTCAATAATCACATCAAAATATAGTTCTTGGAGATAAGTACCTTAGCATTGTCAGCACAACATGAAATATTTAAGATATCTGCAATGGGAACTACAATGGGCATTTCATTCTTAAATTAAGCCACACAATACCAGAAATGCCATTTCAATCCATTTCATTGGATTGCATAGAAGTAAAGCATTAAATACCACTGGGTAACATTGTGAAACTATATTCTCATATCTAAGTTAAAATAATGCAAGGACATCCATAACTTGTACTCCTAAAATTCTAGTAAGGAATTTATCTTGTTTTATATTCCTCACCCATAGTTCTTTTATGTCTTTGAATGGTTTTTCTTGTAATCTGTGTTTCATAATTACTCATTTTGTAATGCATGTCATTTTTGAGATTCCACTGTATGCATATGCATTCCCTATCCCACTGCCCCACTGTCTCTCCTGGTATAGTATGCACACTACATTAGCAGGAACAAATATTCTTTTTTTTGGATCTTCAACACTCTGGACATTTTTAAAAAAGGATTTATCTTCTCTAAGACAAGTCATCTGCTAAAATATACAGATATAAATAATCTATTTGTAGACAGTCTAATTATATCAGTCCAAATAGAAACAAAATTCCTTCATATTTGGACTCGTTCATTGGCAAATATATGTAAGAAGCTGGCCAAAATATAATTTAATCCCACTGGGATTGCTATTTAAGGAAAACAAAACAAAAATGCTTAACTTGAACCACTTTTCTTCTATACTCCTCTCTGGGCACATAAATAATAAAAATAACTTATCCCACAGGGATAAATCCATGTCCCCTCACCAACTTCTTCTTCCTCTTTGATTAGGGACAAAACAACTAAGTAGCACAGTTTTCATATAAATTTGTAGTATTTCTAAAATGTTACATAAGAAAATTTTCACTAGTATATTAAGAAAAATTCCAATGTGGTACCACATAATCCACATAATAAAAAGTCAGGCCCAGAGGGAAAACAAAAAGTAAAAGAAATGGTTCTAAAAAACCTTCCAACTCTAATCTAATAGCTGGTATTACACAAGTTCTCCAGTCAAAAGCTACTATAAATCTCAGTTTAGGTTTTTTTTAGATTATTTAGGCATTAGAAAGCAATTAAGGCCACCAGGATTAGAGGTACAGATCAAAAAGACTGAAGGGAGCTATACTTGTTTAGCTTATTTTTCCCAGTGGAGCATTTGCTACCATTTGCCATTTCATAGTGTGAGGTTCAGAGTTTAAGCAGAAAGTGTCTGCCTAGAATGTTTGTCAAACATGGGATGAAAAGTAAAAATATAATGGCTATCAAGGTAGGTCCGACCCAAAGGAACAAGATCTAGAGAAAATGAATTTGTAAAGAAATGAGGGCAACATTCTTTTCCTTGAGGCATCTGTCAAGCATTAATCTTCCAAGGTGTAAGAGACTGAAGAACTAAGAAGAAAGCAAGCAAAAAGGTAAAGAAAACTTTTAGCAGTCTCACAACACCAGAAGAACACAAATTGGAAATTAGCATTTGCTGAGAAAGAGGGGCAATGGTAACACTCAAAATTTTCAGGAATATGTGAAAATGTTACAGCTCTTACAAAGCTTGAAACCTATTCTCAAATTTTATCAGTCCCTGCTTAGACTGATGAAATCTGCCCTTACACTAACTACTCACTAGAATAATTAAATATTCTTTGAGGAAGATAATGTCATATAGAGCTTCTTATCTTGGTAGTCTTTTATATACAATGTTTAGAATTTAAAAAAATCTACAAGAGAAGAGTACCAAATGATCAAAAAACAAGAGAAGGAATAAATCCTAGAAACAGACCCACAGATGATCTAAATAGTGAAGTGATAAAACAGAAACTTAAAAATAATTGTAATTAATATGTTCAATAAAATAGGTGACAAAATAGTTTCAGAAAATATGGGAATATATATATATATATAAAATAATCAAATGGTAGTTCCAGAAGTGAAGGTTACAATAACTGAAATTTAGTACTCAGTGGGTAAATTACCAGCAGATTAGATATAAAAAAACAACAAAGTAGGTCAGCAGAAAATAACCAGACTGAAAAACAAAGAGAAAATGCATGTGTAGAAGAGAAAGAGAGAAGAGGGAACACGGGACTGAAGCAGTAGTTGAAACACTGGCAAAACATTTTCCAAAGCTGTAGAAAGATATCAAGATACAGTTTTACAAAGAACTACTGCTCTCCAGTATTATAAATACCAAAAATATCACATCTAGGCACATGTTAGTAAAACTGATGAAAAATAAAAGGAAGAGAAAATCTTAGAAACAACCAGAATAAAGAAAAAAATCCCATGTTATTTGACTTTTCAGACTAGCAGTAAAGGACTCTCATTTTTTCATTTTCTTTCCTTAAAGTGATCTGCTTCTCTAACAATTCATCTTAAAATCCCTTATCTGAGAAACTTGTAAAAAATATAAAAGTAAATAACTGAGTGGGAAGTCATCAGAGAGGGAGACAAACCATGAGAAGCTTTAACTATAGGAAACAAATTGAGGGTTGCTGGAGGGAAGGTGGGTGAGAGGATGGGGTAATTGGGTGATGGGCATTAAGGAGGGCATGTGAAGTGATAAGCACTGGGGGTATACATATGCAACTGATGAATCATTGAAACTATATCTGAAACTAATGATGAACTATATGTTGGCTAATTGAATTTAAATAAAAAATGTGTATGGCTGGGTAATTTGAATGACAAATAATTACATTTTTTAAAAATCAGCTTGAGGACACTTAATCATTTCCCCTTTTCTAGCATGAATCCTCCCATTTATAATTTTACTTCAAAAATTAGGAGTTGACTTTTGTTTCTTAATTGATTGGGAATTTTAACCTTTGAGACCAATTCTTGAACTTGATTTGTCATTGTCTCATGACTTTTTAGACCTTCTTGCAAATATATCCCTCACTGGCTCAATATACAAACTTTGACATTCTTAAATACACAGTGACCGTGAAACTTGAATCTTTGTTTTAGGTCATAATACCATTATAAAATATATGTAAGGATGTAGGAAAGAATTATTTTACATTTAGGAAAATAAAACTATATTTTAAAGTAGAAATATTCTTTTTTTAAGATTTATTTATTTATTTATTTACTTGAGAGGGAGAGAGATTGAGAGCACAAGTGGGAAGGACAGAGGGAGAGGGAGAGAGAGAGAGAATCCCAAGCAGTCTCTGTGCTCAGTGCGGAGCCCAATGTGGGGATCGATATCACAACCTGAGCTGAAAACAAGGGTCAGGCACTTAAATGACTGTGCCACCCAGGTGCCCCTTAAGTAGGAATATTCTTAAAGAATTATACAGTAGCCCGTCATTCTGGTTTCTATTTAAATCAAACTTGAAAGAAAAATTGTCATTTCTTTTAGATTTATATTTTGCTAATTTTTCATTGGGACAGGCTTTCATTTAAATAAGATGGAAGGAGACAATGGTCAATATGAGGAACAAAGATTGGTGGAAGAGTAAACAAAAAGGCAATTGAGGAAATAATTTAGGAAATTATGGTAGGAAAGGAGTTATTTGAGTACAATATAAAAGGGAAGGAGTCAGTAGTAGGCATTCAGATTCAACAAATAGTTTTGAACCTCTATGGGCTTGCCTATGTACTGGGTTCTGAACAAAAAGAAAAAGGCTTCTGCTTTCAAGGAACTTATACTGTAGTTGTCATATATCAGTTAAGATTAGGTTGTCTGCATTAAAAAAATATTTAATAAGATTTTAAAAATCACATTGTTTTTCTCTAACACAAAATAAAACCGAATTTAACCCAGTACTGGTTAAATTCCACCCTCCAGGCAATTCACTGTTCAGAAGAGCTGCTGTGGCACCAGCCTTCATATCCATTACCAGACAGCAAGAAGGGGGAAGAGGAAAAAGCAAAGGGAAATATTATCCCTTAAGGAACTAACCATACTAGAGTCTCTTCCCCAAACTTCTAACTTTTAATTCATTAGTCAGGACGTAGTCATGTTGATGATGTGGGAAACAAAGGCAAAAGAAACAAATTAAATGTCCTTACTATTTACAGCCCATTGACAAGTCCCTGAAACAGGTAGAGTGACCTTCCTCTGGGAACTCAGTTGCCTCAATGTTAATACTTTGCTAAGGGCAAAAGGCAATCTTAGCTTAACATTATCCCAACTCCCCAGGATCCTTTAAGTCTATTTTAACATATAAAAATTCTTTTGGAAACTTCCTTTATCTCTACCTCCCAAGATAGATGTTAGCAACCATCCCCCAAACACATGGCTCACCAAGATACATCTGAAGGATCTCATGACTAGGGTTTTATTAGACAGTAATAAATGACATTTCCTAACAATAGCTAGCCCTCTCAAGGTCCTGGAAATCTTGCTTCCAAAATTCCTTAGAGACTTAATGCTATCCCTAACCCCCTCCCAACTTGAAAGTATATAATCAGCCATTCCTCATGACCCCAGTGCAGTTCTTCCTACCCACAGGTTCTGTCTCTATGCTTTAATAAAACCAACCACCAAAGTTGTCTCAAGAATTCTTTCTTGGCCGTCGGCCCTGAATCCCAAACATTTCCTACATCACTGACACCTTTAGCTGTAAGGAAGAGTGGGAAATGAAATATTGTTGTCAGGCATATTACTGCTCCAAATAATACTAGATTGTCTGCTCTTAAAGCAGAAAGGGAGAATGGATATTATGTAGGGATCCAGTAGGCTCTATCATGGATAGACACATGTGAACATGGTTATTTTAATAATATATTTCTTAATGTCATATGTTGGCAGAATTATTAAGTAGCCCAATGTGGTCTTTGATTATTATTTTATATTTATTTGCTTATTATGGTCTTTAAACCATGGATATGTTTATAATGATAAGAAAAAATAAAGAGACTTATGTTGGCTGAGAGAGTCTATTTTCTCCCAGTTGGCCCTATCAGTTATTGTTCATCTAAATCCACTTTTATTTTGTTCCATTCCCTAAGAGCATACTTTTTTGGGAAACAGAAGATTATTTAAACTCCAACTTGACTCACAGAACTACTTGCAGATGTTGCCTTTGAACATTTAGAAGACTAATGAGAGCTGCATGCTAATCTCATTAGATTATTCACAAATAAGAGCAATAAATTTATATTTTTAATAGTTTAAGACCCAGAGATTTGGCATAAGACACCGCCAACTCAACCCTTTTCCAGTTACTCATATTAAGGACATATCTAAATAAGTTCCAAAAGCACCTTTAAGTTTCAGTTCCATTATAATTCTTTCCTGTGGCTAGTTACTGGTAGCAGAAGAACTGAATTTCTCTTGTACATACTAGTTTTATAAAGTTAAACTCTGTTAGAGCAGTAGTAAGGAATATACTGATTGCTTCTCAGCTTCTACTTCCCTCCCTCACACAATTAAAAAATAAATTAATGGTTAACTCCTTCTCTGAATCAATCATGCGATTTCCTGAATACAGGAATTTTACAATTTGTAACATGCTTTCCCATGTAGTGTCTCACTTTATTCTCACAATTGTCCTATAAAGTATAACAATTTGCAGTTAATATCCCTGTTTTACTATATCTGAGGTTCTGAGAGATGATATGAATTGCTCAAGTCACTTGGCCTGTGAATAACAAAATTTGAACTAGGGCTGATTTAAAAACTTTTTTTTCACTGTTATTATTTTCCTTTTTATCTACCCACAAATCGTCGGTAATTTATTTTTCTATGTTGCTGTTACCAATACAAAGGAAAAAATCTTTTTTCTAGGTCGCTTCTGCTCTACCCTCTTTTAATTACATTCATATACATTCTCACATCTCTCCCTTTTCTTCCCTTCCAGAGCAATTTGTTTTGTAGCTATCCCTTAATTAATGCCCATTCTTCACCCATTGGTATAAAGGGCAGGAATGAAATATCAAAACTTGCTTTGTAATTGTAGATTCACTCCTGCTGTGAGGCTCAATGAAAGGAATAAAATTTCAATTAAGCAATTACCAAAGAGTGTCACTGAAAGCCTCAGGAGTGCAACTGTTCCTCTCCATGATTTTTGCAGCCCTCATTAACCATATGTTGAATTTCCATTTTCCATGGTTTCCTCTCAGGCGGAAATCTCCACATATTGACATGTGTGTAATGGAGGAGCACCACGTGAGGCCCGGTTTTGTATTTATCCAAGCCCACTTGCTTCAATGTCTGTGACAAGAGTAGAATGGGTACCAGCAAGAGGCCGGACATTTTCGATGCCCTGTCAAAGCCTGGCTGTTCTTGGTCCTGTGATGATATGGAAATGGCTCCCTTCTTATTGTGCAAGCCAAACTCACATGTGGATTAGCCCTTTGAACACCAAGTCCATTTCTTTGCTTTCATTGTTAGTACTTGTAAACTTGTAAAAAAGTACTGCATAGAGAGCAGGCACTCCCGTTTCCAACCACGTAGACCAACTTAGGAGAGCCTAAGAGAGGAGAGCACATAGAGTTGGGTCCCCTTCAAGATACCAATGAAGCCACGTTTAATCGTGTTTTCCTGTCTTTAAACTCACAGACTTTAGTTTCCAGCAAGTTGTGAGCACAAACTATCACTCTATAGATACTCAAGGCACTTGGAATCACTCACCCCATGTCCACCCACTGGAATTAATTTGGAGTAACAATATGTTCTCTGGATGTTTCTTAGTTTTTTTCAGTGCCTTTGCTCCAAGATTATAAAGCACACATTTAAAAAACACGAATAGTTCTAAAGGTGAATATAATGCTTTAATACTAATGTAATATGCTACTACTAATAATATGCTATATTTGCATTGTGATTTAAACTTGTTTACATACTGTATGTTTTTAAGTAATAAGTACATTGATTTTCTCTGCATCCAATGAAATTTGAGTAAAGATACAGAAAGTTTTATCATAAAGGTTTAGTGTTTTCATATCATTTTTCTTTCTTTGCATTGCTTGACCTTGATGTTTAAGAAACAGACACATGTGGAAGCAGTAGTGATCTTTTGTATTATTCTTCTATAAATGGGCATTTAGGTTTCTGAAGCAGAAGTACTCAGGAGTTTATTTTTAAACACTAATGCCATTGAAAATATACTGAATACCTTTAAAAATGTTACAAAGAGGGTTAAAGAAAGAACTTGATTTTTTAAAAAACATGAACAATAAAAAGAAATATTAATTGAATCTTCTCCAATCCCTATCCACAATACCTGAGCCTGCAGAAGTAAACACAGACCATATTACCCTTTGCTAATGGGATTTTGATGGTGCCCTGTAGGACCAAGCCCATAGTCTTCACCGTTGTATTCCAAACACTAATGGTCTGACCCATTCCTTGTTTAACTTCTCCAATTCCACTCTCTCACTTGAAGGTCCAGTAATAACATTTTACTGGAATTTCCTGAACAATTTTAAGTATCTACATCATTTTCGTAATTTTTTTCAGCCTACAATGATTACAATGATCTTCCTCTGTTATTTGTTGAGTTGTATTCCCCCAAAAAGATATGTTGAAGTTGTAACCCCCAGTATCTCAGAATGTGACATTATTTAGAAATAAGGTTAATATAGCTATGATTAGTTAAGATGAGGTCATACTGGGATAGGGTGGACCACCAATGCTGTATGACTGGTATGCTTACTCATAAGATGACAGCCATATGAAGATCAAACACACAGGGAGAGGTGATGTATCTACAAGGACTGTCAACTGTCACCAAAAGCCAGGTGAGAGGCATGGAATAGATTCTCCTTCATAGGCTTCAGAAGAAACCAACCCTGTTGACACTTCAGTTTTGGACTTCTAGTCTCCAAAAATATGACAGAATAAATCTTTGCTGTTTTAAGCTACCCAACATGTGGTGTTTTGTTACAGTAGCCCTAGGAAATGAATATATCCTCCATCTCCAACTGCTATTGTCTGCCCATTCTCTAGAGCAGTTTAAATGTAATTGCTATTTTCCCTGATTCCTCCCTAAAGGAACTGTTGCTTCCTATATCAGGAATCTCTTATGCCTACCTCATTTCCTCTCAGCCTATGGTGTTACTCTAGCCATTTCTATGGTAACCAGCTGCCTACAGACACAACCTGACAGCACCTCATTCAATTGCGGTGCCTATCTTTCTAACCTTCTCTCTTCCACCAGGTGGGACTTCTCCAGGCTGCAGAGACTGTTCAGTCCTACCAACACATGCACAAATCTAAAAGAGCAAAGGAGTTAACACACATAGGAATACTGGCCAGCTGCAAGCCAGTAAACTTATACTCCTCTGTAATGTTCCTTGGTTGGATCTTTCTGAGACACATTTTACACAGTAGCTTGCAGGACTGAGCAGAACTGAGCCCACAGAAAACCACTTCAGCAATACAGCTTTAGATTGACTTTCCCTCCACTTCTGTTTCATTTTTTTCCCAGTTCTCTACTTTTTTTTTTCAAGATTTTATTTATTTATTTGACAGAGAGAGACACAGCGAGAGGGGGAGCACAAGCAGGGGGAGTGGGAGAGGGAGAAGCAGGCTTCCCGCTGAGCAGGGAGCCCCATGCGGGGCTCAATCCCAGGACCCCAGGATCATGACCTGAGCCGAAGGCAGATGCTTAATGACTGAGCCACCCAGGCGCCCCTCCAGTTCTCTACTTTTTGAGGTCACTTTCTGAAATAATTCAGTGTCACAAAAGCTTTAGTCTTAAACTCTGCTTTGAGGGTAGAAGGTAAGCGGGCTAAGATATTTTCCCACCTTATACTGACTTTGCACTGTAAATCTCCACGTGGAAAGCTCCGCTTTGCACTTGGTTATTTGTATATGCATATGAATCTCCTGAAAATTCAATTATCTTGTGAGGCCCTGGCTGCTGTGGCTATGAGGGATGTTTTGTGATTCAGCTTCATCTAATGTAGGGCCCTTCAACTAATCAAAAACCAGCAACAGCAGGCTCTAATGCTACATATCTGAATATTTAAAGATAACAATTCAACCTAATAAACTTGTTAAATGAAATATGTAACTTTCTTCTACTTTGACAAATATATCTTCGTAATGATATAGAAGGCCAGGTTAAATTCAGGAAACTTAGATTTTTTTTTTTTTTGAGTCCCACACCAGAACATGGCATGTAGAGAGAGCTAATAGTTGGCCTGTTCCCCTTTTCTTGGTATCATACTCCAAACACCATTCCACTTTGTCTTGTACTGTGCATGAATGTGGGTCTAGGGATATGCACACAATGTTTCAGTCTGCTCTTGAGAGGATAGAACTTGGAAGAAAACTCAGGACTACCGGACATGGAATTCTGAGATCCAGAGGATCTAGATCATGATTGAAGAGGGGGTATGTGAACTCTGGATGGGCATATCACAAAGAATTGTCAAGAAGTTTGTTCAATAAGGTATGTTTGTTTCATGAAGAATTACTGTCAAGCTAAAAAGGGCAGTAACAAATCCCTGAAATCTTAGTGCTTGTGACCAAAAACCATAAATAAAATAAATAAATAAAACCACACTATTCAACATAAAAAGATCTTTGAAAATAGGGGATACAGCTTATTCTTAGGTAAGCTAGAAGAAAATCATATAATGCTTCATGGAGCACTGAAAAAGCAGCTCACTGCCCATTGACATAGTTCCAGGTAATCCTTTCGTTATTCTTGAGCATTCCAGCATACCAGGTCAAATGCAGAGTAGGGTAATCCCAGAACCCCTGTGGTATAAAGATAAGTACAGAGGGCCGCCTGCAGGCTTGCCTCTGTCTCTACCATCTCCCAATGCTGTCCCAAACTTCGGCAAGATTAGCTGGATTCTATTTTCTGACTCTGAACAATTTTTTAAAAAGATTTTATTTATTCATTTGAAAGAGAGAGAGAGCAAGCATCGCAGGGAGGGACAGAGGGAGAAAAGGAGAAGCAGACTCCCCACCGAGCAGGGAGCCTGACTCAGGGCTTGATCCCAACACCCAGAGATCATGACCTGAGCCAAGGGCAGATGCTTAACCATCTGAGCCACCCAGGCACCCCAACTCTGAACAATTTTAATGACATTTTGTTTCTCTCCAGTTAAAAAATTTACCATGATGAGCACTGGGTGTTATACACAACTATTGAATCGTTGAACACTACATCAAAAACTAATGATGTAATGTATGGATTAACATAACAATAAAAAATTTAAAGAAAAAATGTTGATCAGTAAATATTTCAAAAATAAAAAAAGGATGGAAAAAGATATACTATACAAAAAAAAGTTTACCATGTTTTGTTTTGTTTTGTTTTTCCTATTTGTGTATATATTTATTTGAGTATCTTCTTTATATACCCTATCAGTAATTTGAAAATAGCTACATTGATACACTATTAAGCAACCCCATACACTCAGTTTTTTGATAAATGGTACATAATAAATAAAATTTTAAAAAGGATTTTGTCTTGCACTCAAAGGATACACCTCATAAAGCTATGTGAATTCAAAACTTCATTACTATTATTTAGTACTGAGTGAACTTTTACTCATCAGTCATTTGTCTTGCATACGTTCTTTTCCATCAACTCATAGTATTTATAAGTCATCCATATCAAATAGTGTTTACTAAATGCCTCTCTAGATAACAGGTTCACTGTGTAATTCTTGTTGTAGTATTAAAGTGTTAGCTTTATTTCTTGGCATGTAATAGTGAATGGAGGTATCGAGGGGTGTCTTAGGGTGTTTTTACCTCCATTTACCTCCATCCTCCCCACTCCTGCTTTGATATTCTTATAGTTTCTAAATATTATGGAGGCATGTATAGCATCATGAAATTTTTCTATATTTCTTGATGTGTAATATATATAAAATAATATATACTTTAAATAAAACAATTTGTGTGCACACTATGCAGTCAAGATTACTTTCTCCATTCCAACCAGACTGTACCAGTTAAGCACCAATTCATATTTCTGAATAATTTGGGTTCTAAATTGAACAAACTTTTTATTCATATACAATAGCATACTAAGTTAATTTAAGAATTGTCGTAATACAGGAATGCTAGCAAACTCTCACCAAAATTTTTATAAATGTATAGTTGAACACAAAGGAAAGAAAGTAAGATCTTCAAGATCTTCAAGTGTCACCAATAAAGAAGGAAGAGAAAACATGAATGGGAAAGTAAGAGAATGGGTGCTGTGGCTGTGTGGTAGGAAACTGGAGCAGGTGATAAGCTTTGGACTCTAGAAGAAGGGAACTGTAAATGAAATCTTGACCTAAAGCCAGAACATTAAAATGACTTTCCTTCAAACCAGAATACTCTTAGGCTTTCAGGGAGAATGCGTGAAAACTTTCTTAAGGATATTTGGAGGTGGATGGTTTTAAAGTAATTGCTTTCCAATTCTCAGCTTCCTAAAATTGATCATTTATAGAATGTCTGGGATTAAAAAAATGTTTATGCCTAAAATGAATCTGTCTGGCATATGCTGGTTCTCAGTTCTGCCTCCCTTTTCATAATTGCCCTTTCCCAAATAACAAAAGACAAATTTTATGTCTCCTCTAACAGTGACCTTAGTAAAGGGCTTTGGACAAAGGTGTAACCTCCTCCATGCCAGTCAAAATGGCCATAGGAAGACTGATGTTGGTTTTGGGCAAATGAGCATTTAATGACTGGGTAACTAATCTTTTCACAAATCAGATAGCATTTTGTTCATTGTTCTTAATTAAATCGAAGCAGGATCTACCTGGCATTCAGCTTCACATCAAAAATAAATACTGATGACAGTATTTTCTGCCATATAACTCAGAATGAGTTAACTCAATTGTGTCAATGCTGTAACAGTTCCTATCTACTTATGTGAACTTGGATTTTCAGCATTTATATCTATTCAATAATTTTAAGTTATAATCATTACTAAACCCTGTTTCATATTAGAAATATATAACATTCATCAATGGATACATAAACTCATAAACTAATTTAAAAAATTGCACATAGAGCAATGCATTTCTTTCTTTCTTTTTTGTCTAATAATTATCAACAGTTATTTTGCTACTGGCTTCCTAAAAAGGGCTGTAATAATAGCTCAACTCAAAAGAAAATAATACTTAAAACTAAGAGCCTTATGATTTCAAGAAATAAAAAATGGAAAATATAAATTTGTAATCTTATTTTTGCCCTATGGAGATATGATAGGATAATCAATTAAGGACATGGAAGCCTGTGTACAATCCGTTCTGAATTTTTTTCTCTTCATTTTAAAACTTTGTGCATACCATACTTTCTAATGGAATGTCTTTTTATTTTTCTTTTGTGTAGGTAACACCTACTTTGAAAAACCATTTTTAAATTCCAACTACAGGCTAGGCTGTTTTATGTGGTTAAATGCTAGGTTTGGTAAAGCTAAGTTTATGCTACCAATAATTTCCAATGGAACCCTTGGGCTATAATGTAAGGACTGAAAAGTGACCACTGCATAGGCTAATGGAATGTAAGAATAATGCATTTAAGAATTTAAGTATGATTTTTTAAAAAGATTTTATTTATTTATTTGACAGAGAGAGACACAGCGAGAGAGGGAACACAAGCAGGGGGAGTGGGAGAGGGAGAAGCAGGCTCCCCGCGGAACAGGGAGCCCGATGCGATGCGGGGCTTGATCCCAGGACCCTGGGACTATGACCTGAGCCAAAGGCAGACGCTCAACGACTGAGCCACCCAGGCGCCCCAAGTATGATTGTTTTAGTCAAAAAGTAGAATTTTACTAAAATTTAACTTTGCCTTTATTTAAAAAATTTAGCAATAGATATAATAGCATCGGCACGTGGTTTTGGATTTGGCCCTGAGTCACCATAAAGGTACAATTGGTGATGTTCCTTATATACACAAGTGCATAAATATTTCATTCCAATGACTAATGGCCTATACTATATTCTATTATTTATTCTGTAACATTTAAGTTCTACTCTCTTACACCTGATTGGCTAAAGAATGGCAAGATAACATTACTGATACTAAAGACAATAATGTAATGAGCTTGTAAGAGCATCACAAAGTACTACTGAATTTGTTCAATTTACCTTGCATAATTCAGATTTACTCTATTTTGTCACAAAGTGCCTTTCATGCATTTTTTTTTCCTCTGCATGTCTTTAGACTAGAGTACAATGTAACAGGATTATTACATTCATAAGGAAATTCTACATGTACCTTTCTGTGATGAAAGCTTGTTGACCTTAGTCAACTTTAGCCAAAAGCTTCCTGAGGACTGTGTCATGTATTAATAGGAAGTAAACAAGGCACTTGCAATAAAGGCTAAGGAAATGTTGATATTACCTTGTATTCTATACGGAAATATACCCTGGCTGACATTTCAGAGATGTATAAAGATTTTTTTAAAGACCTCAGAACCAGTTGTTTGGCCTGTATATACAGTTCTCTCAGTTTTAGCACACTTTGAGGTGAAGTGATTATACTTCACACATCCTGTAATTGATATAGCAACTACCCAACTAGACTTACATTTCTTTCTCCAACCTAATTAATTCAGAGAGATAAAAATTCAGTGGGGGGGAACCCACACAAAAGAAGCCACGGAAAATTTTCCAATAATTCATCAGAGTTATTCACAATGCAATTATACATAGAAACAGTTATTAAAAAATGAATCTGAAAACTCCTGGTAAATTTGGAGGGAAAGATGTCAAATACTCCATGAGTGTAAATCTTATGATGAGTTCTTAAATCATTTTTTTAAAAAGATTTATTCATTTATTTCAGAGACAGAAGGAGGGAGAAAGAGAGAGAGAGTGTGTGTATGTTTGCGTACACTAGCAGGGGCAAGGGCAGAGGGAGAGGGAGAGGGAGAGGGGAAAAAGAGAATCTCAGGCAGACTCCAGAGTTTGGTACAGGGCTCCAACCCATGACTCTGAGGTCATGACCTAAGCAGAAACCAAGAGTCATATGCATGACCTACTGAGCCACCAGGTGCCCCTTAAATCATTTTTGTTTAGATAAATTCACTATATGGCAGCTCATGTGTCCTCCAAGTAAAGACTAATTAAAAACTATTTAGGGAACAATTTGGAATAGCAATGTTTAACAATGTTAGGGCTACTCAGCTCATAAGGTCTAACTGGTATGAAAACAGAAGAGGGGTGCCTGGGTGGCTCAGTTGGTAAGTGTCTGACTCTTGATTTCAGCTAGGATCATGATCTCAGGCTCCTGGGATCCAGCCTGGAGTCAGGCTCCATCCCCAGTGGGAAGTCTCCTTAAGGATCTCTGCCCTTCTCTCTGACCCTCATCAGCCCCTCCCCCTGCCATCACACACACACTTTCTCTCTAAAATAAATTAGTTTTTTAAAAAAGAAGAAAATTGACTCGTGATATTTTTCATGTTAAATTCTCATGAAGACAATATTATTGATATAAAATTTCATATTGCCTATTTTTTCCTAATTATAAAAGTAAGCAAAAGTTAAAATTCAAATGCTAAGGAAATGAATAAAACGAATAAAAGTCTTCCATAATCCCCCCATTAGTTTCTGACTATACAGTCCTTCAGCTTTTTTCTATACATATTACTAATATTGTTATTGTTCTATGTTTATAGAAAGATGTCAGACAATACAGACTGCTCTTAAATTTGACATTTCTCATTTAGCAAGATATTTTGAACATTTTTTTCATGATACTAAATTTAAGTCTATCTCATTATGTTTAATGGCTTCATGCTACTCCATTAAATGGGTCTATCATAGTTTTTCTCCACTGATGGAAATTTGAGTTCTTACTTATCAAAGTGATACAGAAGTGAATATATGTTATCATACTTTGGCACTTATTTCTGGAGGATTAATATCTAGTGTGAAATGTTATGCCAAGGATATGATCATTTTAGATTTAATAAATCTTTCTAAAATATTCTTGAATTACTGTTACACTGAATATAATAACCAAAGCATTAAAATGTCCCTTTCCTGTTTCTCAGGGATCTCTATTTTATTTATTTTAATTGAATAAATTGGGGCTATATAACATTAAGCCTTCTTATTCACCATTTATTCAGGTTGTCTTTGATGTTTGTTTGGCAAGTTTTAGGTATAGAAACAGAGCACATAAATTTGTGTAATTCTATACAATTTATATACACAGAATATTGTCACTAATTGCTAAACTCTCCTGTTTTGACTTATATTTTGTGTTCCAAGCTTTATTTACATAAATTTTGCTTATTAGATAAGTTCTTTTTGAATATTAATGTTAATGGAGATGACGTAGAAGTCTTTCATATTTACCTTTGTGTTCTAAGCACAGAATGTAACATTTGGCATATGTTGGGTGCTCAATAAATTCTTACTGAATAGGTTAATGAAAGTTATTTACCCTTACGAATAAAGAAAACAACGAAACACTCAATGTCTTAAAAAAGGGTGAAGATGGGTTTCTCACTGGCCTACCACAATAACTCTTCATTCCATGACACTGCACTTAATTATCTCAAAGGAGTTACTCTGCAGATTTTGTTTTTTGGTAGTGGACACAGAGGTATCTAGCCCATTAAAGGGCTATGTCTTTGGCTGCCACCTCTCTGTTTCCTCTCCAGTTCCTCTGTTCCTCCACATGTATGCAAGTATGACTACACAAGCTGAAATTATGAATCATGCCAGGATTTGTTTAAAAAGCTAAACATTTCAGTGAAAGATTTTCCTGAAATAAGAAACTAAGTATAATTTTCATGAACCACCAATAAAGATCTGATAATGTTATTCACGCTGCAATTTGAAAGTGAAGCAGGAGGAAAATCAGACTGACTCTGCCACTGCATAAATCACTCCCATGGGAGTGAGGGAAGTACTCAGAGAATGGGAAACGGGAAATTCGTGACTCTTCCTGACTCACAGTTCAGTCTAGAGTGAGCTGCAGTCATGATTTTCCAATAACAGCCTCTCACGAAACAGATAAATTTCAGCTCAAAAATAATGCTTATATTCAAAATGGTTTGTTTTGCATGAAGACAGTTTATTGAACTGCTGAAATTTGTCACTGAAAACAGCATTTTATACAGATAGGACTTGGTTAGTCGGATCTTGCTATTGGGAACTGACATGGAACTATAATGTAGATCTCGTAATTGATTCTAAGGGGAGGAAGTCAGTATGGATCCAAATCCTCTGGTAGGAAGTTAACACCTTCTAATGGAAGAAAACAAATACAAGCATACTCCTAGAGGCATCTCAACCCCCTGTTTTTATTTTTTTCCTGCTGTGTGTATTTGAGTATGAAAGAGGTTGTAAATGTAAACTAAGAACCAATTAGCTTAGACATCATCAGTGATAATCAATGGGATTCCTAAGGTTGTGATAGCAGCTGATGCAAAATATGCAAACTGAGAAGCTTTAATGTGCTGCTACCACAGTGATTATCAACTGGGCGTGTTTCTCCCACCCTACTACCCCAGGATATTTGGCAATCTCGGACCAATTTTTGGTTGTCACAACTGGTGTGGTGTGAGGGAGGAGTGGCAACTGCATCTACTGTGTTGCTAAATATCTTATAATGCACAGGACAGCCCCCATAACAGATAATTATCCAGCCCAAATGTCAGCAGTACCACTATTGTGAAACCCTGTGCTAGATCAATAGACAAAATACCAGGTGTGTCTTCATAATATGACTTTTGATTCAGAGTGAGATGATTAAGAAAAGATAAAAATGGCTTCAGATAAATATTGAATTGAACTTAAAACTATGCCTTTAAATCACTTTAAATAATATTCACAATGAATGATAGATCAATGTTGATTAATATTGTTTAAATAATGTTATGAATACGGGGGAACTGTTTAGTATTATTAATTTGCAGAGTTTTGAGTAGAATTTAGTACCTGAGTCTTACACAAATTATGTATCTCTTCATTCAGACCTTGTAGACAGTGTATTACTGGACACTTCACAGCAAATTTCCAGAATGGCAGTTTTTTTTACTATCCAGAATAGATGATAGATTCCTTTGAAAACTTTGTATGGTAAGCAAACTGGGCCCTGAAGTCTTAGTTTCCCAGAAATTTTCTGTAGAATGTGGTCCTAACTGGTTCTTTGTTAGATGTTCTGATGTCAACTTTGGCACCCTAGGTGAAATGAACATGACTCTCCTGTCTACAGCTACCTGGATCAGAAAGAGGGGCGTGTGCTGTAGGCACAGTGTGAACAAAATGTCAAAGGTGGGAGTTAACATAATAAATTTAGTCGTAGTAGCTTTCTGCTTCCGTTTTTAAAAAGATTTTATTTATTTATTTATTTATTTATTTATTTATTTATTTATTTATTTATGAGAGAGAGAGTGTGCGAGCAGAGGGAGGAGCAGAGGCGGAGGGAGAGTGAGGGGGAACAATGTCAAGCAGACTCCCCACTGAGCGCAGAGCCCAAGGAGGGGCTCAATCTCACAACACTGAGATCATGACCTGAGCCAAAACCAAGAGTCGGATGCTTAACGGACTGAGCCACCAGGAACCCCTCCGCTTCCATTTTGATGAAGAGTTTGTGATTTTTATTTATTTTGGAAAACAGAACTGTAATTTAGCTTTCATAATTTAATAAGCTGATTTCATATACTTTAGATGGACTATTTTATTTCTTAATCTTATTTTTTATCACTATTTTCATGCTTACATGTGAGTTGAGTAGGAGAGAGAGTGGAGCAACTATTTCTGAAAAGCTTGGCAAGAATTCTGCCCAATAGCTGCCCTTTATGGAAGCAATGGAGGCAAGAAACTCAATCAAATACTCTTTGTAAGAAGGACAAACTCTAAGTCAAGGAAAAGGTTAAGTTTCTCAGGCTTAGGGTATAGTCTTTGGCCATGATATGCTTTTTCTAAAGTCACTTCTAAGTCCCAGAAATCCTGAGATTTTTGTCAGTCTCGAGCCAGTCAGACAAATCCCATATGACCTCATGTTTCTGTGTTTTCTTCCAATGACACTTAGTTGCTGATGATGCAGAGCTCCTTCTTGTAACTCTAAGAGACTTCCTTTCTATGAGTTGAATCTGTGGAACTAAATTTGAGAACTGGAACCAACACAAGTCCTTTTCTCTGTGTTAAACAATACTGGGACTAAACATTTTTCTGTACACATCTGAAAAATTCTGTGATTAAGCATACTTTCCTAATCATATTTAAACCAATACTAAGAATGGGGTGCCTGGGTGGCTCAGTCATTAAGCGTCTGCCTTTGGCTCAGTTCATGATCCCAGAGTCCTGGGATCGAGCCCTGCATCAGTCTCCTTGCTCAGCGGGAAGCCTGCTTCTCCCTCTCCCACTCCCCCTGCTTGTGTTCCCTCTCTCGCTGTGTCTCTCTCTGTCAAGTAAATAAATAAAATCTTAAAAAAAATAAACCAATACTAAGAATAAACAAAAAATACTTAGCTACTGCCTCAGGAAAAACTTATTCCTGATAGACAAGAGTATGAAATGACTAAAATAGTATACTAATCAGACTCAGAGCTTGCTCATCAAGACTTGTTTAAAGAATCTTCTCTCACCTTCACTTTGCTATGCCCACCAATCCAAAGTCATTATGTCATAAACTTCACCTGATTACAGCTCTTTTCTTACTTTTCAAGATACAAATTATAATGATCCGGCTGAGGCCCTAAAACCTTACATTTCCTTTGATGTTTCCCTCTTACACACTTTTAAGACTCTATCAAGGTAAAATTCTCCTTTGCTGTAGCAGGTACCATAAACTTAACTTTCCTTGGCCAACATATTTTCATGTGGTCTTTGGAAGGCAGGTAACAGCCAAGTAATGATATTACAAAGGAGTCAAGAAGATTGAGGACCCAAAAAGATAAATAGATCTCATAAGTTGCTAGGCCTTCTTTAAAAGTGATTTATACCAAAACTGGTGTCTAAGAAAAGAGGAAATCTAAATAACCAGTTATCCCCTATGACCATCTCAAAGGTGATTTAGGTATTTATCAAAACTGTTGCAAAGTGCCAAGAAAGAAAAAAAAAAAGCTCCAAGAAAGAAGAAAAATTTCTAAGTACTCTCTTATGGCTGGCATTTCATGGACACAAAAATCTAACTGTACATTGAACCAGAAGAACTCCTGGTATATAATTATAAAAATCAAACCTACTTTTGACTCTCACCATTCTCTTAAATTTGATTAGTGAGCATTATCCTTTTTCTGCCCCTGGATGATGAAACTAGTGCTATTTCTTTCTGACCATTCCTTTAAAATATCCCATCCGGTATAATGATCAGAACTTCAAGGCTGATTCTCTTTTCCCTTCCAGCTGGATTTTCCTCTGGGCTGACTACTTGCAGAGACAGAGCGGACACTTAATTCTTTTTCTCTCCTTCTGATTCACCTCTTGTTCCACTGGCATCTCTTAATCTAACACCATCAGAATGGGTGAAATTGGGAGAAGAGTGAGTGAAGTATGAGAGAAGAGGTAAGGCAAATAGGAAAACTCATATTTGACAGATATCTTCATAATTTTGTACACTGCAGATATTTGAAGCCAACTTTTTCATTTGTTGGGTACTTTTGTGTGTTTTCTGAAGATTTCTCTGTGGAGTGTCTTTTTCTAAAACTCCCGTGACATGGCAGTATCTTTCTTTTGCCACATTTATCTTCACCACAGAGGATTTTCTTCTGGATGGACACTCCACATCCCTTTCCAGCAACTATTTCTTACCCTAAAAGGCAATCCTCTTGGGGTAGATCACAAATAATTCCAAAATGACATTTCTACTTGGGATCCATATGTGGTCACCATGATAACCTACCTTTGACCCAATTTCAGACAGAAAAGTAACTTCTCAGTTCCAGCCTTCATTCAAAGATCACTTGAGGTCTTTTAGTCATGAGCCACAGATTTTAGGGGACATAAATAAAGCTTCCTAAGTAGTCCCTTCAAAACCTTTTTCACAGCAAGTGGGGTGAGAACCAGACACTGTTTTAGTCTTCCCTGCTGTGGGATTGAGATTCCTAGCATGTTGGTGATGCTCTCAAAATTTCTTTTCACAAAACCTTCTCTTTATCATCAAAACTCAAACATTTCAATTCTTAACAAGGACATAGGGCTTTAAGAATTGTGTTGCCAGTTTAGGGATATTTTCATTGCAAATCTTGCATGAGGTATAACACCTACTTTGGAATGGAAGAGTGTCTAGCACATTATATTTTATCTTGGTGCTTTGTCAAAATGTCAATTTTAACATTCTGTTAGATACTGAAAATTTTTTCAAAGTAGTTCTTCTTACATATAGTAATGCAAATGGTAAGGACATTAATCCCAGATAGCATGCAATGGCATGTTAATTGAGTTACAGCCCAGCCAATTATGTTTGGTCTCAGGAATGCAAGGATGGCTAATATTTGGGAATCCATTAATTTTCTTCATTATATCACATCAAAGATTGCAACTAAAAAGGCATTTGATAGAATTCAACTTTCTCCCTAGCATAAAATTTTAATTAACAAAGATGAACATTTTCCTAACATAGGAAAAATGTATTTCTGAGAAATATGAAACTGTGCTTACTGTAAAATACTAAAAGCACTTCTGAATATTACCAATAAGTTTAATATTGTTCTGTTACAATGTTCAGTTTAATTAGAAAAGAGTAGAAAAAAAAGAGAAGAGTGGCATTAAAAGTGGAAAGGAGAAGATACAATTAAGATTATTTGCAGGACGTTTGATTATATACCCAGATACTCAAAGAGAAATACCTGAGAAACTATAAGACACAATAAGAGAACTTAGTAAGATAGGTGACTTCAGGAAGCAATTGCTTTTCTTTATATGAAAAGGAAATAACATACAATGATGTCAGGCAATTTAGGCTGCTGTAAGAAAGTGCCATAGACTAGGTGGCTTATAAACAGCAGAAATTTATTGCTCATAGCTCTAGAGGATGGAAGTCCAAGATCAGGGTGCCAGCATGATTAGGTTCTGGTGAGAGGTAATTTCCGGGTTACAGACAACTGACTTCTCATTGTATCCTCACGTAGTGGAAAAAGGGCAAGAAAGCTCTCTGGGGCCCTTTTTTAAGGACACTAATCCTATTTGTGTGGGTTCCAACTAATGACCTAATTACCTTCCAAGTTCCTACCTCCTAATAACCATCACACTGAGGGTTTGGACTTCAATATATTTCACCATGCAAGTTGAAAATATGCAATACAGCTGAATAGATTTTTTTTTCTCTAAATGTCTCTTATTTAAAAGTATATTTAATAATCTAATGTTTTAAACAGTGGTATCTTAACATATCAAAGGCATTGACTAATTCACAGTCAAAACTAATGCTAAAAAGAAAACAGGATTTTTCTCTACTAGATTCCTCTTTGCTATTAAAAACTTAACATTCTTTCAAAGTTAAATAATGAAGCTCTTTAATTGTTATGTGACTTTTTTACTTTTTCTCCGTATCGTATCTTGAACACCATTCCTTATTACTTTCTTATTAGATGTATATCTATAGTTTTGAAAACATTGTACGATATTCACCTACTTTTCTATTTTTCTTTCTGGTATTTCACCTCTCTTGTGCAGTGAATGACACTTTGGGAGATAAGAACCATGCTGTTTCATCTCCTACAATGAAAACCATACACATTTAAGCAGATTTTTAAGGAAAAAATAATTAAAGAGTAATATTACTTCATGGCCTTTGCGAATTATAAAACTGAATAATACGTGTATTAACTCCCTATGAGATGTTCATTGTGTTCCTATTAAAATATCATTTTGGTGATCTTTAAATACATTATTCATAAAAATATGTTTTTGGCTTTGATTTGGCATCATAATACCAAAACTAGCTGAATTTTAACATAATTACAAATGAGAAATCAAAGTAGTTTTTATTCATTCATCTGAAAAGTAAAATTGCATATATTAACAATAATGATTCAAACTGATTTGATCTTCAGTTAATTTTTTTCTGTACAATTAGAATGCATATTTTTATATTTACTTCAAATCTAGAGTGCTTTTAATTCAGATCAGGCTTAGAAAACACATCACACTTAGTACACCCACATAATTTGTTTTTCAATTTAATCTTTTTAGTGCAACTTTCTGTGACATGGAACATGAAAAGAAAATGTCTTGATCCTCAAAAGCTCTGTAGGAAAGAAAACTCTGCTTTTAATGAAGAAGTAAAATGGATTAAGGATCAAGTATTAAATGAATTCATGTGGGCAAGAGGATCTTGGATTCTATACTAATATTGTCTGAAGGGTGAATTGGGGCATCTAACTACTGAGCCTAGCCACAACTTTGGACCTGGAAGCTTGGAATATACAATATGGGGTTTTTCCTGTGTAATGTTTTGGAAGGCAAGACAGTCTGCTTCCTAGAAAAATCCAGGCTATTAAAAAATACCATTAATGATGTAAAGATTTATAAGCACAGCTGTTAAAATAAAATTTGTACTCCACTTGCCCTCACTTTGTTTTTCTAATAATTCCTTTGCTTTTTTCTCCTCTTTTGCTTTTTTACTCATCCTCTCTAGTTTACCTTGTAAGATTTTTATGATAATCTTTCTAAAAAGTCCCCTTTTAGTGATATTCACATATTTCAATTTAGAAATTGGGCATGCAGATAAAAGATTGGAGAATTAATTTTAATTTGTTTAAAGGAGGAGCTTGCATGTGTCCATGTACCATTAGAGCATTCACATACTCATTTGATCAAACATTGATAATTAATTTTTCAGTACTTCTCTTTTATATGCCAGGTATTATGCTAAATGCTGTATGCAACATGGTAGATGTGATAGACATGATTTGTACACTCATAGAGTTATCTCTTGAGAGATACTTCTATTAAGTATCTGCAGAGATACATATATCAATTAGAGAAGGAGACTCTTTTTGATGAGTCTAGTAGGAGGATCTAATTCCAGGAATGTCATTTTGATGAAGTATCTTTTAGCTAAGAGCTAAAGCTGAGCAGGAGTTGGCCAAGACAAGAATGTGGAGCTGAGAATGTTTAGCAAAAGCAAAGGCTAAAAGAAAGAGCTTGGTGCCCATGAGGATCTAAAAGGCCAGGAGCTATGCTATTGTGAGCAGAGAGGGAGACTCCCTGGTAGTGAGGCTGAAGGGAACAAGGGTCAGATCATAAAGAACCTAAAAGGTCAGGTTAAGGATTTTACCCTCTATCCTGAGTTCAACAGGATGCCATTTACTGGTTAAGGGATTGAGTAGAATGATAACCATACTTTAGAGAAATCAGTTTGGCTTCAATTTGAAAAGCAGATTAGAGTGAGAAAGAACAGAAGAAAGGAATCCAGTTAGGGGTTTGTTGCAATAGTCTGGATAACAGTCCAAACTGACATATCTTAATGAGGGCAGGGCTTTGTAATCCCTGTACCCAACACAATAAAATACATTCAAATAAGGGATTAATGAATTAATAAGGGAATAAGTTTAGTTGACCTGAAATTCTATTGAGCCATTTGCATGAATTCACTATGAATACCAAAGTCTCAAAACTATATATCAACCTTTAGAATTCCTATGGATTACCATAGAAATTTATTACCATAAATCCTAAATAGTAAGACAGTAAGAGTTCCCAAGAAGGTTTTGTTTTTTTTTGAAAAGGCCTTCACTGCATAAAAACTTTCTTTTCATTCCATCTCTTTTTATTTTATATGCTCCAATTCAGATAAAAATGATATCTTGAAGTAAGAGACAAGAAAAAATATAATCATCTAATACCCTAGAGAAATGATTCTTAAACCTTACATTTTTAAAAAAATTTTTATTGTTATGTTAATCACCATACATCATTAGTTTTTGATGTAGTGTTCCATGATTCATTGTTTGTGCATAACACCCAGTGCTCCATGCAGAACATGCCCTCTTTAATACCCATCACCAGGCTAACCCATCCCCCCAACCCCCTCCCCTCTAGAACCCTCAGTTTCTTTTTCAGAGTCCATCATCTCTCATGGTTCGTCTCCCCCTCTGACTTACTCCCCTTCATTCTTCCCCTCCTGCTATCTTCTTCTTCTTTTTTTTTTAACTTATATTACATTATTTGTTTCAGAAGTACTGATCTGTGATTCAACACTCTTGCACAATTCACAGCACTTGTCATAGCACATACCCTCCCCAATGTCTGTCACCGAGCCACCCCATCCCTCCCACCCCCCACCACTCCAGCAACCCTCAGTTTGTTTCCCGAGGTTAAAAATTCCTCATATCAGCGAGGTCATATGATACATGTCTTTCTCTGATTGACTTATTTCACTCAGCATAACACCCTCCAGTTCCATCCATGTCATTGCAAATGGCAAGATCTCATTCCTTTTGATGGCTGCATAATATTCCATTGTGTATATATACCACTTCTTCTTTATCCATTCATCTGTCGATGGACACCTTGGCTCTTTCCACAGTTTGGCTATTGTGGACATTGCTGCTATAAACATTGGGGTGCACATACCCCTTCGGATCCCTACATTTGTATCTTTGTGGTAAATACCCAGTAGTGCAATTGTAGGATCGTATGGTAGCTCTATTTCCAACTGTTTGAGGAACCTCCATACTGTTTTCCAGAGTGGTTGCACCAGCTTGCATTCCCACCAACAGTGTAGGAGGGTTCCCCTTTCTCCACATCCCCGCCAACATCTGTCGTTTCCTGACTTGTTAATTCTAGCCATTCTGACTGGTGTGAGGTGGTATCTCATTGAGTTAAAGCTTACATTTTTATTCCCCATTAATCATTTGATCAAATATGCTGAATCCTCTACAAATTATATAGTTGCAAACATTTGACTATTTTATTCACTATGTATGATAAGTTAAATGGGTATAGAGATTAATTTTTTAGTGAACAATTTTGTTGGTCTACCTTTAAAACACAAATTAAAATAATTCCTTTAGTGGTTTAAAATGGTGATGAGTGTTGAAGAATAAATCTTATTGCTTTCATGACTGTAAAAGCACATTTCCCAAAATTATTTTGATCTCATTGTACACATACATAGCTGATGTGGAAAGGGAAAAAGCACAGGAGGTAGCCTTTAATAGGTAGTTATCAGAGGGTGTCATTATCAGAAGTACTGACTAGTGGGAATAAGAAAAGCACTCCACGTGCAGAGCTTTGCAGAAAAAGGGCAGGTGGTAAACCTCTGGCAGATAGAATCAGCTACAAATGGTACTTTGACTTTCAGGCAGATAACTTGGGTGTTGAGAGAAAATATGTAATTTTTAGAAATTTTATAGAAACGATGAGGAATAAAGTCTCCATAAAACTATGATTATCCCACTAGCCATCTTAATCCCACTGGTTAAAAACCAGAGTCCTCAGCAATCATTCTCCTTGGCTTTTTTCCAAAGGAGCTGAAAACTTTTGTCCACAAAAACACTGCACACAGATGTTTACAGCAGCTTTATTCATAAATTGCCCAAACTTGGAAGCACCAAGATATCCTTCAGTAGGTGAATGGATAAATAAACTATGGTTCATCCAGACAATATGGAAGGCATATGGAAGGCAAGACAGTCCGCTTCCTAGAAAAATGTGAAAAATTTATATTATTCAGTGCTGAACTGAGATGCACTATCAAGCCATTAAAAGGCATGAAGGAAACTGAAATGCACACTACGAAGTGAAAAATCAATCTGAAAAAGCTACATGCTGTATGATTCCATCTGTATGACATTCTGGAGAGGGCAAAACTATGTAGACTTGGGGTGATTACAATGCGTCAATGTAGGTTCATTGATTGTAACAAATGTACCACTCTGTGGGAGATGTTGATCGGTGGGGACAGTTATACATGTGTGGAGGTAGTGGGTATATGGGAAATTTTGTACCTTCTGCTCAATTGTGCTGTAAACCTCAAAAACCAACCTAAAAAAATAAAGTCAATTTAAAAAAACCCAGAATCTTACAGTATTATATGCTCATGATCCCTCTTTTCTTTAATGTTCCTCCTCTACCATCCAGAGGCTAAATGTTTTCAAGTAATCACTAGAGGCAATTCCCTTGTTGTTAGGCCATATACACCAATAAATTATTAGGTGCAGTTTTGAATTATTTGTTCCTTTGAGGTTTCATTAGCTGTCCATTCTATTATGTTTATATATGAGAACAAATAGAATATGGGTAATTATAATGTTTTGAACAATAATGGTTGTTGAAACCAGTTCTTCTTCTGTTTGCTATTCTAATACGAAATACTGCATTTTCTGGCAAAAGGATGGTAAATCATTAATAAAACAAAAGTAGGTAATATAAAGATACATTCAAGTAATCTAGTAAGCAATTAGAACCACTGTTCATTTTAAAATAGCCTCTGAGTTTTAATATCCTAGTTCTGGAGTAAAATTACATACTTAATATCAATCATTTTGCTTCTTATTATTTAAAATGCAGATGATTGAGTTCAATATTTTTGGGAATAGGACATAAAATTTTTAGTTAGCAAGCTTTCATTCTGTCTTGACTTCTCTGAACCGCATGATATAGAAGTATGCATATTTGCTCATATCTAGATAAGAAGTATTATGAACATGAAGTACACTTAAAAAATATTCCCATTAAAATAAGCATAGTGGCCATGCAATCTTGGGAATGGGGTCAATTAAACAATTTAATGAAATTTATGTTAATAATGAAAAGGATATCAATATTAGCTTAATCAATTAATAATAGCTTAATTAATATGAAGTATATAGACCAAAAATGATCCTTTGCATATTAATTCTGACTTTGATAGATTTAGGATAAGAATATTAGTTCCAGGCTAGGGGAAGAAGGTGGTGGAGTAGGAAGGACCCTGCGCTCATCTTGTCCTATGAATACAACTAGACAACTACCAAATCATCCTAAATACCCCAGAAATTGACTGGAAGACTGGCAGAACAAGCTCCACAACAAAGGTAGAGAAGAGTCTGCATCAAAGAAGGTAGGAAGTGCAGAGACATAGTTTGAGAGAGAAATGGATTGTGACTGCTGTGGTGGAGAGAGAGCCACGGTCACAGAGAAGGGTGAGAGAGAGACTAGCAAGTAGGGGAGCACATGGAGAAAATGAATCCTCCTAGCAATTGGCTTGGAAAGCAAGAGGGCCTGAATTTCATGAGTTCTTGCAATCAGTGGGGTATAAAGCGTGGAGTTTTTTTTTTTTTTTTTTTTAAAGATTTTATTTATTTATTGAGAGAGAGAGAGAGAATGGTAGAGAGCATGAGAGAGAGGAAGGTCAGAGGGAGAAGCAGACCCCCCGCTGAGCAGGGAGCCCGATGCGGGACCCGATCCCGGGACTCCAGGATCATGACCTGAGCCGAAGGCAGTCGCTTAACCAACTGAGCCACCCAGGCGCCCCAAAGCCTGGAGTTTTAAAGGTTAGTGTGCTTGGCTCTGGGGGAGATCAGAGGGCACTGGGGCTACTCTTCGGGAAAGGCGGGGCAAACAGCCCGTGGACATACAGCCTTAGTCCCAGTGCAACAGTCCCCCTTCTCCAGAAGACTGGCCTAAACTCTTGCCAACACTGCATCTCCTGACCTGGGTGTTTTGTGCAGCCTTGGTTTACGTGGTGGAGGAGACAGGTCCCATCTCACACGAGCATGTATAGTTAAAATGTACCATATTCAGGCCAGGCACCAAACACTGCCCACAACAGGCTGAGAGCCTCTGCAGACAACTGGCCTGAAGGATAAAGCAGCCAGGACACAATAGCAGAGCACACACAGCACACATTGGAGACACTCCCAGAAGCACCAGGCCCTGGGGAACAGGGGACACTACACTGAAGGGCACTACAGGACCTCTTCTTCATAAAGCCATTACCTCAAAAACAGGAGAGACAGCTGACTTTCCTAACACACAGAAACAGGCACAGAGACTTAGACAAAATGAGAAGATAGAGGAATTTGTCCCAAATGAAAGAACAGGACAAGGCCACAGCCAAGATATAAGTGAAACAGATATAAGTAACACACCTGATGGAGAATTTAAAGCAATGATCATAAGGATTCTCACTGGACTTGAGAAAAGAGTGGAGGACATCAGTGAGACCATTAACACAGAGATAAGGAATAACATAGCAGAGATAAAGGGCTCAATAAACAAAATGAAAAACATGCTTGATGGAATGAACAGCAGGCTGGAGGAACCAGAGGAATGAATGGCAATAAATACATATCAATAGGGATGCCTGGGTGGCTCAGTTGGTTAAGCATCTGCCTTTGGCTCAGGTCATGATCCCAGAGTCCTGGGATGGAGTCCTGCATAGGGGTCCCTATTCAGTGGGAGTCTGTTTCTCTCTCTGTCTTCTCTTCCTGCTGCCCCCCCTCCTTGTGCTCTCTCTCTCTCCCTCTCTCTGACAAATAAATGAATAAATAAAATCTTTTAAAAAATACATATCAATAATTATTTTGAATGTAAGTGAACTAAATGCTCCAATCAAAAAATGTAGAATGACAGAATGGATAAAAAACATAACCCATCTATATGATGTCTACAAGTGACTCATTTTAGATCTAAAGACTATTTAGGTTGAAAGTGAAAATGACGGGATGGAGAAACATGTATCATGCAAATGGATGTCAAAAAAAAAAAAGCCAGACTAACGATACTTATATCAGACATAATAGATTTTAAAACAAAGACTGTAACAAGAGACAAAGGAAGACACGGCATAATAATAAAGGGGACAAACCAACAAGAAAATATAACAATTGTAAATGTGTATGCAGCCAACATGGGAGCACCCAAAAATGTAAAACAGTTAATAACAAACATAAATTAAGTAATCAATAGTAATACAATAACAGTTGGGGGCTTTAACACTCCACTTACATCAACAGATAGATCATCTAAACAGAAAACATCAAGGAAACAATATCTTTGAATGACACACTGGATGGGAAGGATTTAACAAATATATTCAGAATATTCCATCCTAAAACAGCAGAATACACATTCTTTTCAAGTGCATATGGAACATTTTCCAGAATAGATCACATATTAGTCCACAAAACAAGCATCAACAAATTCAAAGACTGAAGTCATACCATGCATCTTTTCTCACCATAATGCTATGAAACTGGAAGTTAACCACAAGAAAAAATCTGGACAGAGCACATGTACATAGAGGTTAAACAGCATGCTACTAAACAATGAATGGATCAACCAGAAAATAAAAGAAATAAAAAAGTACATGGAAACAAATGAAAATGAAAATGCAATGATTCACAATCTTTGGGATGCAGCAAAAGCGGTTCCAAGAGGGAAGTTTATAGCAATACAGACCTACCTCAAAAAGCAAGAAAAATCTCAAGTAGATCTTGGATACCAGCCCTTTATCTGTAATGTTATTTGCAAATATCTTCTCCCATTCTGTGGGTTTCCCCTTAGTTTTGTTGATTTTTTCCTTTGCTGTGCAGAAACTTTTTATCTTGATGAAGTCCCAAAAGTTCATTTTTACTTTTGTTTCTCTTGCCTTAGGAGATGTCTCACGAAGGAAGTTGCAGTGCCCGATGTCGAAGAGGTTACTGCCTATGTTCTCTTCTAGGATTTTGATGGATTCCTGTCTCACATTAAGGTCTTTCATCCATTTTGAGTTTGTCTTTGTGTTGAGTTTCATTCTTCTGTATATAGCTGTCCAATTTTCCCAGCACCATTTATTGAAGAGGCTGTCTTTATTCCATTGGATATTTTTTCCCTGATTTGTCGAAGATTAGGTGACCTTAGAGTTGAGGGTCCATTTCTGGAGACTCTATTCTGTTCCAGTGATCTATGTGTCTGTTTTTGTGCCAATACCATGATGTCTTGGTGATCACAGCTTTGTAATATAGCATGAAATCAGGCAACGTGATGCCCCCAGCTTTGTTTTTCTTTTTCAACATTTCCTTGGTGATTGGGGGTCTTTTCTGGTTCCATACAAATTTTAGGATTGTTTGTTCCAGCTCTTCAAAAAATCTATAAAGAACTTCTCAAACTCAACACCTAAAAAACAAATAATCAAGTCAAAAAATGGGCAGAAGACATGAACAGACACTTCTCCGAAGAAGACATACAATACAAGACACATGAAAAAATGTTCAAGATCATTAGCCATCAGGGAAATTCAAATCAAAATCACATTGAGATACCACATTACACCAGTCAGAATGGCAGAAATTAACAAGGCAGGAAACAACAAATGTTGGAGAGGATGTGGAGCAAGGGGAACCCTCTTACACTGTTGGTGGGAATGCAAGTTGGTAGAGCCACTTTGGAAAACAGTATGGAAGTTCCTCAAAAAGTTAAAAATAGAGCTACCATATGACCCAGCAATTGCACTACTGGGTATTTACCCCAAAGATACAGATGTAGTGAAAAAAAGGGGAACATGCACCTCAATGTTATAGTAGCAATGTCCACAATAGCCAAACTATGGAAGGAGCACAGAGGCCCTTCAAAAATCCTTGACAAAAATACTAGCAAAGTGAATCCAAAAGTAGATTAAAAAAACCCATTCACCATGATCCAGTAGAATTCATTCCTGGGTTGCAAGGGTGTTTCAATATTTGCAAATAAATCAGTGTGTTACATCACATCAATAAGATAAGGGATAAGAACCATATGATCTTTTTAATAGATGTAGAAAAAGCATTTGACAAAGTACAGCATCCATTCATGATAAACACTCTCCACAAAATAGGTTTAGAGGGAATATATCTCAATTAATATAGGCCATATATGAAAAACCCACAGTGAATATCATCCTCAATGGGGAAAAGCTGAGAACCTTTCCCTGAAGGTCAGAACAAGATAAGGATGTCCACTCTCACCACTTTTATTCAACATACCACTGGAAGCTGTAGCCACAATAACCAATCAGACAATAAAAAGAAAAAAAAAAGGCATCGAGATTGGGAAGGAAGAAGTGAAACTTTCACTATTTGCAGATGACATGATACTCTGTGTAGAAAACCTGAAAGACTCCACCAAAAAATTGCTAGAACTGATAAATTCAGTAAGGTCACAGGATACAATATCAATCTATAGACATTGTTGCATTTCTATATGCCAATAATGAAGCAGCAGAAAGAGAAATTAAGAGAACAGTCCTGTTTACAATTGCACCAAAACCAATAAGATACCTAGCAATAAACCTAATCAAAGAGGTGAAAGACCTGTACTCTGAAAACTATAAAACACTGTTGAAAGAAACTGAAGACAAGACAAAGAAATGGAAAGCCATTCCATGCTCATGGATTGGAAGAACAAATATTGTTAAAATGTCTACATTATCCAAAGCAACCAATACATTTAATGCAATCCCTATCAAAATACCAACAGCATTTTTCACACAACTAGAATAAATAATCCTAAAATTTGTATGGAAACACAAAAGACTCCAAATAGCCAAAGCAATCTTGAAAAAGAAAAGCAAAGCTGGAGGTATCATAATTCTAAACTTCAAGATATATTACAAAGCTGTAGTAATCAAAACAGTATGGTACTGGCACAAAAATAGGCACATAGATCAATGGCACAGAAAGAAAACTCATAAACCACAATTATACGGTCAGTTAATCTTTGACAAAGTAGGAAATAATGTTGTACGGGATAAAGATAATCTCTTCAACAAATGTTGTTGGGAAAACTGGACAGCAACATGCAAAAGAATGAAACTGGACCACTTTCTTACACCATACACAAAAATACATTCAAAATAGATTAAAGACCTAAATGTGAGACAGGAAACCATCAAAATCCTAGAACAGAACACATACAGTAAATTTTTTGACATCAGCCATAGGAACATTTTTCTAGATATGTCTCCTGAGGCAAGGGAAACAAAAGCAAAAATAAACTACTGGGACTACATAAAAATAAAAAGCTTCTGCACAGTGAAGGAAACAATCAACAAAACTAAAAAGCAACCTAGAGAATGGGAGAAGTTATTTGCAAATGACATATCTGAAAAAGGGTTAGTATCCAAAATATATAAAGAATTTGTAAGAGTCAATACCCAAAGAACAAATAACCCAATTAAAAAATGGGCAGAAGACATGAACAGACATTTCTCCAAAGAAGACATACGGATGGCCAACAGTCACATGAAAAGGTGCTCATCATCAATTATCATCAGGGAAATGCAAATCAAAAGTACAATGAGATACCGCCTCACACCCATGAGAATGGCTAAAATCAACAACAGAAGAGACACCAGGTGTTGGTGAGGATGTGGAGAAAAAGGAACCTTTGCGCACTGTTGTTGGGAATGCAACCACTGTGGAAAACAGTGTGGATGTTCTTCAAAAAATTAAAAATCAAACTACCAATAATTGCACTACTGGGTATTTATCCCCAAATAGAACTATCCAGTAATTGCAGTATTGGGTATTTACCCAAAGAATGCAAAAACACTAATTCAAAGGGATGCATTCACCTCTATGTTTATAGCAGCATTATTTACAATAGCCAAGATATGGATGCAGTCCAAGTGTCCCTCAATAGATGAATGGATAAAGAAAATATGGTATATAGATACACTGGAATATTATTCAGCCACAAAAAGAATGAAATCTTGCCATTTGCAACTACATGGATGGAACTAGAGAGTATAATGCCAAGTGAAATAAGTCAGCCAGAGAAAAACAAATACCATATGATTTCATTCATATGTGGAATTTAAGAAACAAAACAAATGAGCAAAGGGAGAGAGAGAGAGAGAGAAATCAAGAAACAAACTCTTTAACGATAGAGAACAAACTGATGGTTACCAGAGAGGAGGAGGGTGGGTATAAGTGAAATAGGTGATGGAGATTAAGGAGCACACTTGTGATGAGCACTGGATGACTAAAATAAAAACAAACAAAAAATCAGTTCTCCTGCTAATAGATGTGAAACTCTGGGAAGATTATTAAGTCTCTGGGTTTTGAGTGACTTCATCTGTGAAGTAGAGGTGACATTGATTTTCTTGTGTGTGAGAATTCACATTCCAGGTGCCTTTTATTAATGAGTTGCAGAATGGTGTGTACCTCAGAAGAGTCAACACTGGAAAAAGTATTGCACTGAGAAATAACACAACGGACTAGTATCAGATTTATCATCCTATGAAGAGGTATAAAGGAGATGCGGGAAAATGTGTTAAACTTGAAAATCATGATTGCAGGATCATAGTCAACCTTTCCTGGTTCCCAAAATTAGGCCAATTAGTGATCCTGTTAGAATAAAAGAGTTGACTCACTAACCCAAGATTCTGTCATAACCCTACTGGCCCCAGTTTCTTCCAACATGCTGTCACACTTCTAGTTTCTCCTGGCTCAACGCAGAGTTTCAACATGTTTATTGAATAAATAACCAACATACCATCTTCCCTACAGCTTGCTGGCACTTGGATCCTTAAAGGTGGAAAATATATATATATTTTTAAAAATGCTGTGAAATATTATAAAATATACTGAGATTTTTAACAGATTAGGTAAAATAAATGACATGTGAAGTCTACTTCTGACAAATGATAGGGGAAGAGCATACAATTTCAGAATAATAGTTTGGGTAGTGTCACTGAGAACAGGGGTGACAGAGTGGGCACAAAAATTGAAAGCTATTAGTGCACATAGTAATATGAATATTACTTCCAAAATTTCCTCCAGTCAATTTTGAAAATTAGTTTATTAAAAAAGAATAAATGTCATGTATCTATATTTAAATATCTATATCTATATCTATATCCATATCCATCCAGATCATTATAACTATTCATCAGGATACTGACTTATCAGATACTGATATCAGATGCTGACCACTATACTGGTGGGTACTGCACAAATAACAATCATTCTTCTGGGATAATCCTTGATAGAATCATGATCAATAGAGAGATTACTCATATAAAATGTATTTTCATCTTTTACTGGTCGTGGATGAAAAGGTCATCTCATTCTCAAGAGCTCTTTACCCTGCTAGGTGAATAAGAAATAGATTTTATGAATAATCGAGAATGAAAGCAGTTAAGAATTTATCTACATATTATTGGTCTCTCATTATGTATGAACTAAAACTGCATTTTCAAAATAATACAAATGAAAATAATAGAGCCCAACAACAGGGAGTTTGAATAAGAAACCTAAGTATCATGTATCAAAAGTTTGATGGCAAAATCAATCTAATGTTATTATTTATCTTGGCAGTCAATTTTGACAGCCTGAAAAGATGTACTTTTTTCTTGTTTTAAAGTAAAATTTAAAATTTTTCCCAGGTCTAGCCAACTAACCTGCTCTTGGTGGAACAAATGGCAAGATGTCATTCTTTCTATTGCCTGAAGTAATGTTTACTACATGAATTGATATGTGTATTAAACACTAGTCTTTCCTTAGAATCACAGAGACTACTCATTCAGACAGCTGTTACCAAACTCAAGGAGGCTGCAAGGCAAATGCTCTTAGAACAGGCCCAAATCCTCTGCACTTTTGTTCAGATCCCATAGAGCATTTAATGTCAATTCTTAATGAGAGGGATGGGGAAGAAAGCAATGAAATGAGGAAAACAAGACGTCATCCACTTTGGATTTTGTTCTCTCACATTCTTTGACCATTTATTGTAGTTTTGTTCTTAAGATTTAGTTTGCTTAATTGGAAATGACTTGCTTGCCAACATTATGCTCTATTCTCCAAAGGCTTGCCTTTAAGCTTGCTCTTAAATACATGATACCAGGGATTGGAAGCCTAAGTGAAGAACAAACACTTTTCTCTTGGCTTGGTATTTGACTTACTGCTTTATGTAGGTAATCCGACACCCATAGTTAAGCTTTAGCAAACCCTTACTTTAACACATGGTCATCTTCTCCTTTAACTCAAATGTAGAGCTGAAAGCTTAGCCAATGAAATTACCACCGTGGGCAGTCGTGTACGTGTGAGTATGTATTGGAGAATGTTTATCTTAGACTGGTTTTTATAGGCATTATAAACCATGACTATGGTTGTGAATTAACAAAAAAAATTTACTAGTTAGAAGACAGAATTTGTACACTATGTACCACATTTATGAAGAATTTTTGAAAAACACAGCGTTCATTTAGTTGACCATATTGAGTGCCATTTGAGACTGTGTCCCCTTCTGCTTTATGTGCTTTCATGTGTGACACTAGGTTGCAAACAAAATTAATCTTTCCTTTCCTTTTTTTTCCTGTAGGGGCACTTTCTTGTACCACTAGCATTTATAATCTGACCTGTAGTATTATTATTTGTTTATATGTCATTCTTAGCCCTATAGAGTAACCTGCTTGGTGGCAGTACTATTTCTGCAGGGCCATAGATCACATAAGGAAAACACAGCAATACTTTTTAAGTTGAATAATTTGTATAAGACATCCAACTTAAAATAGATTTCTCATAATATAAAAATTTACATACCAAAAAGGAATCCATTTAAAATCTATAGTCAACAATATTTTTATTTTTCACTCATGAATATTCATATTTTCTTTCTCTGTAGACCCTATGTGAGGTTCTAAAGGACAGGGGAAAACATAAAATGCATTAAATTGTCCAAATGCTAATACATAAAACAAATAAAAAATGTAGGAAAACTATGAGGTGTTAAAAGTATTATATTGAGTTAAGGTCAGGTAGGTAAGATGAATTTCTTTGGTGATATGAAGTGTCAAGATAGGCTTTTCAGGGATGATGATATTTAAACTGGGTCTTGAGGTAAATACAGAAGGATGAAAAAGATTTTGCCAAATAAACAAGAGTATAAGGCAATTTCAGGGTTATAACTGATATAAACAAAAGTCCAGGAGAGTGAGTAAATAAATACAATTTATGAGATTGAATAAGGTTGTCTGTAGATAGTGATGGGATTCTCTGAGGAGGGGCCAGACAAAAAACTGGGCCATTTTTATTTTTTCTATAGGTTGCAATGGTTTTTAAATAAAGATGTGATGTGGTATAGCTTGGTGGAAGCCACAGATCCTAGAAAGGAGGCAAGAGATGAGAGGCTGTGAGAGGGTGGTGGCAATGGGCCTGGAAAATATGCAGCCATGAGATAGTTCAGTGTTAAAACTGATTGACTAGAAAATGCTGGAATATAGGTACTTAGGACAAAGTCAAAGACAATTCAGCAGTTTCCACCTTGAGACCTGGCAATCCTTCCCTTCCCCTTTCTTTCAGGAGATATGGCTAAGTTGGTGGATAATAATGAGTTTGGCATATGAGTTTCACATGCCAAGGGGGCATTTGTATTAAAAACCTATTATTTGTTTTGGCCAAACAAATCTTATCTCTTCACTCATCTCCTATTTTTGAGACAGGTCTCTTCTCACTTCACACGGTTTTAAAGCAGACATCATTTGTAATGGACACTTTCCTGTGGCCAGAACGGACTGGTTGTGGTAATATCTTCCTAGGATGGGCCACTAAGAGTATAGGCCTCAGATTATTAAACTGGAACAGCGAAAGCAAAGTAGGTCTCTTTATGGATGTCTGAAACTGAGGATATGTAAACTTGGTGACCATTAGTTATCAGATTCCAACATGTGGGCTAAAGAGTACAAAATGCTGGTTGCCAGTGTGACAGAAGGCATAAACAGATACTCAGAGAGAGGTACAGGTGAGAGACAGAGAAAGAAAGAAATTGCCTGAGTTCCTCTCAGGACTTTAGCCTCTTATGGCAGCCATACCTTCCATCCTTTAGGCTCCTTGAAATTCTCCAGTAATCACTGCAATAAGCCCCTCTTTCTTCCTTTGATTTTGCCCAAGCTAGCCAGAGTCCATTTCTGTTGTTGTTGTTTTGTTCTTTAAGCTAAAGTAGTCTTATATTATGTTTGAATGGAGGTCTTTAATATGCAAAGAAAAATATTCAGAAAATAATGTTAATACTTGCTTATGGATTTAGACACCATCATCAATAGATTTGGGAGCTGAGGCCTTAGGAGTGGATGAAAATGTCCAGAAAGAGTAAGCAGGGTGAAAAGAGAATAGGCCTAAGGACAAAACCTTCATAACTACCAAATTTAAGGGTCAATATAGGGAGGGAGAGATTTTGCAGATAGGAAGAGGAAAAGTATGAAGTAGGTTGAAAAAAGCCAAAGGAATTTCAAAGGAATTTCAAATATGAGGTGTGGATAACTCTGCTAAATATTATGAAGAGGCCAAACAAGATGAGGGCTAAGAAGAAGTTATTGAATTAGGCAAAAAAAATGATCATTGTTCCCTTTTGTTAGATGTAGACAGGTTCAATAGAAGGAGAAGGATGTTGCCTAAAAACAGATAAATAATGAATAAGAGAAGACTGCTCTAGCAAGATGTGTGAAGGAACGGAATAGAAAGAGGCAGTAGGTAGAAGAAATGGCACTTAATTAACAAATATTTGGTTCTTAGTATATTCTAGGTATTAATTAAGCTAAACGCTAAGATAGATACAGTTTCTGACTACAATTTATAATTGAGTGGGAAAGCCCATAATCTAAAGGGCTGAAAGAGCTAGAATTAGAGAAATATGCTTTAATTCCTTAACAGTTATACGATCATGTTGTATTTGATGTCTAAAAAGCATATCAGTTTTGTATGCCTGTGCATACACATGTGTATGAGAACATACATACACACATACAAAACACGTGGAGTCTGAGTTGGAACAACTAGTTTGTTTAAAGGCAATCAACACTATAACCACTTATTTGGATGTATAAGCCAGTCACATGGGCCAGCTGTAATCTACGGTATGACACAGAACAGTCTATCTGAGGGTGCTGTTTACTTATCTGTAGTTAAGAGTGAATTCTTTCTCTTACATGACAATTTAACCGTATAAGGAAAGAGTAGCCTTAAACATCTTCCTCTCAGACGAAGTGTAGCAAACGCAAGAAAGAGAAAGTAACACTCAGTTGAATCATAGTTTTTGTTTGCTTTGTTTACTTTTGGAACATCAATGAGAACTATATGTCTGTATATTTTTTTCTCCACTTAAGGGTAATTATTTCCAAATAGTATTACTAAACTTTCCACAAATGGAAGATTTTAGTACTTAGGGCTCACCCCTAAGTATCTAGTATTTCCAATAAAAGGATGCCAAGACTAAAATTCTTTAGAGAGGAGGCTCCCGTTTATGAATTACCCATACTCAAGTCACAAATGTTGAAAAATTGCTCCTTACTGTCTACAATTTTATTACCTGGCCAGGGTTTCTGACCTTAGCAACTTCAAGTACTCATTCCCAAGAGTGTTCCAAATCTGCCAAAGTCTTGTGATAGTTAATCAGCCTCAACACATTCTAATTTATATTTTTTCTAAGATTATTTAACATTTTATACAACTTGTTCTTCATCCTATCACTGTGTGGTAGAGAACTGAAGTCCAGCTGATGAGAATAGAGACATGCAACAGATAAAAGTACTGTAATAATAATACCACTTTAAATTAATTTGGTGTATTCGTCAAAATTTTTTTTAAAGATTTTATTTATTTATTCGTCAGAGATAGCACAAGCAGGGGGAGCCACAGGCAGAGGCAGAGGGAGAAGCAGGCTCCCCATTGAGCAGGGAGCCCGATGTGGGACTCCATCCCAGGACCCTGGGATCACGACCTGAGCCGAAGGCAGACGCTTAACCGACTGAGCCACTAGGTGCCCCTGTGTTCATCAAATTTTACACAGAGAAGCTAGAACAAGAAATATAGACTATCTGGAAAATTGTGGCTGGTCCTAAAATGATTATTATATAAAAAGTATATTTTCTTTTTCTCTTTCCATTTTTTTTTTTTTTTTGCATGGATTGGACTTTGATCAGACCAACACACTGCTTGGTTGTTTTCATTAGAATTTAAAAGCAGAATTGCCAAAATTATCTCAAATTTAACTCTTGATTATATCTGCCTCAAATCTTTTCCTTCACCTTAACCTTTCCCCAATTTGATAACTTCCCTCCCAATCCATTCAGTTATTCTAGCTGCATATCTAGGTATAATTCTTAATTTGTTTCCTTGCCTCAAACCCAATCATGAGATATGCCACATTCCTGTAATTCCTATCTCCAAAATATGCCCCAAATATATTTCCTTTGTTTCAGCTTCTGCTGCTAGTACACTTACTTAAGCCTCCTGTCTTTGCCTGCCATCCTGCAGTAGCTCTCCTGCTGCTCCTTCTCAAGTCTACTGGTCATTCTGAAATGCTGCAGTGATTTTAAAAAATGAGAATCAAAGCACATGACTCTCCTGTGTAAAACCTTCCTGGTTCTTAGAATGAAGTCCAAACTCTTCATCATGGCCTATATGATGAGAGGTTTGACAAACCTGTATCTCTCTTCTCTCTCACCACACCTCAGCCATACTGGCCAGTTTTTGGTTCCTCAAACCGTTCGGACTTGTTTCTACCTCAGTGTTTTTACATGTGCAGTTCTCTCTGCTCAGAATATTCTTACTTAAGATTATTGCAAAATCTGATCATGGCCATGAAAAAGAAGTTAGGTCAAATTAAAGAAAATAGCTTTTATTATATGGCCACATAAGCCAAAAAATCACACACTGACGATGTTAATTCACAATAATGCAGACTGATTGTTCATGAGTTACTAAAGGAAAATTAGGGTTCTAAGGACAACATATTGCTCCAGTTACTATAGCTGCATAATAAACAATCTTGACTTCAGTGGCATAAAACAAAAATTTTATTATGCTCATGGATTCTGTGGGTCAGGAATTTTAAAAAGATTCAGTAAGGATGGCTTGACTTTGCTCCGCGTCTGAGTTCTCAGCTAGGAAGGCTTGAGGTGTGGGGGAAATGACTTGAGAGTGGTAGATTTGAATGGTCTGAAGGCTCATTTAGTTACATGATTGGTGTGTGGATGCTGGCTGTCAGATGACATCTAAGTGTGGCTTCCTGGGCTTCTTCACAGTATGATAACTGCATTCTAAGAGTGAGGATCCCAAAAGAAACAAGTAAAAGGTGGGTGGTTTTAAAAATCTAGCCTCGAAAGTCACATGGCATTGATTTCACTGTTTTCACAGCCTGTCCTGATTAAGGGAAGTAAACATAGACCTTACCTATTGGTGGGAAGAGTGTCAGAGCCACATGGTTAGAAGAGGATGTGATATGGGAAATACGGCCATCATCTTCCAACATATCTTACCTGGAATCATGGTGTCATGGAGAACAATGAAGCATTTGGTTGCAAAACAACTGGAGGTGTCAATGTCAAAGATGGAACACTGGGTATAATGGATCGCTAGTCCTACCCAAAGGAAATATTTATGCTGCTGGATATTTTCTATCAGCTAGCTTTAAAGTCACATCCCTTTAAAAAAGAATTCTTCATTTCAATGGAACAGGATGATTTAATATATCAAGGATACTTCTCAACAATGTAGTTTAAGGTATAATTTGTTCTATTCCTTACCAAATAATGCTGTGACACTTACAGTAAACAAATAAAAGAGACTGTAAACCACCATATAAAAGATCAAAGAAGATATGGGGAATCAGAAGGAAACTCTTTAGGAACTTTTCAAACTTGGCAATGTCTCACTTCTCTAGGGTGTATGTATTTTGATTTTTTTAATCCCTATGAGACAAAAATTTTAGGACATCAAACCACAAAGATCCACAAAAGCATTTTCATCTATACCACATTCCCTATCAAATATGATGCATAAACTGTTTAGAGATATTTCTCTCACTACTTCCAAATGCCTGCCTAAATATATGGAACCTCAAATACGCATTCCTTCAAACTGTCCTAACTGACCTGGGTTGATAATTAAAGCTGAAAATAGAGGTGAATACTTTATAGGTGAGAAATTATAGTCTCAAAGAGCTATGTCTATATTACATGCTATTTATTAAGTCAATTATTGGTTAAACACTAATTGAAAAATAAAGTATTATAATGATATATAATATTTTGGGGGAAAAAACTAGAAGATTATGTTTATTGGCAAACTTGCACAGAATGCATGTACATATATACACACACTATAGAGACAGTGCCAAGGATACAACTAAAGAATTATTTTATTAATGGAATTTGAATTTGCAAAGCGTGAAACCCTACTGTTTTCGATAATATTTTGATGTGACAAATTCAGGCTTATGCAATTATAATATATCTTTTGAATATATTATCTCTGACTCTTAGTTGGGTACTTACAGTTCAATCTTGAAAATGTTGATAATTTGGCTCTTGCAAATCAAAATTTAAAAACTGAAGTTAAAATACATAATCCAGAGTTTATGCCTTTGTGATAGTTTTCTGTGTAAAGGATTCTTTTTATTTTATTGGCAATTTAGTAAAAGCCTAATTATCCCTCAAGATCTAGCTCAAATATTTTGTTCCATGTTTCCATAACACTAAGCTCTGTTACAACAGTCATCATATTTTACTGTATTTACTGTATAACTTGAGTTTCCTCATGCCTCACTAGCCATGAGTACAAATGGGGTTACATGAATGATAACAATGAAAATTGCTTCAGGTTTTGTTCCAATCTGCTCAGGTAGTACTCAGTACCCTGGAAACCTCCTGTCAAACATTTTTAGTAGTACCCAGGGTTGCTTCTGGGAACGACAAGTGACTCCGGGCACTAAAAACCGGTTCTACAAGTAACATCCACTGTTTCCCACCAGGCTGACTCTGGGTGCTGTAGTGTCCACTGGGAATGTCCATCTTCTGAGGACTATGGTCTCTGCTGCTGCTCTGATGAAGCTGTTCTTTATAATGATAAAATATACCAGACGGAGCCTTCATGGTGCCAAGGAGAGGGATGTACTGTGCAAAAGTGGGAAGAATTCTCATCTCTGTCATCCTTTTTTTTTTTAGATTTTATTTATTTACTTGACAGAGAGGTGGGGGGAGAAAGCACGAGCAGGAGGAGCTGCAGGCAGGGGGAGAAGCAGGCTCCCCGCTGAGCAAGGAGCCCAACATGGGGCTCAGTCCCAGGACCCTGGGATCATGACCAGAGACAAAGGCAGATGCTTAACCAACTGAGCCACCCAGGTGCCCCTCATCTCTGTCATCCCATTTTATGCTTTGTCACTGAAGACATGAATAGCTCTGCTTTGTTCCCCTATCTCAATGGCTTTTCGTGACAATAACTCTTGTAGCTCCTCTCTCCACTAGGATCAGATTTCATTCCATGGGACTTATCTTCATTTTCTGGTCTTCAGTCATGCAGATGGTAATCTCTAGTCTCTTCATTTCTGCCAAACAATAAGGCAAACATATGCCTTCATACAGTTGCTCTTTACTGTCAACTTCCATCGCACTCAGCTCTCCAACTAGGTCACAGATATGGTGAGAATGGCTGAGTTTCATTCACTAGGGCTGCAGGTACAGAGCCTGACCACACTTCCTTACGTTTTCAGCCTCAGAAGATTGTAATCCCTGGAGGGCATGAAACAAGACTTTTTCTACTCTACATCAAATCAGAGCTAAAAATTAAATTTAAATCAATTCACAGGCCAATCCTTTAATTCTAAAGATAAGCAAATTACAGTAACTGTTAAAAATTGTGAAGATTTTACTTTGCTTACAAATTAGCAAGTTAACCTGCCACAGTATTATGGAAACTGGTAGAAGTCACAGACTCCTGGGGTCAGAAAAAAAACAATTCATTACTCACAACACAGCAAGAATCAACTTCACATTTACATCAAACTACTTGTCCCATAGGGGCCAAATGTTGTGTCACAGTTGAGAAGCCCCAAGCTTAGAGAATCATACTATTTTATAATGGGTTGCAAAGCAACCTGCCCAACTTTTACCCAGAGGAAAACATATTTATTATACTGGAGAGTAAACAAACCTGCTCTCTGCTCTGGGAGAAGATTCTACCTCTAACTTCCAAGGCTACTCACTACACAAACATCCTTGAAAAGATAATCTTTTCAAAGCTCAACAAAGGGCATCAGGGCCTTTGTTCACAGGACATGCAGAAACTCAGGAGACCCATGAGAAATGTCTCCTAACAATATCATGAATTAAAGTGCCCTTCTCAGTTAGTTTACTTTAGTTAGTAAATATCAAGGCCAAAGCTCAGGTCATTTGGTTCATGATCCAGCAATTTCTTCAAATTTAACAGCAACAGAAAAGGAATAGTCTGATTAGTTTAGTTTCATTGATTAGCACAGCTAAAGACAAGTACGGCTTTCCAAAATATATTTTAAAAGTTCTAATATCACTGTGGTTACTCACATTCTGTAATGAGTATTAGAATAATTGTGTAAATTCCACACTCTTTTTCAAACTTCTACAGGGCTCATATACTGACAAAATTTAAAACAGGCAAAGAAAATAAAAACAACTAACAGCAAAGTCAAGTTTTACGTTACTCCTATGTGTGTAGCTAGCGCATAAACAAGATCTGCCTTTAAATCATTAAATCATCAAAGCCTCTACTATAATTTATAGATTTTAATCAGAGATTTTCACATTTAAACAACAATATTTCTAAGTCCTTAAGCCTGAGAACCTCAGCTCTCTTTTTCTGCAGCCATATTTTAGAAATTGTCAGAATGAAACACAAACTCGTTAATTGAGGAGGTCACATTTTATGAAATAATGTCTGGAAAAAATTGCACCCAAGTTAAACAACTAATATTACTGTGAACAACACACTCTTTTCAGGGGTGTTATCCAAACTGCTGTTGGGTGTAGCCTCAGTGTTTTATTGTATGATGATGAAAAATTATTGTGATGGTCACTAAGAGTTCTTCATGTAATGTTAACTCATTATATTCCAATGTGAAGAACTATTTTGTGATAGCTCACCCTATAATTCCATCCTGTCTCTTCAATTATATTCTTCCAGATACTTTCCAGAGTCACTCTGTATGAAATCCAAACAATAAATAAGAAAATAAGTACAAGCTAGATACCTGCAGATGTATTGGAAAGGACCTTGAACTAAGAGTAGGGAATTCTGGGATCAATTCCCAGTTTCCAAAGCATGATAATAAGTGGATTAAAAAAAAATTTATCTACTTTCCCTATATAAATTATACCTAATTTTAACCAAAGAGTTGACGAATGTTAAAGGTTAAGATTTGATGTGCATGTTAAATGACACCATCAAATACAATCAACAAAATCTAGAGTGTTATCCACACTCTACAGAATGTGGATAACTTGCTTTTTATCAACAAATAATTTGCAAGGAGAAAGAAAAAGAGAAAGAGGAGATTAAAAGAGAGTTTAAAACAGATTTATGAGATGTTAATTTACTGCATTGTATGATCCTTAGTTGGATCTCAAAAAATTAAACTAAAAATTAAAATATGAAGGAGTCAACTGGGAATTTTGATAGAATTAACAAATTGTTGTCATTTTATGGTATAGTTATAAAATTGTGGTTAGATTTTAAAGTATCCTTAATTATGTTAGTGATACAAACTGAAATGCTTCCAGATAAAATGTGTTATCTGGAATTTGTTTCAAAATAATACACCTACCACCAACTGCCCAATTAATTACAAAATTCTCAGGCCCCCTTCTCTTTGTATCCATTGACTCTGGGAGGCAGTAAATGAGGGAGCCCAAGTTCTTTTATACCTGTGGCTTCACTCCTGAATCACTGTATCTTCTGCATTCAGTGACAACTAGCTTAGAAACTTTTACATTATAAGTGGAATAAAACTCAGTATTAACAGAATTATGTCAAACTCTGTATCAAGGGTCTATGAATGAAACTTTTCTGTATTCTACAGAAAATTATCAACAATATATATATATTATAAGAAACAGCACAGAGGATCATAGGCGAAGGAAGGGAAAACTGAATGGGAAGTCATCAGAGAGGGAGACAAACCATGAGAGACTCTTAACTCTAGGAAACAAACTGAGGGTTGCTGGAGGGGAGGTGGGGGATGGGATAATTGGTGATGGGCATTAGGGAGGGCATGTGATGTGATAGGCACTGGGTGCTATACACAACCGATGAATGATTGAACGCTACATTTGAAACTAATGATGTACTATATGTTGGCTAATTGAATTTAAATTAAAAAAAGAAAAAATATGTGAATATTAAAATAAACCAAATAGGGCAATTTTGCTGCTGAAATATTGTGAATTTATGAAGTGGCTAATAGTTTCCTGCCTAAATTTTTGTTGAATTAAAATAATGTTGATCCAATGGTATAATTAAAATATCATTGCCTTTCTGACCATTATATCAGGTTCATACTAACATAACCAATCTACATACCTATGAAACAGAGCAGCCAAGATTCTGTGAGGGAACACTGATATATCTCTATACATGTAGAGTCCTTCAGGGTAATCTATAAGACTTTGTAGAGCAAGATACACTGGTGACACATTTTTTACTCTTGGCAATAGTTGGGGGTCATTTTTGCATTGTTATTACTAACACTTGGTGGTCTTACTTCACTTAATTTTTGATCGTTAAGGAACCCATAGTGAATTAGAGGGACACAAGGTAGTTAGCACTGTGGGGAAAAAAAATAGTCAACATTAAAGAAGTATTACAAATGTATTGAATTTTTAAACAAAAAAGAAGGTAATCACTCTTCTAAAACAGTTTAACTTACTCTTTTTTATAGCAATTATAAAGAAAATCATTGAGAGATCCATATTAGGCTTAAGTTGAGGGTAGTATAACCATTTCTTATTAACTTTGAATCAGAAAAGAGTTATCCTCAGGGATAGTCTGAGCTCTTCCTTGACAGAAGACTGAAAATCTACAGATTATGTTAATGTTTCTCAGTGCTCTATCAGGTTCTTCATTGAGACCAATGTCAAAATGTAAGAGGATAATGCTTGTTATTACTGGCTTCTGCTTACCCCAGAGAAATCAGAAGTGACTGTTCACCTCAAATGGAGGATTTCCGTTTGTAAATGAATCAGGAGAAAACAATTACTCATTTTGATTGCTTTAGTTGGTGATGTGAACATGGAAAACCTTCTATCTGGAGGGAACAATAGATATAAACTAAATTGGTATTTGCATGAGTTCTAAGTGCCCCCAGTGTTTGATTTAAGCTAATTTGGGGTCTGATTATAATAGTAGCAAGTAAGGGACCTGGTGTTGAGTGTACACAAAAATCGGTTACTAAAAACCATATGGTATATACATTGGGTCACATACAACTTACTGTCCAAAGGGGGACACTTTGGAGAATGAAATTGAGGGCTATTCATAATTTTGTTGTGACTGTCCCAGGCAAACCCTGATATATGATCACCTTCATATATGCAGTTATGCTATATGCATCTCCCAAATGTTGAGATAAATAAATACATTGTATAAAATTTTACCCATGGTAGCATATATTTTCTTTAAATGAAAATGAAAATAAGATATGCTTAAAGTCAATATTGTATCCCACTTGATTTGACTGAAGAGTATTTTTTATGCTGACTGTTATAATTTAAGGAACAAAATTAGATATTTTGATATATTTTACCTAACAAAATCTCATTGATAGAAGTGATCATCAGAGGTAGTAATAGATTGGTCAGATAGGCTGAAAAATGAGGTTACCTGCCAAAAATAATTCTACTCCTTAAATTGATTTCTCTCTTCTTTAATTGCTTTTGCATCTATTACCGGTGCTGTACAATTAAAACTAGAGTTATCAAATCCAGCTTACTCATTTCACACATGGGCAAGTCACTTAACTTCCTCAGAATTGTAGAAGGTAGTAGCTTGGATTAGAAGCCAGGCAGTTCTTTCCTACCATGGAAACTGCCTATCTCATGGTACTCTATCATCTATTTGCTCACTGCACTCTAACTATACCCACAGAATGGGGCTTCCAGTACCTAGTTTGTGCTCCACTGATATGGAGCACCTCTTTGAGTCCCTGTAAAGAATGAGAAGAGTTATGTATTTCATTGAGGGTTTCATAGGGGAGACAAATGAGAAGTTAAACAGTGGACACCCCCCAGCAAACAAATTAGGACTCCTTTATTAGACATGCCCTGTAGCAGACATTTTTAGAACTCACTAACATCTTATTCTGAATATACGGAAATTCTTACTTCCCAACTCCCTTGTGTTAAGTGAGATCATGTGACTAGTTTTAGTCAAGGGGTTGTGATAGAAGTGAAATGTGTTTATTGCAGATAGGAGGATCTTCCACTCTCTCCCTTCTCCAGCTATAGCAATCATGAGAAAGTCTTTGGTTTGGAGGATAGAGGCAAAAGGTGGAAGTGGCCCAGAGTGCCAAGTGTCCACTTAAAAGGCAACTGACCTGAGTAGGTGCTCAGACCCCTGGAGTGGTATGTGGAAAAAAGAAACTTGGTGTTAAGATAACTAAGACACTGATCAGTGAGGGTTGTGTGCTGCCTCAGTCTAACTTAGTTCATCCCACGAAGGACCTGTCTCTACTCCAGACCTTCCTCTCTGCCCGCACACTACTAGGATTTTGTTTTTCTGTTCTTTCTTCACAGAGGCCAATAGCCCCAAGAGTCTTCCTTTTAGGTATCTCCTCTAGCAACTTACATTTCTTTTTCCTTTATGGGCAGGGTAATTTCCCTCAAGTCCAGTTACCATCTCCAAACACACACACAAAACCATCACTATGCTTATCTAAATAAAAGGGACTTCCAGTTTCTTCTTGAGAGTGGAATTTCTCTCTCTCTCTCTCTCTCTCTCTCTCTGTGTACACATACATGTGTATAAGCAATATAGCATTCTGTAATTATTCTGTAGATGATTTTGTGATTATCTTTTACTGAATCAGATGGCAAATCTCTTGAGGATGAAAGTACCTAAGTGGGAGTCTGTCGATAAGCTACAAGTTTAAACTCTTGAAATAATAGCCATTTTTTTTTTCATGGCTAGGCGTATGTACACTTTTAGTTTTCATCAGATTTTCAAAGGGGTGCTTGAATTAAAAAAAAAATTAGGAACCACTGGTGTATGAGCAGCATGAGTTTGAAAAGAGAAAAGAAAAGGTCCTAATTTTAGCCCTGATACTAATTGTGATAAAGGTTCTTATCACTGTCCTGGATTTACCATGGTCAGAAGAACTGATTACCCACTGTAGCTAGAGTCTGGGGTATCTAAACCAGAATATAATTAATTTACTCAGAACTCTATCTATAATGTACATAAAACAATTTCAGTTAGGGCATTGTCTTACTTGCTTCTTCTCTCCACTTGAGCTAATTACAAAAGACAGATTATTAACTTTTATTTTCTGACTAAGGAATCAGTCTTCACAAGAGATATTGCTGTCAGAGGACTACAGTTCAATTGGCTTGGAAGATATTCACTCCCTTGGACCATGACTGGATCGGCAAAGCCAACAACTTCTCTCTCCTCTCCCCCTTTCCTTCCCTCTTTTCCAGCCTTCTCTGCTCTTACCCTTCTCTTTTTTTCTCTGCTTCTAAGACTGGCCAACACTAATTCTGGGAGACTTAATGTATAGTGTAGAGTCAGACCGTGAAAGGCCTGAATGCTGCTCTATTATTTCAAGATAATCTCTGCTCAGATTTCATGAGCTGATTTAAAATTCATAATTTAATGCTCAGATATTTGCTTAGGCATTTATAAGGCTACGTGTTATTGAAATGAGAGAAATGGGATTGAGAAGCAGTCCTGCCTGAGAAGCCTGCCAAATGTCTTGGCACCAAGGAAATCTGCATTGTTTCTTTTGTGAAACTTATGCAATTTGCCTCCCTCCCATTTTTATTTAGAATTCATCTTCTTTGGTATTGACCTTGGATATACATGAGTAGCTGGATATATCTCTACTTTTAAACAATAGTCACCTAACTTTGGTAACTGTACTGAAAAGCTCGTATCTCTTTTACATGACACTGAGTTCATATGAATGCCATGGATGTCTTTAATATGAGCCAATATCAAGATATTTTTAATTACTGTCACAATTCAAAAGATTATACTTTTCATACAACTTTGAGCAAGAATATTACTTCTAAGCCTCAGAGTCCTCATCTATAAAATGGGGATAACAACAATAACCTCTAAAGTTGTTGATAGTAGGTGCTTGGCTTTATAACTTCTTCCATCCTCTCTTTCCAGACCTTTGTGAAATAGGAGATTAGAGCAACCGCCAGATTAGGTTACATTAGATTAGATTAGATTAATTAGAATTAGTTTTATTTTGCAAATTTTATAACTGGCATTCTTAATCAGCAGAATAAAGCATTTTGCACTTGGCATAGTGTTGGTCTTCATTTATCAGTGTTTATAACTATTAATTCAGTGTATATTATAGAAGACTAAATATCATTTCCCTTAATTTATATTTAAATTTCTAGATTTTTACTTCTTTATGATTTGGGTATTTGCAGTAATAATGGGAGAAAGTGAACATTATTAAAACCTTTTCCTGATCCTCTGGGGTTCATGATTCTGTTGTAGGTTTTCTCTGAAAACAGTTCAAGGTTAAGAACAAAAGACTTCAGACTCAAGGATAAAATTTCGCTAAAACACAGCAGTGCTTCTATGGCAACTATACTAAAAGGGAGACATACCAGAAAGAGAGAGAGAGCGAGCAAAAATTTGGGGGTGAGCAGAGCTCAAGAACACATAACTATCCCTTTCTTTGTCCTTCACTCATAGAGTATAGGTAATGGATGCTTTGTTTCTCTGTTTTTTTATTTTTATTTATTTTTATTTTTTTTTAAAGATTTTATTTATTTATTTGAGAGAGAGAATGAGAGAGAGAGAGGGTCAGAGGGAGAAGCAGACTCCCTGCCGAGCAGGGAGCCCGATGTGGGACTCGATCCCAGGACTCCAGGATCATGACCTGAGCCGAAGGCAGTCGCTTAACCAACTGAGCCAGCCAGGCGCCCCTCTCTGTTTTTTTATACAATTGTGGCCAGGATCTGTTCTACCACTGTATCTGGATGAATGATTTTGTTATCTGAAAGCTGCTTTAGCCCAGAGCTAGACTTTAGTGCTAATGTTACAGGTTACAGAGAAGTAGGATAGAGAAGAGGTAGCAAAGCTCCTGAAGTCAATCTATAAGGCCATGGACTGAAGTGGCCTGGATTTATGAGATCCTTTGGTGAAAGAGTGCCCAAGGCAGCTGGAGCTTTAATCATCCTGCAGGTACCACAAAATGGCTACCTATAGGAACAGTGAGAATAACCTGACAGTAAGAGTCTTTGGGGTGGACAATCAACTGGGGAATGGGGGAGAGGAAGAAGCTTGCAGTATCAGACACCTCAGGGAAAGAATCAGTGGAGGCTCTGGAAAAAAAAAAAAAAAGAAAGAAAATATTCAGGGCTCATAGAAGGCCTAGGATTTGGGCATTAGCCACTTTGTGGCATCCAAGGTCATAGTCGCCATAGCTGTACGGTGATCAAAAGAGGGCTGTAAACTCCTGCTACTAACAGGGATGTCCTGGACATAATGTAAATTTCTTCCTTATTACCTCTGCCTTATCACCAGCAAAGGTGTGCAGACAGAGAATAAAAATTAAATGATTAGGTACACAAAACTGAGTTTAGATTTTAATAATTTATTTGGACGTGAAGTTACTGAACTGAATATATCAGAACAGTCTGAAAACCCACTAATTAGTTAATTTTTCTCACTACCATCCCCACTACATCTAATTCTTAAAAATGAGGGCCCAACAAAATATTATTATTAGTTATTTGAGATAGACTTGAAATATTTCAGTCAAGCCTCTAATACTTTTAAAAGATTCACTTTCTTGGGGCTCCTGGGTGGCTCAGTCAGTTGAACCTCCAACTCTTGATTTCAGCCCAGGTCATGATCTTGGGGTCCTGGGATCGAGCCCCGTACTGGACTCCATGCTCAATGGGGAGTCTGCTTGACCCTCTCCCTCTGCTCCTCCTCCCCCTTTAAAATACATAAATAAATCGTTAAAAAAAAAAAGATTAACTTTCTTGAATTGAATCTAAATTCAGTTTTCTACATAACCTTACCAGCCAATTGACCAAATATTGCTTTACCTAGTGGATACCTTCTGAACGAGCTGGGTGTCAAAAATATTTTGGGGTTAAGGGGGAGACGAACCATGAGAGATGATGGACTCTGAAAAACAAACTGAGGGTTCTAGAGGGGAGGGGGTAGGGGGATGGGTTAGCCTGGTGATGGGTATTAAAGAGGGCACGTTCTGCATGGAGCACTGGGTGTTATACACAAACAATGAATCATGGAACACTACATCAAAAACTAATGATGTAATATATGGTGATTAACATAACAATAAAAAAATTAAAAAAAAATATTTTGGGGTTAAAAGAAATCCTAACATATTTTATAGAGTTAGGGACTGTTTGGAAGTTTATTATTCAACTCCGTGTTGGACTACTAGGTCTTCGGTAGTCCTCCAGCTAGTAAGTCAAGTAGGCAGTATGGCACAGTGGTTAAAAATATAGTTTCAGGAGCCAGACTGCCTGAATTTGAGCTGGACTCAGTGACTTAGCTTTGGGAACTTGGGCAAATAACTTACCCTATCTGTGTATCACTTTCTTCATGTATAAGATAACGTCTGCCTGATAGGGTTGTTATGATAACTGAGTAACATGTGACACATCCTAAAGCAACTGGAACCTAGCAATATTAGCTGCTATTATTATTACAATTAGTAATGTTATTATCCTACAGGCACTTACGTGATATGAAGATCTGATTGAGACCATTTTAGTTACACCGATTTTAGCTCTCCCATTCAATTCTCTGTAAAGTAAAAAGTCATGATTTCTCTAGTCTCTCAGTTTATCAGATGAGGGGAAATCACCTGCTTTAACATTTTCACTGGGCCTTTAAGAGGCTTTAACTAATTGTTCTGCAAATATGAGCTGCTAACCAATGGGGGCTATGAGACATAGAAAGGCTGACATGAGACTTCTCTTTCTACCTTTCGTTTCTCTTATTTCTTCTGCCACAGTGAACTAGTCTTACTGGTGGTGATGACTCAACAAAATTAAAGTCAATTAAATTGCAGTTGATTGTCATAGTTAGAATTCCTTAGGTTTTTACTTCATCTCTATGCCAAATTTCCTTTGGGTATTTGGTATTTTTACAATTCCCTACTTGCTTTTAATTTTTCCGAATGTGACAGTTAATTTATGTGTCAACTTGACCAGATCAAGGGATGCCCAGATAATTGGTTAGTTATTTCTGGATGTGTCCGTGAGGGTGTTTCAGGAAAAGATGAGCATTTGAACTGGTAGACTGAGTAAAGTGAATTGACCTCCCCAATGTGGGAGGGTCTGAACAGAACAAAAAGGTGGAAGAAGGGAGAATATATTCTTCTGTCTCTGTGAGTCTGTCTGTATCTGTGCCTTTCTGACTGAACTGGGATAATCTTCTGCCCATGGCACTCCTGGTTCTCAGGCCTTCAGACCTGGACTGGAAGCTACACTATCCAGCTTTCAGCCCTTCAAATTGCAGCACTGGCTTACCTAGGTCTCCAGATTACAAAGGGCAGATTGTGTATGGGACTTCTTCGCCTCTATAATTGCATAAGTCAATACCTTAAAATTAAAAAATCTCTCTCTATATATATAGATATATAGTCTCTCTCGTACACACTCTCTCTAAATATATATATTCTAATATATTCTATTATCTATCTATCTATCTATCTATCTATCTATCTATCTATCTATCTCTCCTATCAGTTCTGTTCCTCTGGAGAACCCTAAGATACCAGCTTTTAGATGTCTTATTTGTCATTTTTATAATTTCTCTGCTTAATCTCTAGGACATTTCTTCCCATATTTTCATGTGTATATGAATCCATCTGGGAATGTTATTAAAATAAAGATTCTTAGTAGTTCTGCATTTGTAACAAGTTTGCAGGTGATGCTGATGTTGATGGTCTAAGGAACACATTTTAAAAATCATTGTTCTGGAGAATAATAATAACAATAATCAATAACAACAATAACAACTGCCAATACATCTCTCAGCACTCTTTTGTGTGCTTAGGCATCTTGATTATTTAATCCTCCAACTACCCCATGAGGTTGGTAATATTCTATTTCTGCTATTTTACATATGAGGAAACTAAAGCAAAAAGAAGTTAACCAATGTGCCTAAGGATACGTGATTGAGTGCAAAGTGAGGTGATTTTGAACCTAAGCAGTCTGGCTTTGGAACTCAGGCACACTTAACCACTGTACTCTTGTGACCTAAAAACTGAGCATTAACTTATTTGTACTTATCATCTTAAAACTGTTCTTGATCTGCTAGATTGTTCATAATTATTTAGTAATTTCTTTTTATTTGGAGCCTGTGCAGGTAAGTAAAAGGGGGATAGTGTCAAACTGTCCAATACACTAGCTGCTAGTCTGAATCAAGAGGAGCTGTGAGTATAAAATACACACTAGGTTTAGAAGACAGTAGGAAAAAATAATGTAAAATATTTGAATAATAATTTTTTATAATGATTGCATGTTGAAACAATAATGTTTTGGTATGTTGGGTTAAATAAAACATTTAAAATGTATTTTCACCTTTTTTTTTTTACTTTATAAAAACTAGGAGAAGATTTAAAATTCTATTCCTCACTTAGATTATATTTCTACTGGACAACACTAGGGTAGAACTTCCAATACAGGTAGTTGAGCATAACCCTTCAATTTGCTCAATGGTAAGACTCAAAGCTTCTCTTTCATCAGGAAACAAGGTATCTCTCAAGCTCTGGGAATGTGGTTGATCATTTGTGGGACCTGAGGACACCCAGATGGCTAATGGGGTGGATAACCATTTCTGCCTACCTATGGCCTGAACGGTTGTCCTTGTGACAGTACTCACAATGAGTTTTCTTGAACGCTTTGTACTAAACAAATGACTATGAGTTTTATGATTTTATGACTATGATTTTAATGTGAAAAATTCTTGATTCTGGCCACAGAGTGAAATTATGTGCTCTTCCAGGATATTAGTTTTCTCTCTACAAAATGAATGAGGGGAACTTCAAGATTCCTCCAAGATTTAAAATGGTGGTAATTGTTTGCTGAGAGATGGCAGGAAAATCAAAACTCTAGAACAGGTGATATGTTTTAAATTCCATGGAACCGGGGCACCAGGAAAGCCATCTAGCTCCCAAATACATGAATAAACATAAGAAGCCAAACATTTTATACTGTTATATTCACGAGCTATAAATCTTTCACAACCATATTTAGGTTTCTTTGCTTTCCACTTATGAGGGCGTGTTCGGAGAACCTTAGTAGTAGTATACCATCCCCCTTTTTATTACTAGAGTTATCAAATGCAGGGAAAGATAATGAAAAGATTTGTTTTATGTTTTAAATAAGTCACCAGAAGCCAAACAAATGGATCATAAATCAAGGGTTCTAAGCTAGCTTTACTTTTCTTGTGACTTTTGAACCACACCCAAAGGTGGAGAAGAGCTAAACTGAGGCTTTTCTTATTTGAAGTTCAAAGTTAATCTTGTTTATTTTAAAAACTCCCATCTCAGAATTAGAAATGTTTGTTTTTCAAGAGTGAAATCATGGGGGCATGAGATTTTATAAAAAATGATCTAATAAAACATAATACAGATACAAGTAACAATTTTAGAGTATAATGAGTGAAAATAATTTATATCCAATATTTGAAGAGCAATAGTTTTGATCAATATAATTACTGACCTAAAGCATTATTTTGGACTGACCAAATACATCACATTTATAATCTCTTTGGGGTTTGTGAGATTAGTAACTTGTTTCTTTAAATTTTTTTGAAATTTATAATAATACATCCTAAAATCTTTGGAGTAATTTGTTTGGTTACTAATTAAGTGTCTTCTGGCAGAAGAGTAGATAATAAAATAAAACCTCAGAAAAATAAGAGTCCTGGAAGCTAGTCTTCCTTGGGTCCCCATTAATTTCAGGTTTTAGTTCTATGCTAATTTGCAATTCGTTTGTAATTCTTAAGCCCTTACCTTAATAATGGCAGGTCATTTTAATATCAGCTCATTAAACAGAGAATGAGAAAAGCAAAGGCAAATAAGTTTTTGGATAACTTTTAAAACCTTGAACTTATTTTAAATATCAACCTGACATTTTGTACTTTAGGGTTTGGCCTCAAACACAATTTAAACCAGATGGCAAAAGGGCACAACAGATTATTATAAATTCTTAGGAATCTTAGTGAAGCACCCAAAATATAATAGGATATAGTTACCAGACCATTTTATCATATATTCAAGTTCTCTTCTGTGGTACTTTGAATAAATTTAATTGCTAGTTCAAAAAATTGAACATGGTAATAATTTATCTGTTAAATTTTTTGAAAGAAATAGATGGTCAAATGTTAAAACATATTTAATAATATAAAATAGTTTGGAAATAGGCTTAACTTTTCTCTACAAGGAATTTAATTTCAGTAGACTTTTCTACTGAATTATGTTCATGCTATCATGCCTTTTAAGTAAACTACTTTGGCATTCATTTCTTTGCTTATTTAAAAATATAGGACCAGTTTATTTCTAAAGTATTTTTTCTTTTTGTTTGTTTTCCTTAAAAGAGCTGCAAACTTTCATTTTAAAAGGGATCTACTACAAAGTGGAAAAGATCTAACCTAAGAATAAGTACAAATTTTTTAGGAAGAATAATCATGGTACCAAAGTTATTACAGTAATAATTTATTCAGAAAGCAGCATTTGTGTCTGAAGATCGTTACAAATGGGAATGGAAATAACCGAGAGGAAAGAACAACACATATTTTGAAAATGAGTTGCCATTTCCTTTTGTAAGGATTTGGTCATGCCATGGGCATTATTTCTTTACGAGGTCAAGTTAAATTTCTTTATGTGTGGTGGTCTGCCCTCTCCTGGGCCAGAATAATATACAAAACATCCATTTGACTTGTAAAAAGAGAAACTCAACTCCAAAAGAATAAAGTATTTTTTTTTAAGTAAACCTAGTGTTAAAATCTTAATATGTATTCATGAATGTAATAACTTCTTACGGACTGTAGTCCTTGTTCAAATATTTGAGGAGTTCTTAGGTGTGGTTGTTCCATTAATTTCCTTCTTATCTCCCTTTACCACTTCTATTACAAAATAAACACAGCTTGCCACTTGACATTTTCCTTGACCTCTCTTTTTAAAATATTTTAGAATTAACTCATAGGCAGAATTTCCCTCTTTCCCTACAGATTTTTTCATTAGAATTTTCTTTAAACATAATATGAATTTGTTAAAGAAGAAAAAATAGAATAAAAATAAACAAACCACTAAATATTACTTGTAATCCTTTCAAAATAACCACTATTAATATTTGGGAGTCGAATCCTCCAGACATTTATGATGTATAGTTATATATGTAACACACTAACCTAAAAAAGGAGGGTACAGAAATCATACTTTGGAACGTTTTTAAAACTGAATGCATGAAGAAAAGATTTGTGTTTGGCATTTACAAAACTTTATATTGCTATTTAATCATTGTAGTGCTCTGTGTCTCTTTTGCTCAATTACACAGTAATCTCCTTTGCGACAATGGCTGTGCTGAATTAACTTTGAATTTCTATTGTTAAGCATAGCATTATGTACTATACATTCAATATTTCGGAACAGTCTCATATATATTCTGACAATGAGTTGCTTTGGAAAGTATGTCCTAAAGGAAAAAAGGAAAACAACTAGACTCTATCCCCTCAATATAGGATTAAGATAAACCAAGAAAATGAATCTAAGCAGTGGCTAATATCAATATATTTTAGCTATAACCACAATTAGAGTAAGTGATGTGATATATACAAAGTCATTTTATAGATATGATAAAAGAAGTATTTGAAATTAAATAGGTGACTTCAAGGAAATTCTATTGTTATAGCTTATTTACAGTTCTGTGATTTCTGTTTCACTCTCCACAGTTTTGAGGTGTATAGAAAATGTCTCCTGGGATGTCTTCTTAGCCCATTAGACTTCTCTTTGGTATGACTTAGGAGAGATCTATTTGGTGGTATAAAATTTAGACCCTGGAGTGCCTGGGTGGCTCAGTAGGTTAAGTGTCTGCCTTGGGCTCAGGTCATAATCCCAGGGGCCTGGGATAGAGCTTCATTTTGGTCTCCCTGCCCAGTGGGGAGTCTGCTTCTCTCTCTGCCCCTCCCCTGCCCACGGTTCTTCTCTCTCTCAGATAAATAAATAAAATCTTTAAAAAAAAAAGTTAGACTCCAAACAGTATTACTCAAATAATACTGAAAATTTTTTATCTTCCAAGTAACAGTACTGTGTACTTTGGGAAGTTTGGCAAAACAGCACCACTCCACCTGGTTGCTTGGAAATCCAGGTGGCAGAAGTTCTGCCAACTTAGAAATATGGCTTCCAAGTCCTCTCTGTTACAGTGAGCCCTAACAGGGGAGACACATAAATGAGTTTTATAAGAGCCTACCCCTGGAAATGGCACATGCCATTTTCGGTCACATTCTATGATAAAAACTCTGTCATTTTGCGATACCTAACTGTAAAATAGGCTGAGACATGTAATCTGTGTTCTAAAAAGAAAATGTAGATTTTGGTTAGCTACTAGCAGTCTTTGCTGTACCTCTTTTATGAGAATTGCTTCTGTCTTTGCAGGGATGAGATGCCCTTTCTATTTACATTAGTATATAACCCTCCTCCCCACCTTCATTGATTTATTAATGGTGAATACCCAACATGTCACAAACTGGGCCAATCAGATTTAGATTCTCCTTGCAGGGAATTAAAAAGTGAGATTCAGAGGTCTTTCCTGTACGTGGCTGGAACTAAAGCTGTTAAACTCATGAGGTTCCAGGAAGAAGAGGGGGAGGGGTTGCAGATGGGATGAGAATGAAGCAAAAGAATGCAAAAAGACAAGAGACATATTGGGTTTCTGCTGACTTTCCAATTGCTATCTTAGATCCTTCCAAAAGTCTGACTGGTTATTCTGTCTGATTCATGGGATGAATTTATGTATTGTTCATTAATTCTTATTTTTTAATTTGACTCAAGTTGATTTCCGTTACTTTAAACCAGATTTTTAACTAAAAGAGTAGGTTGATGAAAAAGTTTCTACTGAATAGGAAAGAATTAGACAAAACCATTATTAATCCTGTTCTCATACATGTTAAATGTCTGCCTTTCAGAAAATGATACCTAACTGAGCTTTCCCCCATCTGCAAAATATGAACAATAATTCACACTCTTCAGTGTCCTTCTAGGCTTTTAACATAAAGCACAGAATACAGTAACAGATATACTGTGTATGCTCAGTAATTGATAGTTATGATAATGATAAAAAGGATGATGATGATGATGATATTTATAGATATCAAATGGCACTTGTTCTCTAGTATATTGACTTCAATGGAACCAGTGGACAACTGCTGTCCATGTGTCCATGAGGTTGTGTTTTCTAAGATTTCCAGGTGAGACCAAAACCAAGTGGAGTGTGGTCTATCTCATTAAGGAAACTGAACCTCTGTGCCAACTTTTGTAAGCTGTCTAGAGCTAAAAGTCTTCTAAACACAAGAAAACATTTTAAGAAAAACTCATCTTAAATCAAATAGTACTAATTATGTAATAGGAAAAGTATATTATTTTCTCAGATTATTTTGGCCAATGTTGTTTTAAGTTCAGTTTCCAGAACATGATCATATCTATAACAACAATCTGCCTAAAAAAATCAGGAAAGTAAAAGATTTGAAAATATGTCTGTCGTTTCTAAGAAATGTAAAAATAGCAGATACAATTTAAACTGACTCACTCCACCTAGCCAACTCACTGAATTAACCATCACTCTCCATGGTCAATGCAATGAAGTATACTTAATTTAATTCTACTTAACCAAGTCACTGAATTAACCATCATTCTACATTCTTACTATATTTCACATGAATAGATGCCTACATAATCTTGTATGATCATAACTAGTGGGCTATTGTCTAACACATGCATAAAATAAATTCTAAAATTCTTTTGAATAAGAAACAATAAATGACTGGGATGTAGTTGAAAATTCTAGAAGAGCTTGGCACTAAAAGTGCTTCAAACACACACACACACACACACACACACACACACACACACACACACACTTTAGAATAAACCAAATACGGAAATGTCAATGCTGCTGTAGGAGTGTGGGATCTGCAATAAGATGACTAAGTTTTGATCAACCAAGCAATGTCCAAATGAAAGTACTCGGTCATGAGTCAAAATCTTGTTCAATGACTGTACATTCATATATATATATATATGTATATATATATATATAATTTAAAGATGTAAATGGTATCTTTTTAAATGCTAGCTCTCTTTAACTTTTTTTTATTAACTGGCTAATTGCCTATCCCAATTGCCTATCTCATTCAATCATGTTGAATGAGAGGGGACTTACTGTCCTGTTAGTTGATGCTTTCTTATACCAGATTCTTTCTCAGTTCATAGACTATTTATCAATAATGCTTAGACTCCTGAGGAAATTGTGCTCATTTTTTTCCTTCTAACTCAGATAAACCATGCCACTGGAAGAACTACCACCGGCCCCAGGAATGCTGTGGTGTATTTAAATGTCAGAGGAATGGAGTACAGTTGCATAAGAGTGCATCTTATTCAGGACTCTAAAATTACAGATGGTAGTCAGAAAAAGCAAATACATAAGAAATGAGGGAAATAGCCATAGGTATCCTGAACCTGTGTATTACAGTTTTAGGAAAGGAACAAAAGTAACAATAAACTTGATTAAAGAAAAAAAGTAAGTAATGCTGAAAGTGCCAATTCATAATACCCCAAGTTAGAAGGCTTTCCCAATATTGATGTACAATCCAGAGGCAAAATTTTTATCTTATCAAAATACTTCTCCACAGCAACAACAACAAAGTCAAAGACCAAAAACAGAAAAATAATATTGCCACTTCATATCACAGACCATGAGCTAAAATACAGATCAACTTGAAAATGATCAACAACTCAACTTAGAAAGGGAGCAAAGGGTATAAATACAAATATGAACATAAAATTTGCCAAAGAGCTATGAGTGGTCCTTAAACATACATAAAGACTTCACTTTCACTAAAAATATGAGAACTGCAAATTAAACCAAAACTCTTATGCCATTTTTTATCCCTATGAGACTGGCAAAGATCAAAGTTTGATAACAGATATTCTTGTCAGGGTGAACAGAAACAGGTAATTTCATACATTGCTGATGGGAATATAATGTTCCCATAGCCCACAAAACTAAAGGAATTTGGCAATATATATTACAGTGCCAACATGTATAACGCTTTGCCCCTGTAATTCCAGACTTTTTACTTATATACTCCTATTCTGTCAAATGATTTTTATAGCATTGTTGTCATAACATTGGAATTAAAAATTATGTGGCTACATAGATGATCTGAAATACATATAATTGAATTCCATGTGGCCATATAAAAAGTGATTTTCATTTCCCTTAGCCAAGAAAACCCTTCCACTAGAAAGCAAGTAAACATAATTCATTAATTAATACTAAAAAATTTCAGATACTTGTCTAAGTTTGCAATAACACATGAAAATGCCTTAGAAGACAAAATGAAGCTAAAGCACAAACTGGGAGCTAAGTAGGTGCAAAAATTCAGAGGTAAGCAGGTGCTAAAACTAGTGGTTACCTAAAGAACTTGCTATTCCTTGGCTTCAGTGTCAAGAGCCATGTAAGACAGGAGAAAAAGGCCAGACTGGTGCATTGTGGGAAGTTGAATCAGAGACCCCCCCCTCATAAAAATGGGACCCTAAAAGTCTACAACCTTAATAAAAATGTTGGGTAGGGGATGGCAAGACCATGTAAACATAGAAAACATGTCTATATTGACCATGGCTGTGATTCAAAGAATAAAACATTGCCTCTTAGAAAATGGAATCACAAGTTAGCTCCCATTGATATCTCAGTGTGACCCAAATTCAAACTAACAGTAACATTTCAAAGACCTCAAGCAAAGAATTTATTTGAATGTAGTCTGGGTTGATATTGTTCCTTGGCAATGGGGAAAAAAAAAGAGGAGAGGGAACCTCCTCTTGAGGTTAACTTATGAGCCAACTGGATATATCCTGAAAATAAACTGATTTAATAGATTATGGAAGAAAAAACAATGTGATCATCTATCTGATCATCTCAATGCAGAAAACATTCAGCATCACTTGAAATCAATTTATGTTAAAATTTTTTAGGAAATTAGGTATAAAAGAGGACTTGAAAAATCTGATTTGAGGTACCTACTCAAATGTATAGCAACCTCAAATTTGATGGTAAAACATTAAAACCATTCCCTTTAAAATCAGGAACAAGGAAAGGAGAACCACTTTATCATTTACGTTCTGCTTATACCTTGGTATTCCAGCCAGCAAAGTAAGAAAAACAAAAGGGCAAATTATTTAGAAAGAACAAAAAAAACACCTTACATTTTTTATAGATGATATGATCAGCAAAAAAGAAAATCAATGTAATCCCCTAATAAATCATTTGAATTAATGAGCGAATTTAAAGACGTTACTTTAAAAAGTATCAACACAAAGCTGTCAATAGTTTTTCTGAAAACCAGGTACTTAATTTTAAAAAGAGTAGAATTTAAAATAGAAATAAAATCCCCACAGAATAAAAATATGAAAACTTATGGAGAAATTTAGCATGATATATCATGTTTGTGTATGGATTACTTAATGTTGTAAAAGTATCAATTAAGGGCACCTGGGTGGCTCAGTTGGTTAAGCGACTGCCTTCGGCTCAGGTCATGATCCTGGAGTCCCGGGATCGAGTCCCGCATCAGGCTCCCTGCTCGGCAGGGAGTCGGCTTCTCCCTCTGACCCTCTTCGCTCTCGTGTTCTCTATCTCTCATTCTCTCTCTCTCAAATAAATAAATAAAATCTTAAAAAAAAAAGTATCAATTAATGGGGCACCTGGGTGGCTTAGTCAGTTACATGCCTGATCCTTGGTTTCAGCTCAGGTCATGATCTCAGGGTCATGGGATCAAGCTCTGCGTGGAGCTCCACACCTAGGCATGGAGTCTGTTTGTCCCTCTTCTCTTGCCCCTGTTCGGCCTCTTTCTGTTTCTCAAATAAATAAATAAAATCTTGTTTTAAAAAGTATCAATTTATGGGAGTCAACAAGTCCAAAGATAGACATAACACACTGTAAGAAGAATAAAGTGCGAGGCTTTACCTTAATGGGTGTCAGCACGTTTTTTATTAAACAATAAAACTAAAACATGCAAGAAACAGACTACTGAAATGGAAAGAAAGCACCCCAACAGACCTATAATATAGCCACATGATATATAACAGAAGTAGATGGAAAATCATTGGGGATCAAATGGACTTTTAAATAAATAACACTCATATGATTAGGTATCCAAAAGGAAAAAGAATGAAATTTGATCCCTACCTCAAACCACAAACAAAAATAAATTCTGGATGGAATGTGAAAGCCAATTTTATATGGTAGTATAGGGCAATTACTTTATAATCTCAAGACAAATAAGGATTTTAAAAAATGAAACACAAAACTAAAACTAAATATAAATTAAAATATTGATAAATTCTACTACATTGAAATAAAAATTTTTATATATCAAAAGAGATCATAATGAAAATGAAAAAAATAAGCTATTGAGTGGGAGAAGATATTTATGACACATATAAGTGCAAAGAATTCAAACCTAACTCTTCAAATAATTCCTACATTCCTCAATAAAAAGATAACTCAAAATGGCATTTCACAAGAGGAATACAAATAATTCATAAAAATAATTTTTAAAAATACTGTAAAAAAGGGATATAAAAATGGAAACTACAATGATATGTCATTACATACCTACCAGATTGCTTGGAAAAAAAAAAAACAGACTGATTCAAGAAGTGGTAGAGACTTGGAGTAATACGGTTTCACTCATATGTGGAACATAAGCAATAGCGTGGAGGACCACAGGGGAAGGGAGGGAAAACTGAATGGGAAGAAATCGGAGAGGGAGACAAACCATGAGAGACTCTGGACTCCGGGAAACAAACTGAAGGTTACAGAAAGGAGGGGGGTGGGGGGAATGGGGTAACTGGGTGATGGGTATTAAGGAGGGCACGTGTGGTGATGAGCACTGGGTGTTACACGCAACTAATGAATCTCTGAACACTACATCAAAAACTAATGATGTAATATATGGTGATTAACATAACAATAAAAAAATTAAAAAAAAACTAATGATGTGCTATATGTTGGCTAACTATATAATAAAAAAATTAAAAATAAATAAATAGATAGGAACAGTTGCAGACTGCTGGTGGAAGTATAATTTTGATACAACCATTTTCAAAAACAATTTGGCATCATTTACATGAGTTGAACATAGACATACCCTATGACCCACCAATTCTGCTCTGTTAGGTAATGTTTGAGGCGATCTCTTTTGTCTGTGCTTCAGGAAATACAGGAATGTTCCTATAGGATTGAAATAGCTAAAGCTAAAAATAATCAAAATGTCCAAAAAGGAAAAATTAATTGTGCTATGTTTCTTTTGTGGAATCCTATACAGCATTAAATAGGAATTAGTTGGAGTTTCATGTAAAAATGCTTAAAAATGTGTAAAATGGAAAACCAGAAAAGATGCATATGGCATGGTTCCATTTATATAAGATTTATGCATAGACACAACTAAACTTTATTGACCAGAAATACATATATGAGTGATAAAATGACAAAAAATAGAAATAAAATTATTAACAACAACAAAAAAACAGGACAATGGTTACCTCTGGGAGGATGAATAAGGAAAGACTGGGAATGGACATGAAGGAGCTTCTGGAATGTTGAATGTTTTGAATCTTACCTGACTTATACGAGAGTCTGCTTTATAATTTTTCTTTTGTAAAATTTATTTTTAATTATTTGCTTTATAATTATTCTTTAAATTGTGCTTACTACACATTTTATGTGCTTTTCTGTGGTTAAATCAAATGAACACATACTTCTGAGAAGAGGAAAAAAAACAAAGGACAACAAACCTGTGAAAAGGTTCCTAACCGAATATGTAATAATAAAAAAGAAAATTAAATGAGATGCAAATTAAATGAGATTTGCAAGGACTAAAAAGTATGGTGAGAATGTAGAAAAGTAGTGGTGGCACTGTAAATCCATTATGAGCACTTTGGGAAACAATTCAGTATCATCTCATAAAGTTGATGGTTCTCATACCCATAACTCAACAATTCCACCATTAGGTACATTTTGTAGAGAAACTCTACCTTATATGCAGGAGACATAGGCAAGAAATTTAATAGCACTATTATTTATAATAGCAAAAAAAGGAAATAATTCATACAACTTACAACAGAAGCATGAATAATCCTATGTGGACTCCTATGTAATGATGAAAATTAATGAGTTATCATTATGTGCATTAGCATAGATGAATTACACACTTGATGTAAAAAGTATGTTGTAGAAAAATATATGTAGTATGATTTCTTTTATTATTGCTCAAACACATGCAATGTGAAAATAAGTAATCATATATATATTTATATATACATATATACATATATACAATCTCTGGTAAATCATTAAAAGTAAGAAAATGGTAAATATAAAGCTTAATTAAAAAAAAACTCCAGGGCGCCTGGGTGGCTCAGTCGGTTAAGCATTTGCCTTCAGCTCAGGTCATGATCCCAGGGTTCTGGGACGGAGCCCCACATTGGGCTCCCTGCTCAGCTTCTCCTTCTCCTACTCCCCCTGCTTGTTCTATCTCTCTGTCAAATAAATAAATAAATAATCTTAAAAAAAAACACCTCTGGATGATGAAAAAGAGGAAATTTGATTGGAGAGTTTTGCAAAAGGATTTTAAGTTTATTGGTAATGTTCTATATAAAGCCATGAGGCAGCCATGAGGCAGCTAATGTTCTATATAAAGCCATGACCATTTTATTATTATTCTACAAATCTTTCATATGCATATGTATATGTATATATGTATGCATATATGTATATATAGTATATGCATACACACATGTATGTGTGACTTATGTATGCATGACACAATCCTTAGTTTAAAAGAATTATGGGAAAGAAAAAAACAAAGAATGAGGTGACACTTTTTATATTTAAATGGAAAATCAGTAAAAAAATTAAGTGGCTATGTGTAGAGGATGCTATGATTAGTATGAACAAAAGGGCAAAATGAGACTAAACACGTTTTGCTTATTTGTGTATGAATATCTTTAGGAAGTTACAAAGGAAACTGATACTGGGTTGCTACCCAGAGGAACTAGGTATTTGGATGATCCTTCAGTGGGAGGGATACTTTTCATTGAATGCCCTTCTGTAACTTTAAACTCTTATACCAAGCAAATACGTTGCAATTGTTACAGTAACTACAATTTAAAAAATTTAAATATATGGTAATATCCTACCCAAATTTTTTGGTTATAATTGGATCCTATGATGTATCCAAATGTGTGGGAAAGAAGAATCTGATTTATATTCTACTAACAAAATAAACTAAAGCATTCTATTCCAGGCCTTCTTGCCTAGAGGGCATGACACAAGAAATGGGTATTTTCTTCTGTTGCCACAAAAAAGGGGAGTAGGGGAAAGCATGCTGTGATTATTATTTTTACAAATTGCAAATGATAAGCATGAAATAGAATGGGACAAAATTCAGTTAATGTCAAGCCAGCAAATCATACCAAATGTCAACTTTTCACAGACATTCTCATTAACAACATTTATGCCAGTCACATACATTGGTTTCCACAGAAACCAACCAAAATTTCCAACAGTTACTGGCTTTAAAATCTGACTTTCTAACAAAAACCAGCTTATTATATCCATGCAAAGCCCAAGGTTGAGAAACACAGAATAGAAGCAGCAGAGAACAAACATCATGAGCCAAAGTAAATCCACTTATTTATGATGTGGCTTACCCAATTTTTGGAGGGTCATATTTTATAACATCACCCATGATTATGGAATTTTCCTTCAATTAAGAGCTGTGCTAAATTTAATAAATATATCATTTAGTTCTCTAAAACTGACAAAGCCTTCATTTCGATAAAATGATTATTCTATAATTTAACATAACCAGTAATTTAAAAAATGGCTTTAGGTAGGACAGAGCCAATTTATTACACTTTGTTCTTCAAGTTTCTGTATTGCCATGTAGTTTGTCTCTTTAAACTTTCTAAGGTAGTGCCTAAAAAAGGTACTAAAATTACCAATCTTGATATATTATACTAGTTAACAAACATTTGTGTGTCTATTGCATGTAAAATGCTCTACCAAGAGGTAAAAAGACATGGATGGAAAAATAACATATAGACTGTGCTTCATGATAGATTTGTTTTTCTGCTGACAAAGCCGTACTGTGACTGGGTGATGAAAGATAGGCAAAGAAGATAAGTTATTTGTGGTGACATGTGTGCAGCATCTCGGGTTTATAGAGAAATCTACGATTATTTGGAGCTATCTGAATTCCACAAGGCTTAAAGGCAGAAGGAACACTTTACCTGAATCTTGGAAGATGAGAATGACTTTTATAAGAAGGAAGAGAACAGGGAAGGGACTTCCCAAAAGACAGAAGAGCATGAACCTGATAAGACTGGTAGTACAAAAGTACTACCACAAACTACATATTTGGAAAACCACGAGCTATGCCTCAGCTTAAACAGCCAGTTGCAAAATCTCAGATAAAGAAAATAAGTTCAGATTAGAGGCCCATGGAAGTTAAGCAAAGTCATTTACATTGTGTTGTTGGCAATCTGTTCATGGGGAAGCATTAAATGTTTTGAAAATGGTTACTTAAATTTGAAACACATTTTCTGTAATAGAAGAAATATTTGGCTAGAGCAGAATGGCGAACAGATTTTTTACAATTTTTAATACACTTAACATAAAATTTACCATCTTAACCATTTTTAAGTGTGGCTTTAGCACATTCACATTGTTGTGCTATCATCACCACTATCCATCCATAGCACTCTTTTCATCTTGCAAAATAGAACTCTGTACCCATGAAATAAAAACTCCTCATTCTCCCCTCCACAGATTTTTTTCTGAATATAAAATAACAGGTATATAAGAGGCAAATAAATAAATAAATAAATAAATAAATCTCCTATGGGTAGTGAGAAAGATACAGGATTTAATGAGCGGTTGTGATACACCATATTTACATGTTCCTTGTCATCATCTCTCTCTATGTAGATAAATAGATGATGGACATTTACACACACAATATATGTGTCCATATGTGTATTTCTGTAGATCTCAGAAAGTAAAGAGGCTAAGGAGGGAATATGAGTGAATTGATCAAGAAGGGTGCATACTTCATTAGGAAGAAACCTTAGAGCTTAGCCATCATGAGGCTTGACCAGTAATACTGATTGCTGAACATCAAACACAATAGCTTTGGACACAAAACTATCATTTAGGCAGAACACAAAAGGGTTGTACTGGATGATACAGTAAGAGGGAATATGACCACTTTTGTGGGTCACCTGGCTTTGACATATTAACAGTGCCAGGACCTGAGGGCAAAGGATCTAGTATTCATTTATGGTCCCAAAGACAGCCTCCTGGCCAGGAGCTCTTTCATGGTGCCACTGCCTCAGAGGGGCCTCAAATGGCTGAGGAGCTGATGAACATATCCAGTTACGGTGTTTTAACGAGCTTCTGTGGAAAAAAAGGAGCAGTCCAGGAAATTTCAAGTGAGCCAAGTAGCCTTTACTGAGCACACACAATACATTTAGCCTGGTTCTAGATTTTATAGGTTACAATTAAGTTTTTACAGTGATATACAGTCAGGAAAGATAGTTTTACATCTTATAGGAACAAGTAGTTGTATCTAACCACAATATTATGATACTTCCATATCTTATGGTATTGCCATGGGAAAACACAAATTTGTTTTCATGAATTTACTGCAAAATCAGCTGTCATATAGGCCTTAATTTAAAGATAATTAGCTTTTTTGGTAATTGGAAACATGAGGAAGAATATTGTAAAATACCCTAAAGTAAACAAACCCAGTTGGCAAAGTACATTAGTTTTGATTTACATGAGATTTTATATGCTTAGAGATCTTGGTTTGAAAGAAACTGAAATTTTAAATCCTAAAACAATTTTAGCTCATTTTATTTCTTATGTTTGCCTAATGTTAACTTTATTGCTTTTTATTACTATCATCAACTTCCCAAAGTCTTTAAAAAGTTGCATTTCCATAACTCTTATAGTCATTAGACTTTTTAAAAGAATTCAATTCTATTTGTTTATAAGATAGGTTGGTGATCTACAAATTATGTTGCAATAACTTCATTTTGTGACAAATCTAATAATGAAAGTAATTTTCACTAGATTGGAAAATCATGGTTTTTGCCCATAGTATTGGTTGTCATGTGTTCCTGAACCTGAGAATGACATGCCAGTGCGACCACATAATCCCTAGACTAGGATTGACTTTACAAAGTCTTGAATCAACCCATTAAGAAAATAAGCTGAGGAAAGGCTAGTTGAGTTGGGAAATTCTGTCAAAGTTTTGGAATTGTTACTTTTAAATCACATGAGCTAGAGGAAAAGAGCTCTGGGCTCTCTTCTTTGCTTGTTCCTCAAATTAAGATTTCCAAGCCCAGGTTCTTATAATAATTATTTATTATATTTTAGTTACATTTTGCTTATTGTGTTTATCAGAACCAGAGACAACTTTATGCTAGTAGCCCTGAAGTTTTCAATTAAAGTTTGATGTCACTCCTTATTAAAAAATGTCCATGGCTAATCACTGACTGTAGGGCAATTTTTCTATCCTTTGTTATTGTTTGGCAGTGTTGGTGTGAGGAGATTATGGTCCCTTTCAGAAAATGAACAAGACAGGACCTTTTTCCAGATAAGTCTACATACGTATATACATTCACAGTCATATGCTATTTCAAGGGGTCCATACACATCCTGAACTCTGTGTACCTCCAATTTAGAACCTAAAGCTTGAAGCACCAAATATATACTTTTTAAATTTAACTCTCTACAACTAGAGCATCTCCTATCCCTCTCACAATCTTTTCTCCTACTATTTCATAAAATTAAGCTGCTGCTCTAGTCAATATGATTTCCTTACTATCTCCAAAACAGGTCATATTGAAATCTACTACTGCCATTCTCCCCTGGATCTTGGATAACCATTGTATTTTTCTCCTATCCCCAGTACTAAAAAAAATCAAAGTTTAAAATGAGTAAGTTTCTCCAAGAAAAAAAAATTCATATCATCCCACAGGGAATTCTTACTTCTTTGCAATTTTAATTTGTGATACAGTGCATGTTGTTGAATATACTACAGTATCTCTTAAAGTAGTGACATTATCCTAGGTGTGTGGTAAATAACCCGAAGAAGATTGTGACCTCCCATAGCATAGGGTTATACTTCACACGCGGATTCTTTCAGTTAGGAACTACCCAATGATGACTTTATTGTGAAGTGGACTCTTGAAGAGGACCAGCTGTGGCAATATTCTAGCCATGTGTCACCCTACCAATTGAGTTGTTTTACCTTACGGTATTTAAATTTCATACTTAATATCTCTATTCTCCTTTTTTTCTTAGAATGCTTGGAGTTAAATTTGTGGAATTCTAGCAGTATAGGACTTCATGGCATGTTATCATTTTGTTTTACCACATTACATTTTCATTTTATGCAAAATTTCCTACAGTATTTACCTTTTGATAATATATCAAGTTTTTTGAAACCATCTAAATTTCCTTCTTAGAAAAAGTCAGAAAAATACACAATAAATAAAGTATATTATTTGCTTCTTCCACTGTGTTATGGCAATGCTTGAAGAGGAAGATTACCAAAGATCAGGTGAGGAAGAAAGGAAGGGAGGGAGGAAGGAAGAAGGAAAGAAGGAAGACATCATAGATTGGAATATTAGTTTCACTAACTTCAAAGGAGTAATTTTTCTTTATAGGTTATAATAATTTTGATTAAAATAGAAATTCCCCATCTCAAGCACTCTGTATTCCTCATTCCTGTTTTATTTGTCTCCTTAAGACTGATACTTGGCGTATCTTTATTTACCCATTGTTTGTATCCTCCTACTGAAACATCAGCTCTGTGAAGGTAAAAATTTGTTTTGTTCCTTACAGAGCCCCAAACCTGAAATAGAGTATGGCCCTAATTAGATACGCCATAGATACTGAATAATTTTTAAAAATCACAACAATGTCATATAGATATGGAGTAGAAATAGTCTCACTAAACTGGAAATCTAGCTTTTGGTTCTCTATGTTCCAATATCAGCTCTGGATTGGCCTAATTATAAGTATCTTCCAACTTTATTTTCTTCTTTTATTTCCCTCATGATGATTTTGAATTAGAAGAACTTTAAGATGTAATGCCAAGTCCTTTTTCAAATTCTATTAATAGAGACTATTAAAGTGTGTATTTAGTCAATTAGTACCCATGGGGAAAAGAGTTATTTCTGAAAAATTTTCATGTTGTTTTCTATAACCCTTCTGAAAAGACCTTTATTTCTAGGTCAAGAATATCTTTTTTTCCCCTCACTTTTTAACGATTACAAAGTCTCATACATACAGATCTGCAAACTTAAGTTGATAGGACAGATCTTAATAGCTTTATTAAGCTATTATTTATTCTGTGACAATTTTGAGTAATTGTTCTTGATTTGAAAGATATTAGCAATGGTTCTAAGTGTAGTGAGGGTTTCTTAGGTTATGAAGTCAAGCAAAGCAGACCTGGATCAATTATTTGATGATTTTATGAGTAAGGACAGCTGCATTCTTAAGGTAGGATAGGAAAAATTTATATTTGAAATTCAGACTTACACCATTTACCTATATTATCTTTACATGTCTAGTTCATTTCCCCTGTAGCTTTATATAATAACAGTCTGATTCGGCCCTGTTTTATACATATCCTTCAAAACTTTCATCTCTCTGAGCTCATTTTCATAGCAGCAAGTAAATGAGTTCTTTTCAGGATAATCAAAGACATATGAGGTAGGCCGTATTTATTTTCTAAAAGTCCTGCATTTTGTCCATTTATATCAACATTCTTCTTCATTTACTATGTGGAAGGCTCTGGATGGGGCAAGTGGTCTGGAGGTGAACAAGCCTTTACAGAGTGCAGTCTAGTGGGAAAAACAGACACACACATATCACTACTCTATAGCTAAAATCATGAGGTGGCAATGAGTACAATGTGGAACACAGAGGGAAGAAGGACAAATACTGGCAATTTATGAAGTAAGGGAGTGGGACAGAAGTAGAATTTGCAAGGTAACAAAGAAGTTTGGAGCATGAGATATCATATCATACTGTGTTGGATAGAAAATATGGCTAGAAATGCATGTTATAGCTAGAATGTGAAGGGTCTTGCTTGCCAGGTTAAGTTGTGTGCAATTTTCCTTTTGGGTAAGGAAAGTATTGTGCTTTCCATAAATATCAAGAAAACAGCCCGTTAGTAGCTACTGAGACTATGTGCTTATTTGAGAATGTTTAGTGTTATGAAATGATCTGAAATATCATCGGAAAAAGAATTATATATTTTAAACTTTTTTTGTATAAAAATTGATGAGAGGAAGCAAATGACATAAAATTCACTTAATCATTCAACAAATTCATCTTACATAAGAGAATACAATGTAAATTGGGTTTCCCTCCTACTCAGACTCTAGTCCTTCTCTTCACAGATAATTACTAGCAGATTTTTATAATTTCTTCCCCAAATCTTAATATATATAGATATAGATATAATCATACGCAACTTCTGGAATTATATCACGAGGCACTCCATGGCCCCCAAAACAAGCAAAATTGGCTACACCATAAAAAAATTACAGCCTTTAAAAAAGACTCCCAAGGCATATAGCAAATAAAGAAACATTTGTTCAAGAAAATTTACTAAAATTAGATTAAAACAGAGAGTCTGTGGCATTTGAGGCACAATCCTTTCCCCCCCTCTTGCCTATCTTAACTCAGCATGAGGGAAGTTCCCCACCTACTAGGTGTGGTCAAGAACATGGAGCTCCCTCACCTCAACTCCCAATCAAGGGCTACTGTGATTGAGAGCTCTGCGAAGGGGAAGGCCACTAGTATTTCTTACCTTCTCCAACTCAAAATGAGAGAGGCTAAAGTTATGGTGAGTGTGGCCAAGAGGTGAGGGGCTCCTTTTTTCCACCCAGTGCCTACCAGTAGGAAGAAGTTTTTCCTCAGATACAGTTGGCTGAGAATACTGGAAAGCGAACTACACTCACCCAAGCTCATTCGTAGTACGGAGCTTCCAAGATGGGAGAGGCTAGCCAAGAAGACCAGAGGCTACTTTCTTGCCTGAAGCATAGAATAGTAGCCCAGGGTTTCAGTTTTAGGGAGAAGTCCATAAGAAAATAGAGCTCCAACACTCTCCCCCAAAGGATCTGACTTTATTTGAAAAAAATTTTTAATTTTTATAATAACATCTGAAAATCAATTAAGATGTCCTGTAAATAGAATAAAAGACCCCACATGACCATCCCAATAGATGTTGAAAAAGCATTCAGCAAAACTCAATACCCATTCATGATAGAAACACCTAACTAGAAATAGAAGAGAATTTTCTCAACCTGATAAAGGATGTCTATGAAAACCCACAGCTAACATCATACTTAATGGTAAAAGACTAAATAATTTTCCCGTAAGATCAGGCACAAGACAAAATTGTCTGCTTTCTCAATACTGTAGTGGAAATAGTATATTTTTAGTAAGATTTTGCTAAACATTGCTGACATATTCTCCAAAATGTCCTATTTTAAACTGCCATGAAAGTATTAGAATGCCTCTTTCTTTGTCCATCACAAAACATCTTGAGCTCCACAATCTGTGAGCTTTAATCTGAACTGCTTTAATTATAATTGAGGTTCAACATTTTTCATATGTTGTCTATTTTCAACAGCATTTCTGCAAACTGCCTGTTCATATTTTGACCCATTTTTATTTGCTGTTGGTTTCTTATATTGATTTATGAAAACCTTTTATATAAGAATTCTGTCTCTATATTTTATATATAAATGTTTTGCAAACATTTTTTTAGTTTGTCGTTTGATCATATTTTTACTGTATTATAAATTATTTAATTAAATATATCTGTTTTTTGTGTTTTGTATCTTTTTTAGAAAGAGCTTCTTCTTTCCAAAATTTAAAAAATAAATTCCTCACTTATTTGTTATAATATTTAAATTTTGGTCCATCCAAAACTATGATATAAAGATGGAGATTGGCATCCAACTGGTATCCCCCCAAACAGTTGAGCAGTTGCTCCCTCACCATTAAAAAAATTGATCTTTTTATCATATTAAAATCCATTTTTATCATTAAGTTTATTACCATATGGGTTTTAAAAAAATGTATATTTGCATTATTTATCATATTATTTCCTTGTTCTATGCTGGGAGAGGCAGTCCACCATGGGTCTTGACCATGCCTGCACAATCTTGCAGTATGTTGCAAGGCTTACATATTTCCTGATAGGATTAGTGTCTATAGGTACACAGTCAACTAAGCAGGTCAACATTACTCTATTCATTTTGGGGCGGGGGGGAGGAGCACGGGGAGAGGGAGGCTGGCTTGTTCATTGCTTGCAACAATGTTTACTGCTTGCTCAAAAAACACTGGGCCCTTTGCCCTGGATTCCTCTCCTTGAACAAAACCCTCTGTGTGTACATGTATCCTCTGGGCACATTGCATAATCTTGGTGGAATTTTGTGGTAAGAGTGAGCACTGCAAATATGCTGATGTTCATGCTGCTTGTTATAATATGAGTAATGAAGTCCTTTTCTCTGACCCAGGAGTTTCATGTCTTCTGCCAGCATCCATGAAATAGTAATAGGCTATCTTATTTGCTTGTACTTTGGTAAAATCTTAAACTCTTCAAAATTTTGACAATCTGAATATTTATTCACATTAAACTGTTTTCATTATCCTAATTTTAAATTTACATTTTAATAAGCGATAAGACTATGCTCTCTTCAATATTTTCTCTTCATTAAATTTCCTGATCATTTTATGTCCTTGTTTTACCTGAAAATAAAACCTGGTAGTAATTTTATTGTGCTCACACTAAACAAAAATATACTGATAGAGGGAGAAGGAAAACCTTCAATACTGTTTACTGGTATAAAACCTACTGTGCTACTGTTTCTCATGTATTTTTGCATGAGGCTCAATGGCATTTTTAAATACATACGCCTTGCATATTTTGTTAATTATATTATCTTATGGTTTATCTTTTTTATTCCTAAAAATTGAATTATTTTATTTTTTTGTACTGATTAAGGTGGCTAGGTTATGTTGTGAAAACAAAAATGCCAAAATTTCAGTAGCTTTAAATAGCTAAAATAGAATGTACACTACACTTCTAGCACAGATTATTGGGAGCAGGGAGCTCTGGGCAGAACATGGGTCTCCAGCTAAGAGACCACCACCACTTACTGTATGACATTTGCCAAATTACCCTTTCAGGGTCCAGAGTGCTAACCATTACACCATGGAACCACCACCAAGTTACCCTTTCTGTGCCTCAGTTTGCCCATCTGTAAATCACAGATAACAGTCACAGCTAAATCATAAGTCTATGTTGAGGTGTTAAAAGATGACTTAAGATGCTGCCAGACATACAGTAAATGCTGCTTAAAGGTTAGCCATTATTACTATTAAAGTTAGGAAATAGAACAGCCTATCTTATAAATAATCACACTAGTTGGGGCCGTGTTAGTCAATCTGGGTTGAGTCTCTGGGTAGGAGTCTATGATTCCATTATTCCTTTCTCTCTTCATCATAGAGAACAACCTAACAGGAAAGATAGGCATAAGGAAATAATCAGACCTAAGATCATTCTGTGTCTTCCTGCCTTTATACTATCATGGGGACAAGAGAGAATGGTGAAGGTGGTAGTTTTCCCCACAGGAGAACAATTGACTTTTATAAATAAATACAAATTTAAGATAAAGCATAAATGCTGCCATCCAGAAAACTTTGCACAATGGAGAGTATTTAAATGTAAGACACCGGATTAACATCATTTCCATCTTGCAGGGGCGGCGGGGGAGGCAGGGTTTGTCGGTGAGAGGGATGCAGAGTGATTTCTAGCTCAAGAAGCAGAAGCAGCATCTGGAGTAGAACACAGGCTATGCATCTTTCAGCCTTTGCTTTCTACCGACTTGCAATGCAACAATGGAACTAAATCACTTTCTCACGCACATTAAATCACTAGACTTAAAGTTATTGAAATGTCACCAGATGAATTAAAATTTATTTACTTTCCAAACAATCATTCAAAATGTAAAAGCAAGGCTAATGTTTCCTTCTCTCTCTGGGTTTTGCCTATACCTCTCCTACAGCAATTATCATAATCTCCTAATAAATCTCTTGCCTCTGAAAACAATGGTATCTTATCATTTCCATATTGTCAAACTTTTTCACAGAAAGTGAAATCAAATATCTTTAAAATAAATGTCTGAAATTATTTGTAAAAGCTGAAAATACTGGATACTGTTAAATGAGCAAATGTTTTTGTTAATACCTCTTGTGTGCCCTCATTAAAGCTCAGGATTAAGATGTTTATACAAAAAATTAAACAATTAAGCTTAGACTCTGAGCTTTTTTGAAAATATGCTTTCTTATTCATTATCTGTACTCCCAGGTTCTCGTACGCTTCCAAGCACATGTTTAATAATCCTAGGTGCACAAAAATGTTATAAAATACACAGTCTGATTGATTATTGAAAACTGTCTGATATGACAACTTCTTATAACAACAATAATTAAGAAAATAATTGTCAACATTTCTTAAGGTCTTTTTATAGTTCCCTGTGGTAAATACTTAAAATGCACTATTTTATTTAATCATCACAGCGAATCCATGAAATACATATTATTACATAATGTGTGTGTCCTTTATAAGGACATTTGTTATTGGATTTAGGGCTCATCCAGATAATCCACCCAAGATCCCTAAATTATTTACATCCACAGAGACTTTTTTTTTTTTTTACCAAATAATGCCACATTTGCAGCTTTTGGGGCTTAGGAAATAGACATATCTTTTGGGGGGGTCATTGTTCAACTTATAACACTGTTACAATAAATATCATAAACCGAGTAGCTTAAGACACAAATTTATGTTCTTATAGTTCTGTATGTCAGAAGTCTGACACTAGTCTCATTGGGTTAAAATCAAGATGTTGGCGGGACTATGTTCCTTTCTGCAGACTCTATGAGTGAATCTGCTTCCTTGCCACTTCCAGCTTCTAGAAGCTGCCCACATTTCTTGGCTCATGGTCTTCATCCTCTAACTAAAGCCTGCATTACTGCATTTCTCTGACCCTTCTTCTGTCATCACATCTGTCCCTAACAGCTCGGGAAGGTTTTTTACTTTTAAGGACTAGGAATCAGATTGGGCACACATGGGTAACCCAGGATAATCTTCTCATCTCAAGGACCTTAACCACATCTACAAAGTTCCTTTTGTAGGGTAAATTAGAGGTTTCAGAGGCTAGGCCATGGATATCTTTAAGGGTTCATTATTCTGCCTCCTATACAATGCCTAAGACCTGGTATTGCTTCAGAACAGTGTTTGAAGACATATTTGAAGATTAGTGGTGCTACAGCACTCACAGGAGCTGCAGATAATGTCCTTATCAATACAAGGCAAGAGACAAGCCTGGGACGACCAGAAATGTGCTCTATCAGGGCTGTAGTCCCTGCTCTGCTGGTAAGCTCTGCTCACTGCTGTTTCCAGTATAAGTTCCAGACCAGGCCACAATGGTTCCTTAAAGTGCCAGGATGCTAGACAGTTATTCCGCAGGATCATCATCATCCATAACAAATTTACTCCGCACCACCAGGATTATAGTGCTATAAAAACATTAATATAAATAATTACCTAAGGGGCAATATGGCCACCAGGATGGGTGAATTGAAACAGACTTCGGGTGTTCCCTGGCTCATAGATCCTAAACCACCTATTACCCTTCAACTTGGTTTGTTGTCAAGGCAAAATAACAGGTCATATTTTTTTTTTGTAGAAGTGACATTGACTGGTGAGGGTCTTTGGTGAAGTTCATCCCAGTCTAACTGAACAGCTTTTAAAAGCTAGACTTATTGTAGATCATATGAAGCCAATTTCCTTTCAAATATTTATTTTAATAATTTAGCCAAAATTGGTTTCTGTTGCATGAAACTTAGAAAGCTGACTAATACAGAAACATTTTTAGTCTGTGCAACATGTTACATTTTATCATAGAGAAGACTTAGTGTTTCAGTGTGATGTTAATTCCCTCAGACACTTCCATTTTGCCTCCATATGTTGAAATATTTTAATTATAATATTGCTGTTTTCCATCAAGTGCATGACCTAATATGTCATTTCTCTTTGATGTCTAGTTATTATCTGGCCTAACTGGACCAAAAAAAGATGAAAAGAAAATTTAAAAAAGATATTTTTAGCCTAAAGAATGCCAAAAATAAAATAGATTGTCTATAGCAGGTCATAAGAGAGACATTATGGTCTATTACAATGACCTTCTGCAATTTGATTAACCTCTCTGTGCATCAGCTTCTTAATTTTTTATTGTGACAAATAAGGTATATGAAATCAAATACTATGTGTAAAAACATGCCATTATACCTCTCATTTAGCAGGTGATTGGTAAATATCTAATTGTTGATAAAACATAGATTTTGATGAAATTATCATTTTATATGATTATAACTTTCAATAGTAAATTTGAAAGAATATTTTGAAAGAGATCAAAATCTTATGCAAAAATTGACCCTCTGGTTCAGAATATTTACTGTATGTAGTTGGGGTACTATGAAGGACAAACATAAGGCCACAGTATTCTAAGATCGAAGACAGAATGGATCCCTTCTGGTTGAGTATATAAAAACAACTCTTTCACTCTTTAAAACATTCTTGTTTTGGAAAAAAAAAAGAACTATGAGTTAAAGGGCTGCCTAGTGAAGCAAAAACTCAGTGCTTAATTTATTACACCACTGCTTTTCTTAATCCATAAAGAGTACCTCTTGCATTGATCTGGAAGAGTAGAGCCAAGCCCATGATACAAATCTTAAACATTTATAATTATTAATTCCAGATTTGGGCTCTGAGGTCTTTATCACTCAGAGTCCAAATAGGAAAACAGAAACTTCTCTAAGAATGAACTTAGAGGAGATTTTGTTACACAGGTGTTGAGATGTTTAAGAAGTCAAATTGAGTATATAAAGGCAATCCAGAAGTTAGCAATAGCAGGAAACTACTATCAACCTAGGTTGCACAGTCAAGGGAAGGAGGCATTTTAAAATTCTAGGGGCTGAAGTCACTGGAGGAAGCTAGAAAATATATCAGCCCTACCTGGTATGTACTACTACCATAGAGACACATTGGCTGAAGACACCACCCAAGGCAAAGAAAGAGAAAACAGAAAGAGAAAGAGAGAGGAAGAGAAAGAGAAACACCATCCAAGGCAGAGAAAGTGAAAAGAGAAAGAGAGACAAAGAGAAGAGAAACAAACTAACATCACCCAAGGTGAGAAAGAGAAAGAGAAAAAGAAAGAGAAAGAGAAAAAGAAACACCACTCAAGACAGGGAAAGGGAAAAGAAGAGAAAGAGAAAAAGAAAGAGAAAGAAACACCACCCAAGCAGAGACAGAGAAAATTACTTTGACTTCCTTCCACACTTCAATCTCCTGCAAGAACCTTGTACTGACTGAACCCAATTAAAAGTCAGCTGAGTAAATGCAGGCTATAGGGATTGGGCACTGTGAAAAAGAGCAGAGGAGAGTAGAAAAAAAGGAAAGAGAAGAGGAAAAGGAAAGAAAGGAGAGGAAAGGATAGGAAGGGAAGGGAAAGGAAAGGAAAAGAAAAGAAAAGAAATCTGAATGTTAATGGGCACAGAACTGGTCTCAGCCCAGAGGGGCTTTGTCACTTCTCAGAATGGACCTTGTTCTTACAAAACATTCAATACAGTGGAAAAGGAAGTAAAGGTATCACAGGTATTCCTGAAAGTTCAATAAGCATACATTTCTCTAACCATTTGTATTGATTCCCCCATAAAATCCTATTGATTTTACTTTATTCTACACTGTTGCCTTTCTAAACCTATATTATTGCACTAGCTTCCTAAATAAGCTCCCCATATTTTGTACTGTGAAAAATTTGATGGGGCTCATCAGACAAAAGTTATTTTCAAATTACAAATCATATTATGTCACTCTTCACTCATTTAACTCCTCAGTGCTTTCCTATAACTCCTGGAATAAAGATCTGTATCTGTCACTTGACTTATAAGGCCTTATGTGTCCTGGTCTATGTCTGTCTCCCCAGGTTCACTTTTGGCTGCTCTCCTTCTCACATTTTGGAATTTTTATAGTTAAAAGAAATGTACCATTCTACCTTTTATTAGATGGTCATCACATATGATATTCCCTCTACTTGGAATTCCATTTACCCAAATAACCTTTTTTTTTTTTCAATCAACACTTCCTACCTCCTGGTTATGTCTTTTTAAAACACTGTGTACCTCTCATAGTTACTACATATTATAATTAGATGTTAAAATGGGGGTGGTAATTCACTGATGCCTATTTTGCCCCAGAGGTTCAAGGGACTTTCTCTTTCATATTTACCAATGTCCTTTTCTGGGTTTTCCTTCCTGTGCAAGTTTTTGTCAAAGTACCCCTCACTGAAGTCACTTTGAGGAGTTCCAACTATCTCCTGCCAGGACTCTGACTGGCACATACTTTTCTAGTTTTGCAGAGCAGTTTTTTTCTTCTTTGATATGGGCACTAAATCTCAGAGTGTGAATCAGGGAATAGAATAGAAAGTCTAGATATAAATCCATGAATACACAGTCAATTGATTTTTTGACAAAAGTGCCTAAGCAATTCAGTGGGGCAAAGGATAGTCTTTTCAATAAAAGTTGGTAAGAAGTTAAACAACCAAATGTGAAAAAAAAAAAAAGAAAAAAGTCAAACTAGACCTTTGACTCATACTATATGCAAAAATTCACTTGAAATAGATCATACATCTAAATGTAAAAGCTAAAATTATAAAATTTCTAAAGGAAAACAAAGGAAAATAGTAGTCACTTTGGGTTTGACAATTTCTTAAATGTGACACAAAATATATAAATTATAAAAGGAAAGTTAACAAATTAGACTTTATCAAAATTAAAATCTCTGCTCTTCAAAACGTTCTTGAGAAAATGAAAATGTATACCATAAACTGGGAGAAAAATATTTGCAAAATGAACATCTGAAAAGCACTTATAAAGATTTGAATAGACATTTCTCTTAGTAAATATATGGATAGCAAATTATCACATAAAGATACACTCAACTAATTAATCATTAGGGAAATGTAAATGAATTCCATTTGAAAGTCCACCATACTCACAGTAAATAGCCAAACTTTAAAAGACTGATCATACAAAGTCTTGAAGAATAGGTGAGCAGCTTAAACTCTTATACCCTGCTGGTGGGAATATAAAATGGTGCTACTATTTTGGAAATAATTTGACAATTCCATAAAATGTTAAACATACATTCACCATACTACCTCAAACATTATCCTAGGTATTTAACTAAGATAATTGAAAGCATACATCCATAAAAGCCCTGTACTCAAATGTTCATGAAAGTTTTATTTGTAATACCCCAAATCTAAGAACAATTCAAATGGCATCAAAAGATGAATGAGTCAAAAAAAATTGTGGCTGATCATACAATGGAATACTATTCACCAATAAAAAGGAATCAACTATTGATATATGCAACATGTCTAAATCACAAAATAAGTATACCGAATGAAAGAAGCAAAACTAAAAAGATAATATATAATTTTACATATACCAAATTCTATAAAATGCAAACCAATCTGTCGTGGCAGAAAATAGATCAATGACAACACAGAATGGGGTCAAGGAGGATTGATAAGAGAGAAGAGATTAAAAAGGAGTATGAAGAAATTTTAGGAGGTGACAGATATGTTCATTAACTTGACTATGAAGATGGTTTCATCTGTATATATATATATATTTTCTAAAATCCATCAAAATTTATACTTGAAACAGGTACAGCTTATGTATGTAATTATATCTCAATAAAGTTATGAAAGAAAGAGGTTTATACTCAAACTTAACAGTTTGAGATCATTTATACCAATTTTATACCAATACATAGAAACATGTTTTTTTTTTAAACTTAAACCACTGTTTTATAATTCAATGGATGGATATATCATAATTTATTTAAATAATTTCCCACTGATATATATTGTAATTGTTTCCAGTCTTTTGATGTAAATAACACTCTTTCAAGGATATCGAAACTTTATAGTAAAATTAAAATCCATGGTGTTGGCAGTAGAGGCGAGAATTAAATCAGCAAGTAGATAAAACCAGAACAGAGATTTAAAAAAAAAAAACCTAAAACATATTCAGAAAAAATTTTCTGAAGATGAAAAATATTTTTCTTTTTAAATAAAGGGGAGGAGCGCCTGGGTGGCTCAGTTGATTGAGTGGTTGAGCATCTGACTCTTAGTTTCAGCTCAGGTTGTGATCTCATGGGTGGTGGGATGGAGCCCCATGTTAGGCTCCACACTCAGTGGGGAGTCTACTTCCCCTCTCCCTCTCTCTTTGCCCCCCCATGCACTCTCTCTCTTAAATAAAAATAAAATCTTTTAAAAAATAAAATAAAGGGGAATGTAAGGGCCAAGACCAATTAATTTAAAAAGTTATAGCTAGATAAATCCTAGCAAACATTTGAATTACATAGATAACAAAGGAGAGAAAAAGGAATTAGGACAAAGTTTTGAGAGAGAACTGAGACCATCCCCCCCAATTTTGTTTCCAGTTACATGTTTGTTCATATACAAATGAAATAATTCTATCAGGTAACCCATAGCCAAAAAATAAAATAAAAAATATGCATTCTAATTTCACTAATACTTATATTATTCTAAATATCTTGGCTGGCTCAAAAAAATTTTTCCCCCTATAAAAGGAGTTATCATTATTAGAAAAGAATAAGAGAAAGTATCGTTTTCAAATACATTATGTCTACATAAGCATTATGCTAAACAGGATTAACAACTAATTCTTCAAATTAAAAAAACTGTGAATTGGGAAACAAAAAATATTAAAATTTAGTTTTCTATATGTCTTGACTACCTAATTTATGCATCAATCTTTCTAATATCACAACAAAAACCCCAAAACTAGGAACTATAAAAATAGACTCTATATGAAATGAGAGAAAGAAAGAAGGGAAGAAGAAAGAAAATCAGCATTTTGCTAGCAGATACAGAGAAAGAAATCATACTTCTAAATGGTACAACTGTAATATAAATAGTTGAAAGATGTCAGATGGATTAGAGTTATAAGTAAAACAATTACAATACAGTAAACCAGGAACTATGTAATGTTAAAATGATTTCAGGAAGAGGAACAAATCCCTAAGCACTAAAGCAACAATAGAAAAAGGCAACTCTGTGGGTCATTAGCAGCCAGCCTTCTTGGTGGGTGGACAAATAAGTGCCTAAGGTCGCTAAGTCCTGAAGGGAGGATTGAGACAGAACACTAGCATATCCTCTACAAATATTGATAGAGCTCTAGTTTACTGTAGAGTACATGAAAATCTAATTCAAAAAGATTTTGTAACTTGACCAATAGAAGAGTGATGAGAACCCAGATTATAGATTTCCTGCCCAATGGTATGCTTTATACAATATTTCCTGGCCATTATTGACTTTTTTCTTGTTTCATAAATATCAAGTATTAAAACTCATTATTAAAATATCTAAGGTCTCATCTTGCTCGAGATTAAAATAATAATGCAAAAATTTGAAAGGTGGTTAATAGTTCCACATCCTATTCTTGAAAGTGGTTATTTATAGTTATTGACCAACCATAATTTGTATGTTAATTTGATTCTTGGAATAACTATTACTCTACTGTAAATCGTGGCTTTATAGCAAGAATTTCCATGTGTAATATTATTAATATAGAATAGATACATATCATTTAGTAAATCAACAGGACTTAAAAGATATTTAAATTTTATCTAATTTATGTTTAGAATGATTAGTTTCAATGAAAACTCAAATACAAATGTATTTATATATAATAAAAATATAAAGTAATATATATTAACATAAGATTTAATGAATACTTTAAAGTATTTTGGAGAAAATTCAACAATTTCTGAAAGGATGATGATATGTATTTTTTTCATTAGAGAGTATAGCATTTTGTAATATATTAGCATTTTCCATAATAAGAGGTATTTCTTTGAGACCCAGAAATATTATTTCAAAACAAAATTAAAACTTAAAGGAGATACAGTAATGATAGTAGGAGTAAGGGGTCATGTGAAACCTCTCAGAGGTAATGATTTAAAAAGTTGAATAAAATATAAAAAATATAAAGAAACTTAAAAGAGTCTAAGAGGTCATATGAGAGTTTACACTTGAAAATCTGCAACTGGAAGGTGTTAAAATTAGGACAATGTAGGATTCTGGCCTGTGGGCTCTGCCAAATCTCCACAGATATAGCAGCAGAGCATGGGCAGTAGAAAACCTCACCCTCAGTGAAAGAAGTCAAGCAGAGAAAGATAATTATCATACGGTTTCACTCATATGTGGAACATAAGAAATAGCGTGGAGGACCACAGAGGAAGGGAGGGGAAACTGAATGGGAAGAAATCAGAGAGGGAGACAAACCATGAGAGACTCTGGACTCTGGGAAACAAACTAAGGGTTACAGAAGGGAGGGGGTGGGGTATGGGGTAGCCAGGTGATGGGTATTAAGGAGGGCACGTGTTGTGATGAGCACTGGGTGTTATACACAACTAATGAATCTTTGAATATTATATCAAAAACTAATGATGTACTGTATGCTGGCTAACTGAACATTAAAAAAAAAAAAGATAAGAAAAAAAAAAGAAAGAAAGAAAACCTCACCCTTAATCAGTTCAAGTACCAGAGATAAGAAATCAGGGCTGAAAAAACAGCCATAAATTTAAAGGGTAATTTTATCAGTAAGAGAACTACAGAGGTAATATCTAAAATCTGAGCAATAACTCTGTCCAAAACATTAGCTGAAAGTTGAAGTGTCCATTTACAGCAAATATTCTAAAGTCCCTAATGAGAAAGGACAAAGGATATAATTGCACTGGGTACAGATCTGTAAGTTTGTAACTTTTTTTTTTTTAAACTGAGTACATTTCCCAATAGGTACTGATTGAGCAGCAGAAAACTGAAACCTTTTAAGCTAAGAGAGCAATGAAATTGATGGCTGCATGACATGAGAAAGACAAATTTTGCAGTGTGAATTCAGATAAGTTAGTTAACTGCCTATTAGAGCATTAAACCAAAATCATCATAAGAATACAACACAATCCAGTTGCTACAATATATCTACTACAATATTCATTTTTCAACAAAAATTTCTAGACATGCTAAGAAACAGGAAAATGTGGCTCATACTTTGGATAAAAAGCTTTCATGAGAATATGATTTTGACTAGACCCAGATGTTGGATTTAAAAGGTATCATAGCAGCTAATATAAATATTTTCAGAGAATTAAAATATTTTCAAAGAACTGAAGGAACATTATCAGTGAATTAACCATACAGAATTTTAACAATTAGGAAAACTTAAGAGAGAAAATTGCTAGGACTGAAATGTAAAGTTAAATGTAAAGCTAGACTTCTTCGGATCTTACCTACACATTTATAGTTCAGGGCATAATCAGAAATTTGGGCAGAGTTTAGGTAGAATTTAAAGCTTCATCAGTAGATTCCTTCACTCTGAAAATCTCCTTCACTTGTCATGTTGACTATTCCTATACAAGCCTACCATCTTGTTTTTATAAAAGATTGAAAAATTTTTAAGATTTATTTATTTATTTGAGAGAGAGAGAGAGAGACAGTGTGTGCACGTGTGCATGGTGGGAGGCAGAGAGAGAGAGAGAGGGAGAGAGAGAATCCCAAGCAGACCCCCCACTGAGCATGGAGCCTGATGTGGGGTTTTATCCCAGGATCCTGAGATCATGACCTGAGCCGAAATCAAGAGCCAGCCACTTAACAAACTGAGCCACCAAGGTGACCCTAGACTAAAATTTTCTATTAGAGTTTTAGTTAATCCCATGGCATGGACTAGAGTCTGCTCTCAAGTAGTGCTTTTTTGGTGTTTTGTATACTTTTTATGAAGATGTCTATAGCTTACAGTTGTTATCTGCAAGACGGTTGGTATAATAGGAACTACTTGGCCATGATGGAAGCAGAATCTTTTGATCTATTCTGGGTACACATTTATTCATTCAGTTATTCACTCATGAAATTACTCATTGAATTACTCAACAAATATTTTTAAATATTTCATTGAATTATTCAACAACATATTTGTTAATATTTGGCAGCAATGTGTATCAAGTTTGTTCAAAACTCTAGAGATGAGGTTGAGCCAGAGAAAGACCATTTCCTATATTAATGAAAGAGACAGAAAATAAATAGGAATACAAACACATTAATTATACATGAAAACAAATTCTATAGAGAAAGTAAAAGAGAGCAAAGGTGGGGGGTGGGGGTATATTTTACGCTAAAAAATAAAGGATGTCCTGTATGAGAAGATGAAATTTGAACTGAAGCATGAACATCCTACACAGAAAGAACAGCAAGAACTAATGCCTGAGGGAGGCCTTGAGAAAGGTGGTCAGTTGATGAGTGAATGGTTTTAGAACTGCCAGCCTTAGTAAATTAAAATATAGTATGCCCAGTTAAATTTGAAGAAGTTGTCATGAGACGTATTATTTAGCTTAACTGCAGTGGAAAGCACTAGAAAATTTTAAGCAAGACTGACATAATCTGTTTTTTAAGTTAAATTAAAAAAATTAAATTACATAATTCAAAGATTAAATTGGATAAACAAAAATCTGGATGCCTTATGGCAGCAATTATTTTTTAATTCACTTGTGAGAGAGGTGGAAAAGCAAGAATGTACATGGTAGGTTCAGACAACAGGAAGTCAACTGGCTGTGGTCAAGGGTTTACATTAAACAGAATATAGAAGTAGTTTTAGTGTAGTCTAAAAAGGGCCTTGAAAGATGACCAAGATATACTTTATTTTGGTAGGCATTGGGGAGATGAGACAAAAATATTGTAATGGATCAGATATGGACTAAGTCTGTGGAAATGGCAATAAAAATATCAAGAGCTCTGCTTCCCACAATGTGGCTGACTAGAAATTCTGACAAGCCTATTTGATAGAAGCACAGGGAATGGAGAGTGGGATAAATACACCTCTCACCTAGTTCTTATATTTTATAGGTCATAGAACACAGAATTGAAGTATGTAATAGTAGTAGAATGATGTCTCACAAATTAACAAAGTACACAGTATTAATGAACAGTTCCAGCTAAATTTGCCCATTTAAAAATAATGCCTAGAAAACCCGACCTAAAATATAACAATTTGGGAACTAATGTTTTTTTTTGTTTTGTTTTATTTAGATTTCTGTATTCTAGAAAGTATAGGGAAATAATCCTAGCATCACTTTGAGATTATGCTTTATCTATCATAGTTGACCTTACAGTTGATATCAGTAGTTCTCAACAGGGATGATTTCCATGAGACACTTGGCACTGTCTACAGATATTTTTGTTTAAAAGGGCAAGGGGATAGGGTGGGGACAGTGCTGCTGGTCTTTAGTGATGGATCCTGCAATACTCAGGACAATACCTTATCATGAAGAATTATCGTACCCCAATAGTGCCAGCATTGAAAAGCCGTGTATATCAAAGTCTGTGGTTCCAGAGACAGTCATAAAATATACCTGGGTCAAAACCTTCTTTACAGGGACAAAATTTTTCACCCAGTGCTGAGATCTTGAGGCCCCTTCAGCAGAACTGTTTCTGCCTGCTTGGATTTATAGTGCAGGCCACTTTCCTTCATATATTCTGTACTCCTAAAAATGTACAGGAAGCTTGAAAATGTTTTGCGTATTTCCAAAAAGCTAAAAAAAGAAAGTTCAAAAAATCCTTCATCGCATCTCCTTTGTTAGATGCATTCATGGTATATTTGTGCCATTTTTTTTCATGTTCTTTATTTTTCCCTTTTTTCCACCAAGCAGTAGGTGGTCAACTAGCTTAGACAGTCAGCATCAAACTCAGTCTATAAATCTGTTACTATTTTTTCTATCTCTGTATCAATGTTAAATGTATGATACCTATGATTTTCATCATCAGTATCAACACACTTTTCCATGCTCACTCTTGTGTAAAAAGGCAGTAATTTTCAAATACCTTTTACTAGCAACCCCCCGCCCCCTTTTTATAAGTCTTTTTAAATTTTTTTTTTCCTTTTTATAAAAGTCTTACATGAAGTCCCAAATGTAAATAGAAGACTTAGTGCCAAGTGACCATTACTCCCTAATTCTATCATCCTTACCACCTTACCTCATCTTTTTAAACAAGCAATACCTTTATGAAACATCTGGGGCTAGAAGAAATAGTGTCTGAAAGACACTGTAATAATATATTAGGATAATTGCACAAACATTGCCCTTCTCTATTGACAAAGACCTTGTTGCAGCTAAACAGAACTTTTGGCTGGCAGGCAGCAAGCCATGTATCAATTTCAAATATTCCTACACCAGCAGATGCATCAAAATCCAAGTCTAACATACAAGAGTCCCTTTGGGGGCATTAATTTAAAATATATTACAGCATGGGTTGTTCAAAGCTTGACTGTGTATTAACGGGAATGATCATTTTCTCTTTGCCTTAACTAATCTTTGCTGAACTTGCTCCCTTGCTATTATCCAATGAAATCTCCTGAATTTGCTCCTTGCCATTGCCAACCTACCCTACTTCTGATAAGGGCAGAGCCAGGCCACATCTTAGCTGTCATGTCCCCTGCCACTCCTGCCCTAAATGACACTTAGAAAAAAAATAGACATTGAGATCATTTGATTAAAGGTAAGGTTCTAAATCTTATGGTGATATAAAGCAAATTATCTCTAAAAAAAAATTTGGCTTTTATTTTTGCCTATCAAAAGCATCTTTAAAAGTAACAATCTTAGGGGTACCTGGGGGTTCAGTCAGTTAAGTGTCTGACTTCTGCTCAGGTCATGATCCCAGGGTCCTGATATTGAGCCCCACTTCAGACTTCCTGCTCAGTTGGGAACCTGTTTCTCCCTCATCCTCTGCCCCTCCCCCACCTGCATTTGTGCTCTCTTGCTCTCAAATAAATAAAATCTTTAAAAGTAACAATCTTAAAACTGAGATGAAGTGATAATTTAACCAAAAGAATGCATAAAATAAAAATATATTACCAATGAAAGAAGAACTAAATTTAATTTTCATTTTCATGTTGAAAATTGTTTTCAGATAAGGGATTTAAAAGGAGTACAGCCATCCAAGACCTATGTTTTTGTCTTTGTGCTACCCTCTCTTCTCCACACATTCTATAACCTAATTCCCTTGTCTTGCTTCTTTCATGTAAGAAAGACAAATCTTTTTTTCAAAAGTCATTTGTTCATTTGTCAAATATGTCATGAACATTTATTACGTGTATTGCATGTGGAAGGCAAAATGAAGCAAATAAACTGTAAGATTCCTATATCCAACCAGTATAATTCAGTGCCTATATTGGACCAGGCACTGTTCTAGGTATCTGAGGTACAACAACAAGGAAAACAGGGAGCATCTTGCCCTCTTGGATTCTGGTGGAGGGTACAATTCCTGTTAATGAGAAGCTTTCAACAAAAGTCGGAGAGAAATAGGTAGGTAGACCATCAAAAATAAGAAGCTGTGCCCCTCACAGTTGTTCACTAACTGTACATATGGGTATAATGAATTAGTCACTTGCAATTATCTGTTTATTTTCTATTTCCTTCAATGAAACAGTTTTCAGCCTCTAAAAAAAAAAAAATCAGAACCCTGTATATTAGTGCATGCCAGTTCCCTATGTAAAACTGATAAAAGTAAAACTGATTAAATTGGAAAGGAAAGGCCATATGTTACCAGCATCGGGGCCAACTAAAATGATCCCTAGGTCACCCACAAGGACTCTGTGGGGCACTGATTAAAAACCACCAGGGCAGAGAATATAGTTTACTGTGGGTGGCAAAGTGCCTATGAACTCAAATACTTGTTGAATGGATAAGTGACACTTTCGAGAAAAAGCTTTCTAAATGCTGTAATCTAGATGTTTTCATAAAAGACATGAGACTCAAGCTGTCATTTAAGATACAAGTAGGCTTTAGTTTGATGAAAGAAGGAAAGTAAGTTTGTCTTGAAAAACAGTGTAAATAAAGAAATGGACAGAGAAGCACAAGGTGCATGGTGGGGAGGGGATAGAAGCAGATCACTGGGGCAGAAGAGGTGGACACATGTTGAAACAGTATGTTGATACGCTATAGGTAATGGGCCATTAAGAAGAGATACCAGCCAGAAAGAAAGGGAATTGCCCAGATCAGAGAGCTTCCCTAAGGTTAGTCTCCAAATCTGCACTCTCCATCATGACCATTTAAATACATTTCATGAAGTGTAAAGCACTGTGCATGCTTTACTTATGAATTGTAGGTCATTTTACAATTCTGTGCAGTTACAGTCAGATTATTTCAGCTGGAGGCACTGAGCTACAGTCAAGGTCTCTTCTAACTCAAAGATTTTTGATTTTTAAGCTTAGAGGTGGGTAGTCGTTGTGCATATACTTATTCCTACTTAAATTGAAAATAAGGGTTCATGCAATTGTTCCCTTTTTGACGGGTCATATTCAAATAATCAAACTTAATTTACCTTTTAAAAATAGAATTGCATTAACAACGTTCGATAGTGCTTCCATTCTATTTGAAAAGCCATAACTCATGAAGAAAATGGACTTCGAGAAGCACTTAGGAACAACTAGTACAGCAGTATAAATCATACATGTCCTCCTAGGAAAGCAGTTATGTTTAAAACTCTTACAAATCATGGTTTATAGTGGTTGTTTTAGAACGAGAAATGAGTATATTACTGTATATATATTTTTATGGCTTCATAAAGCTAAGCACTGCTTAAATGTATAAAGGGGTCATTATGTCAACTAAATGACTTCTCTTCCCCTAGAGTAGGTTTTAAATATCTGAGCTTAGCAAACACTTGCTAGTTTATCCTTGTCCTGAATTTAGAGAGACAATTCTGGAAGAGATATTTTGCAGTGTTTGATCAATATTAATTAAAGTAAAAACATCCTCTCCTTTTTCCTTTGAGCACCAGCAATTTGAGCTTCAGTTAATTTAAAAAATAAAAACTTCATAATTACTGACCTGAGAAATTTTCCAAGCAGGAATGAGGAATTCCTCACCCCTTAATGAACCCAATTGATCAGCTTTCTACTAATTCTTCTCCTCTTAAAAATTTTCTATAACACACTTAAAAGGTATAATCTGCCAAGTGAGTAACTAAATGATCATTATCTACAAAGGTGCATGTTGACTCTCCTTCCAAATAACTCACCAGATTTACCCAGAGCTTCTGAGCCCTATTTCAGTTCCACTGAACTCAACAAATATTTGCTAGATCAACTACTATATGCTAGACATTGTAGTGGTGACAAAAATGAATTATATCTTAGTTTATTTCCTCAAAGAGTTTCCAGTCAAGACAGGAAGCAAGATATATATAAAGAGCTAGCCAGAATCCAGGCCAGAGGAGAGGTATAAACAAACTGCTCTGGAGAAGCCAAAGGAAAAAAAATTACTTCCCACTGCAGAGAGGTAAGGCAATTAGGGAAGGATTCATGAAGGAGTCTGTATTTCAGTACATTGGGTTTCAGTAGGTAGAAGGGGGCTAAAAAGAGGCATCATGGGCTGAGAGAAGAATAAGAGCAAAAGTCTTGAGATATGATACTTCAGATTCTTCAATGCTGCTTAATCTTGTGGACTTCCTCCCTGATAAAGATGATTCATAATGGGTGAGGCTTTTCTATTTTGCCCTGAGGCCAGTGGCAAGCTACGTGTAGTGCTGGCAAGACTAGTGCTTCTGGAATCCGATTTAGGTTCAGATTCCAGCTGAGCTGCTTACTGGCAGATATGCTACATACCATTCCTGAGCCTCAGTTTTCTTACCTGTGATATAGATCTAGTAATATTTACCTTAAAAGGCAATTGGGAAAATTAATTTTAAAAAACTCCATAGAAAACAACTACTAAATAAAATCATAGGAGGTGATATACCACCAAAACAGTTTAAATAAATCAAAATGGAATCCTAAAAGAAGGTTCAATGAACCCACAGTAAGGCAAGAAAGGAAACAGGAAAAACAAAAAGAAAATAATAATGAAGAGGTCGACTTGAGCTAATAGCCCAAAACTTGAAGCAGCTCAGATGTCCTTGAGCAGGTGAATGGTTAAATGGTAAATAACCTCTAGTACATATAAACCATGGAATACTACTGACCAGTAAAAAAGAATGAATTATTGATACAAGCAACAATTTGGAAGAATCTCAAAGGATTATGATGAGTGGGGGAAAAAAAATCCCAAAGGTTTTATATTGTATGATTTCATATATAATATTCTTGAAATGACAAAATTATACAAATTGAGAAGATATTAGCAGTTTTCCAGGAGTTAAAGATTTGTGGTTATAAAAGGAAAACACTAGAGATCTTGCAATAGAAATGTTCAATATCTCAAGTGTGGTGATTGATATGTGAAGACACACATGTGATAAAATTGTACAGAACTAAATACACTCACACACACACAAGTAAAAGTAAAATTGGGTAAATATGAATATTATGTTTGAATTGTCTCAATATCAGGATCTTCTTTGTGATAGGGTACTCTATTTCTATAAGATGTTACCATTAAGGGAAATACAATGAAAGACCCAATGGCATATAAATCTACATTGTCTCAAAATAAAAAGTTTAATTCAAAACCAAAACAAAATGAAACTCCACAGACCCTTGTATTAGTTTGCTAGGGCTGCCATAATAAAATACCAGAGTTAGTGGCTTAAACAACAGAAATTCATTTTCTCATAGTTCTGGAGGTTTGAAAGTCTAAGATAAGCTGTCAACCGCTTTGGTTTCTTCTGAGGCCTTTCTCCTTGGCTTGTGGACTGCTGCCTTCTTGTTGTGTCCTCACATGGTCTTTCCTCTGTGTGCCCGTATCTGTATCCAAGTTTTCTCTTCTTATAGTGACACCAGTCATATTGGATTGGGGCCCGCCCTGAAGACCTCATTTTAACTTAATTACCTCTTTAAAGACTTTATCTCCAAATGTGGTTACATTCTGAGGTATTGGGGTTTAGGGCTTCAACAAAAAAATTTGGGGCAGAGTGCCAATTCAGCCCACACAGACTTAAAACAATAAAAATCATAGCAGAACACATAGGAGAAAATTTTCTTGACATTTGATTTAGCAATGACTTCTTGGAATGATACCAAAAGCACAGGCAACAAAAGAAAAACAGGTAAGTTATACTACATCAAAATTAAAAACTTCCGTGCATCAAAGGATACAATCAACAGAATGAAAAGACAATTCATAGGATGGGAGAAAATAGTTGGGAATCATAAACCTGATAAGGGGTCAATATCCAGAATATATAAAGAACTGCTACAACTCAACAAGAAAATAATCCAATTAAAAAATGGTCAAAGGAGTTAAATGGACATATTTCCAAAGATATATAAATGACTAGTAATCACATGAAAAGATGCTTAATATCACTAATCATTGGGGAAATGCAAATAAAAACCACAGTGAGATATCACCTCACATTCATTAGGATGGCTACTGACAGGAACAACTAAAAATCAAAACAGAACAAAAAAAAACAGAAAATAATGCTTGTGCACTGTTGGTAGAAATATACAAAGGTACAACTATGGTGGAAGTTGTTCTGGCATTTTTCACAAAAAATTACACTTAAAATTATATGATCCAGCAGTTCCACCTTTGGCTGTATACCTTATACCCTAAGAATTGAAAACAGGGACTCTAACAGATATTTTACACCCATATTCATAGCAGCATGATTCACAAAGTCAAAAAGATAGAAGTAACCTGAGTATCCATCACCACATGAATAGATAAATAAAATGTGATGTATACATACAATGGAATATTACTCAGCCTTAAAAAAGAAAAGAAACACTGACATATGCTATGACATGGATGAACTCTGAGGACATTATGTTAAGTAAAATAAGTCAATCACAGAAGGACAAATATTACAAGATTCCATTTAAATAAGCTGCTTCAATAGTCAAATTCATAGAGACAGAAAGCAAAATGGTAACTGCCAGGGGCTGAGGTAGAGGGGAACATGTAGAATTATTATTTAATAGGTAGAGTTATCAGTTTTGTAAAATGAAATGAGTTCTATGGATAAATGGTAGTGATGGTAGCACAAAAATGTGAATGTATTTAATGTCACTAAATTAAACACTTAAGAATTGTTAAGATAGTAAATTTTATGTCTATTTTGCTACAATTAAAATAAATGCAAAAAAAATTTTAAGTCATAGAGACCTGCGCACATATTAAGCACTTAGAAAATGTTAGTTATTGCCTCTTCTCCTACAAACCCTAGGATGGATTTGTTTCTTTCTTGGTTTCTCTCCAGGACCAACCTCTCAACCTCTTTCCTTTCTTCTTCAGCAAGAAGTTTGAATTTTAGTAAGGAAGATCTTGAAGATCTAGTCAGACTAGGTCTCTGTCACTTCACTCCTTTACTCTACATGGCTCCAAAACTGAACAGTTGGGTAGAGGCCATTTTATATGTATTTTTTTTCCATTTAGATATAAGAAAGCTGTTTCTTGGCTTAATACATCTCTTTTTGTAATAAGACAGCAAATTTAATAACACAAATAAGATAAGATGATAAGTGTCCTCATCTTGTTGCTTGGATACACTGGCATTTAATATTCTTGAGGTAATGAAAAAAAAATGGAAGTGAGATATTTTTCCCCCACAGTGAGAACTACATCTAATGGAGTGTCTTACTTTCCATTATTTAAACATAAAATATATTCAGTGTTCTCCATACCATATATCAGAGTTAATATACCTTGATCACAAGGACCTAATGTTCATACATGTTAAATAGATTGGGCATTTTGCCCAAAACAAAGTCCTCATTTTTTACCTTGAATTTCTTGAATATCTTGAAGGATGCTTCTATATAGTCAAATCACTCTATTGTTTAAGTTTGGAAGACATCGAAAAAGTGAGGTTAAACATTTATTTATGGCTAAACTTCTTATGCAATAATTTGTACTTTTTCTCTCCAAGCAGGAAATACAATAAATGAGAGTTTTAAAATTTAATTGACCACCCTACCACTTATAATTTTAATTGAATCATTTTAGGACTGTTAAAACACCTTTTGGGACCCAGTACAATTTGGGATTGGGATGGATGAGGATGAGTCATGCTGCCCATGAAGAAACTGGAAACATCTTCATATTGGCTTTTCCCCCAAAAGAGGTGGGAAAGCAAACTCTGGCTTTTCCTTCTTTAATAAAAATGTTGCTGTTCTGAGGTTGACCCTAGGAAAAATTTGAGAATGTTGGCATGGTGAAGTGGTGACTAGCATTTAACAAGTGTCTGCTGAGCATCAAAGACTTTGTCTTATTAGAGCAGGGTAATAGGGTGATGAAAAGGGAAGTACAGAGGACTGGAAAAGCTTAATTTATTCATTTGGATCAGCTGGATTAATTCTCATTATTATAGCTTAAAATAATTGCAAGTGGTTTAAAACCAGATTCTTCAAAATTGAAAAAAGTAGAGATAAGAAAATATAGTTACAATAATTAGAAGATATAACCTAAAAAGTCATTTTCTTTTTTTTTTTTAAAGAGAGAGAGAAAGCACAAGCAGGGTAGAGGGGTGGAGGGAGAGGGCGAAGCAGACTCATCCCCGAGCAGGGATCCCGATGTGGGGCTCAATCCCAGGACCCTGAGATCATGACCTGAGCTGAAGGCAGATGCTTAACTGACTGAGCCACCCAGGCACCCCTAAAAAATCATTTTCAATAGTATCTAGAAATAATCAAACAAGAGATATACAAGAATTATTCATAGAAAAGTATAACATTTTAATGAGACTTTAAATAAAACCTAAATAATTGGTCAAATATCCTATGTTCTCATATAGAAAGATGATATTATAAAAATGGCAAGTATCCTAGTTGACCTGGATAACTTACACAACTGCAGTTAAGATTACACCAGGAATATTTTTGAAACTTGATAATATGATTGTAAAATTTATGTGGAAGAAAAAAGGCCAGTTGTCAGCATACTTTCAAAGAAGAAAAATGAGCAAAGAAAATTGTTTGACCAGATATAAATACTCAAACTAAAGCTATAGTAATTAAGTAATATAGTATTGATGCAGGGATAGACAAAATAATCAGTAGAACTTAGAAAAGATCTAAAGATAAATGGAATGTTGTGTGAAATGGGTGACATAGTAGATCAATTGAAAAAGAAGGGACTAATAAAAAATAGAGCTGACACTTAGTTAGCCATATGGATGGGAAGTAGGGGTAGGAAGAGCATTCAATTTATGATATGCAACTCAACCAAAAATCAGCTCCATGTGTATTAAGGTAAAAAACAGAAGTCTAGACTTTTGGAAGAAATTACAGTATAAAACCTTTCTGATGGTGGATAAGGGAGGCATTCTTAAACAAGATACAAAAACTCACCAGGAAAGAAAAAACCCTGATAAATTATTTTACATTATCAAAAAATATTGTTCATCCAAACATACCTTAAAGCAAGTAAAACAGGAGGCTGGGAAGATAACAGAGTAAAAGGACCCTAAACATACAGCATCCCATGGATACAACTAGATAACCTCACATCAGAATGAATAACCTAGAAAAGACCCAAAAGCTGGCAGAACAAACTCTGCAACTAAAAGCAGAGAAGAGGCCACATCAAAAAAGATAGGAAGATGAAGGTGTGGTGTGGACCTAGAGGGACCTCACCTGTCGTTGGGAGGGAGGGAGCCACAGTGCAGAGAAGGACATGACACAGACTATCACACTGGGAAGCCTGAACAGGAAAAACCAATCCCCATACATTTGGCTTTGAAAGCAAGAGGGGCCAAATTTTGTGAGTTCTTACAACCAGTGGGACTTAAAGCCTGGAATTTTAAAAATCAGTGAGCTCAGTTCTGGGAGAGGATGGTGAGGAAGCTGAGTTCCTGCCCTTAAAGAGACAACAGGACCAAAAGCCCATGGAGATACAGCATAAAGGCAGCAGTTTTAAAAATGCTTGGGGCATACAGGAGGGGGAATAAATCACTCAATTCAGAACAAGTCCTGAAGGGAGTCTCTACCAGGCACAAAGGAGCTGGCAGGCCCGGAGCCTCCTCTCAGCATAAACACATGGCCACCTGCAGGAACCAGAGCAGTGCCTACACTCACTATCTAACCTGCTTACACCAACGCCACCCCCCGCCCCAGCACCCCTCACTTTGGCAGATCTGCAATTTCCAATCACACCTGCCTCAGTCCCAGCATGTCAGGTCCCCTCCTTCAGAATACTGGCTCAAATCTTGCAAACACCACATTTCCCAACCCACATGTTTTGTGGGGCCTTGGTCTTAGGGGCGGCAGCAGTGGGTCCTGCTAAAGCTCAAGGCATACCTTTTTGAAATGGTGCTTTCCACCCCAGCTGGTGACCAAATACTGCCCAAAACAGACAATGAGAGCCTCTGCAGATGACTGCACTAAAGGAAAAAGTAGCCAGGACAAAACAGCACAGCACATGCAACATACATAGGAGACATCCTCTGAAGCTCTGGGTTTTGGGGAATAGGGGATGCTGTACTACAGGACTTCGTCTTCAAGAGCAGGAGAGATATCTGACTTTCCTAACACACAGAAACAGACATGGAGAATTAGGCAAAATGAGGAGACAGAAATATGTCTGAAATGAAAGAACAATACAAAACCATGGCAAGAGACCTAAGCAAAACAGATATAATATGCTTGATAGAGAATTTAAAGTAACGATCATAAAGATACAGGACTTGAGAAAAGACTGGAGGACATCAGTGAGACCCTTAACAGAGAGATAAAAAAGAACTAATCAGAGATGAAGAATACAACAAATGAAATTAAAAATACACTAGATGGAAAAATAACAGGCTAGAGGAAGCTAAGGAACAAATTAGTGACCCAGAAGACAGAGCAATAAAAAGCAATCAAGGAGAGCAGGTGAAAGAAAAAAATATTATGCAAAATGAGAATAAACTTAGGGAACTCAATGACTCCATCAAGTGTAATAACATTCACATTATAGGGATCCCAGAAGAAGAAAAGAGAGAAAAGGGGGCAGAAAATTTATTTGAAGAAATAATAGCTAAAGACTTTCCTCATCTGAGGAAAGAAACAGATACCCAGATCCAGGAGGCATGGAGAGCCCCTAATAAAAGTAACCCAAGAAGGTCCATCAAGACACATTGTAATTAAAATGGCAAAAAGTAGTGATAAAGAGAGAAATTTAAAAGCAGCAAGAGAAAAGAAGACAGTTACATACAAGGGAAATCCCATAAGGCTATGCATGGTGTTTTCAGCGAAAACTTTGCAGACCAGAAGGGAGTGGAATGATATATTCAAAGTGCTAGAAGGAAAAAAAATTCTGCAGCCAACAATACTCTAACCAGCAAGGCTATCATTCAGAATAGAAGGAGAAATAAAGAGTTTTCTCAGACAAACACTAAAGAAGTTCATGACCACTAAACCAGACCTACAAGAAATGTCAAAGGGGACCCTTTGAGTGGAAAGGAAAGACTATAGGTAAGCGTATGAAAAGTAGGAAAAAAAGAAATAAAAATAAATATATCTGTAAAAATTAATCAAGGGATTCACACACATACAAAAAAAAAGTGTTGTAAAATATGACACCATATACCTAAAATGTGTGAGGAAGAGGAGAAAAGAACGAGTCCAAACTTAAGCAACCATCAACTTAATATAGACTGATATATGCAGAAGATGTTATATACAAACCTAATGGTAACCAAAAATAAAAAACCAGTAACCGATATACAAACAAAAAAGAGAAAGGAATCCAAGTACATCACTAAAGAAAGCCAGCAAACCATGAAAGAGAGCAAAAGGATGAGAAAAAAAAAAAACCCACAAAAACAACTACAAAACAAGTAACAAAATGGCAATAAATACATATCTGTCAATAATTACTTTGAACATAAATGGACTAAATGCTCCAATCTAAAGACATAGGGTGACAGAATGGATTAAAAAAAAAGATTCATCTATATGATGCCTACAAGAGGCTCATTTCAGACTGAAAGACACCTGAAGATTGAAAGTGAGGGGATGGAGAAACATTTGTCATGCAAATGGTTGCCAAAAGGAGGCTGGGTGGGCAGAGGGAGGAGCAGTGCTTCCATCAGACAAAATAGACCTTAAAACAAAGACTGTAACAAGAAACAAAGAATGACACTACATAATAATAAAAGGGACAATCCAACAAGAAGCTACGATTCTAAATATTTACGCACCCAATGTGGGAGCACCTAAATACATAAAACAGCTAATAAAAAAACATAAAGTAAGCAATCAATAGTAATACAATAATAGTAGGGGACTTGAACACCCCACTTACATCAATGGACAGATCATCTAAGCAGAAAATCAACAAACAGTTGAATGACTTTGAATGACACACTGGACCAGATGGATTTAACAGATATAATCAGAACATTCCATCCTAAAGCAGCAGAATACACATTCTTTTCACAGGTATATGGAACATTCTACAGAATAGATAACATGTTAGGCCACAAAACAAGTCTCAACAAATTGAAATAGATCTAATTCATTCCATGTATCTTTTCTGACCACAACACTATGAAACTAGAAATCAACCACAGGAAAAAATCTGGACAAATACATGAAGGTTAAATAACATGCCACTAAACAACAAATGGGTCAACCAAGAAATAAAAAAAGAAGTTCAAAAATTACAGGGAGATAAATGAAAATGAAAACACAACAATTCAAAATCTCTGAGATGCAGCAAAAGCAGTTCTAAGAGGGAAGTTTATAGCAATACAGGCCTACCTCAAGAAGTAAGAAGCTCAAATACACAACCTAACCTTATATCTATAGGAACTAGAAAAAGAACAAACAAAACCCCAAACCAGCAGAAGGAAGGAAATAAGAAAGAATAGAACAGAAATAAATAATACAGAAATTTTTTTTTTTAAAAAAAGAACACATCAATGAAAGCAGGAGCTGGTTCTTTGAAAATCAATAAACTTCTAGCTAGACTCTTCAAAAAACGAGAAAGAGGACTCAAACAAAATCAGAAACGAAAGAAGAAAAATAACAACCGAAAACACAGAATTACAATCATAAGAATATTATGAAAAATTATATGCCAACAAATTTGACAACCTGGATGCATAAAATCTCCCAAAACTGAAGGAGAAAGAAATAGAACATTTGAAGAGACTGATTACCAGCAATGAAATTGAGTCAGTAATAAAAAAAAAACTCCCAACAAACAAAAATTCAAGACCAGAGAGCTTCACAGGTGAATTCTAACAAACATTTAAAGAAGAGTTAACATCTATTTTCATCTCAAATTATTAGAAAAAAATGGAAGAGAAAGGAAAACTTCCAAGTTCATTCTATTAGGCCAGCATTATACCCTGATACTCAAACCAGATAAAGACACCACCCAAAAAGAGAACTAAAGGTCAATAATCTCTGATGAACATAGATGCAAAAATCCTCAACAAAATATTAGCAAACTGAATCTAGCATACATTAAAAAAATTATTCACCATGATCAAGAGGGATTTACTCCTGGGTTCCAAGAGTGGTTCAATATTCACAAATCAACTTGATACATTACACCAACAAAGGAAGGGATAAAAAGGGAAAAGTGAAGGGTGGGGGGAATCAGAGGGGGAGATGAACCATGACAGACTATGGACTCTGAGATACAAACTGAGGGTTTTAGAGGGGAGGGGTCTGGGGGGATGGGTTAGCCTGGTGATGGGTATTAAGGAGGGCACATATTGAATGGAGCACTAGGTGTTATACGCAAACAATGAATCATGGAACACTACATCAAAAACTAATGATGTATGGTGACTAATATAATAAACTAAAATTTAAAAAATTAAAAAAAACACATATGATCATTTCAATAGATACAGAAAAAGCTTTTGGCAAAGCACAATATCCATTCATGATAAAATCCCTCCACAAAATAGGTTTAGAGGGAACATACCTCAACATAATAAAGGCCGTATATGAAAAATCCAAAGCTAACATATATGCAATGGGTAAAAACTGAGCTTTTCCTCTAAGATCAGGAGCAAGACAAAGATCTCCACTCTTACTCTTTTTATTCAATATAGTACTGGAAGTCCTAGCCACAGCAGTCAAACAACAAAAAGAAATAAAAGGTATCCAAATTGATAAGGAAGAAATAAAACTTTTAGTATTTGCAGATAACATAATACTATATATAGAAAACTCTAAAGACTCCACCAAAAAGCTACTAGAACTGATAAATGAATTCAGTAAGGTTGCAGGATACAAAATCAATATATAGAAATCTGTTTCACTTCTATAAATAATGAAGTAGCAGAAAAAGAAATTATGAAAACAGTTCCATTTACAATTGCAACAAAAATTGTAATGTACTAGGAATAAACTTAACCAAGGAGGTAAAAGACCTGTACTCTGAAAACTGTAAAACACTGTTGAAAAAAATTGAAGATGACACAAAGAAATAGACAGATATTCCTACTCATGGATTGGAAGAAAAAATAGTTAAAATCTCCATACTACCAAAAGAAATCTGCAGATTTAATGCAATCCCTATCAAAATACCAACAGCATTTTTTACAGAACTAGAACAATCCTAAAACTTGTATGGAATCACAAAAGAGCCTGAAGAGCCAAAGAAATCTTGACAAATAAAAATAAAACAGGAGGTATCACAATGCCAGAATTCAGGTTATATTACAAAGTTGTAGTAATCAAAATAGTGTGATATGGGCACAAAATAGATCAATAGAACAGAATAGAAAGCCCAGAAATAAAATCATAATTACATGGCCAATTAATCTTTGACAAAGGAGGCAAGAATATGCAATGGGAAAAAGTCTCTTCAACAAATGGTGTTGGGAAAACTGGATAGCTACATGCAAAAGAATGAAAGTGGACCACATTCTTACACCATACACAAAAATAAACTCAAAATAGATTAAAAGACCTAAATGTGAGAACTGAAGCCATAAAAATCCTAGAAGAGAGCACAGGCAGTAATTTCTCTGACATGACCATAGGAACATCTTTCTAGATATGTCTCCTAAGGCTAGAGCAACAAAAGCAAAAATAAACTATTGGGACTGCATCAAAATAAAAAGCTTCTGCATAGCAAAGAAAACCATCAACAAACTAAAAGACAACCTAGGGACTAGGAGAAGATATTTGTAATGGCATACCTGATAAAGGATTAGTATCCAAATATATATAAAGAACTTATACAACCCAACACCCAAAAAACAAATAATCTAATTAAAAATAGGCAGAAGACATGAACACAGATTTCTCCAAAGAAAACATACAGATGGCCAAAAGACACATGAAAAGATGCTCAACATCACGCATTATCAGGGAAATGCAAATCAAAACCACAATGAGATATCACTTCATACCTGTCAGAATTGGCAAAATAAAAAATGCAAGAAACAACAAGTATTGGCGAGATTGTGGAGGTAAAGGAACCCTTGTACACTCCTGGTGGGAATGCAAACTAGTGCAGCCACTGTGGAAGACAGTATGGAGGTTCCTCAAAAAATTAAAAATAGAACTACCATTTGATCCAGCAGTCACACAGAGCATTTAAACAAAGAATACAAATACACTAATTTGAAGGGATATAATCACCCCTATGTTTATTGCAGCATTATTTACAACAGCCAAACTAAGGAAACAGCCTAAGTCTCCATGGGTAGATGAATGGATTAAGAAGTGGTATGTACATATGTATATATGTATAAGAGAATATTACTCAGCCATAAAAAATAATGAAATTTTGCTATTTGTAATAACATGTGTGGAACTGGAATGTATAATACTAAGTGAGATAAGACAGAGAAAAACAAATCCTATATGATTTCACTCATATGTGGAATTTAAGAACAAAACAAATGAAGAAAGGGGGGGAAAAAAGAGACAAACCAAAAAAACAGACTCTTAACCATAGAGAAAAGCAGATGGTTACCAGAGGGGAGGAAGTGGAGGGATGAATGAAATAGGTCAATGAGGTTAAGAGTACACTTTTATCGTGATGAGCACTGAGTAATATATGAACTGTTTAATCACTATGTTGTACACCTGAAACTAAAATAATACCGTGTGTCAGCTAAACTTGAATTAAAATTTTATTATGTATTTATTTATTAGATATTTTATTTATTTATTTTTTTGACAGAGAGACACAGCAAGAGAGGGAACACAAGCGGGGGGAGTGGGAGAGGGAGAAGCTGGCTTCCCGCTGAGCAGGGAGCTAGATGGGGGACTCGATCCCAGGACCCTGGGATCACGAGCTGAGCCGAAGGCAGACGCTTAACAACTGAGCCACCCAGGCGCCCCTTGAATTAAAACTTTAAAAAATAGTAGAAGGAAAAGAAAAAATGAAACAAACAAGGTACAAATTACAGGAAGGTATTTGTAACATAAATAACCCAAAGAAGTCTAATATCAAGAATATGTAAATCCAATGTATATCTAATATTTGATTGGTAAAAATTAAGAAGTCTTAGAATGTGGAGAGATGGGGATCAAACCAATTTTTCTGCATTGCTAGTGCAAGTTGATAATTTAACACAACCTCATTAGAAAACAACTTGGCATTTTCTATGAAGTTCAAAATTTGTATACCCTGTGACTCAGCCATTTTACTTACAGTTTAACCCCAGGTATTTGGACACCTGTACAAGAATACTGACTGTAGTTCTGACACAGGAAAACAGTCAATCTGGAAACAGCCCAAATGCTTTCGATGAGGGAATGAGCAAATGAATGGTGCTGTATTCACAGAGTGGGATACTATACAGCAGTGAAAACTGAATGAACTACAGCTAGATGCAACAATAAGTGTGAATCTGGGTACACTAAGTCTGAGTGGGAAAAAAAGCAATCACAGTAGATTAAAATGGTATACAGAAAAATGCACTATATATTCTTTAGGCATGTATACATATGAAATATGGCTCACTTTTATAAAGCAAGAAAATAGAAAACACAAAACTCTTTACAGAGTGGTTGGCTGACAGAAGGATGGGTGGGTAAGTATGGATCTAGGTTAGAACAGGAAAACGAAGATGAATATGTAAGTTACTAGTAATATTGTAGTTCCTGGGTTGAGTATTTACAAGTTTCATTTTCCTAACTATGTATACATACAGACAGACAGACATGAGCTGTAAATGAACAATTTACATTAGTCCACTTATGATTAAGTCAACCTTGTACACCTGATTTCAAGAAGGAAAATAAAATATATAACCTTATTTTCACATTGTGATGGCCCCAATGTCTCCACAGAAGCCATTATTTGAGTGGAAATCAGCTGGGACCCAGTGCTTAGAGAAACTTTGTGTTGTGTTTCTACCAGAAAATCAGGAGACCTTTGGGGACCTCCAATGCAGTTCTGGCATCACTAACCTTTCTTGATCTGTATGGAAATAGAAAGAATTCTTCTAACCAGCACAGCAACACCTTCCCGAGTGTCAATGGAGATATTTTAAATGTATCTAAATTACCTTCTTTTTTAGAAAACCTTATTTTTATAATTATCAATCACTCTCGATTGGAACTTGTCAATCACTAAATTGAATTTTTCCATTTTCAGATGGCTAAGGTCAAATCCATTGATGTAGAATTGCCTTCAGTAACAATCAAGTTGCTGAAGTGAAAGTCAATAAAAATACATCAATTCTGATTTTGTCCATGCTGATATCTAGGACTTCCCCCAACCAGGGCAGGACTTCAGTGATCTAAAACAGCAGCAGTAGCTGAAAAGTAAATTGAATTGTGGTTTTCATGAGTCATCAATGTGAATCACAACTGGTTTCCAGTCAAACTCTAGTGGCATCTCTGGCCTGGATGGAATGCATTGAAATGTTCCTTTTTCTGACAACATGTATGCTCACTTTCCTGTACAGTCACTTTCCACTGGGCACTTTCCAACCTCAGTGGGTTAGCATTTTAATAGCTACCTTCCTCAGCCAGGAAGCAGCTTAAGCTATAATTCATTCAGATTGGTAAAAATAGATCTTTCTGGGGACTACAATCTTCAAGTCAATTGAGGAAAACAACCGAGCAGCAAAAGGATGTAGAGAAAACATCATAACTAAAGAAAACAAAGCATTTTATTTGATTGGGAGATGATTTGCAGTCTAGCTTTTGCCTTGTGTCTGAGAAATTTAAATAGAAGTAAAAGGACAACTCTTGATTTAATTTTAAAGTTATGATCATTATGGTCTTCTGCTCAAACCTTGGGAATGTTATTTAAAAAATAAAAACAAACTAGTACCATGGAGGCTAGATGAGATGGCACTTCCTTAGAACACTGATGAGGGAGAAGTTCATTTTGAATGGATGCATCCGTCTATCCTTCCATCGATCCTTCCAACCATCCTTCCATCCATCCATCCATCCATCCATCCATCCATCCATCCATCCATCTATCCAGTAATTACCAGGTATCTTCAATGTAGAAGGCACTGGATATTGGTACAAATTAATTTGAAGCAGAGTCCCTTTCTTTAAAAGGTTTATATTTAATAGGATTTAATCCCCTGTGGTAAAGATAAATCAAGATTTAATCTGTCACTAAGTACAAAAGTTTTTTCTAATATTTTTTCAACATATTATTGAAGTTTTAATATCAAACTATTATGAAAAAGAAATTTAGGCATTCATTTTTCTTTAGGACTTTTGCCATATGCTTAAAAATTGTATCTATAAATCAAACTGCCTTATATTTCAGAAGACTACTAAAGAAATGAAATCTAGAATATCTTTGTGAATCAACATAGCTGAAGTATGTTTTTAATATTTTTCATTTATCCCACAACACTTTGTACTGTGAATTACCTTTGAGGCCATGAAAACCAATCAGATTGAAACAATGCATTTGGAGGAAAAAAGACTCAAGTAGAACTCATTGTAAGTGTGATTCCAATTTTATTCTCAAAGATAATTACATCTTTGGAAGTGCCTTATAGAGCCTAAATAGTGACACTTCATTGTGAAGACAGTCACATTTGTCATCTCTTTATTACTATTCTGTTTTTCTATCTTATGAATTTCTCAAAAGCCTGTGAACACCTTATTGCTACTTGCAAAGTTAAAAAAAAATAGAGGTGCAGGTCAGAAGTATGGAACTCTGACTTCTCTTGAGAGTTTTGACTTCTTGCTGTAATTAATTTAAGAAATTTTGCAGAATATTTTTTATTTAAAAAGCTATGGCTAAAACACCATTTATAGATACAGTGAGTGAAAATAATGAGACTAAGACCATGATACTTTCACCAGTGAAATCCAATTTCATTACACTTTTAAAAAATATTAAATAGAAAAAATGAAATGTGTAAATCAAGAAGTTTAAGAAATAGGGATGGCTTTAGCAATACCTATCAGGCTTCCTATTTTGCTTTCTTTATATTTGTCCTTATATATTACATTCAGATTTTGAGTTCACAAATTTTATGTTGTGAAATAAATGGAGAGTATAAAAACAAACACCAACAAAAATGAAAAACCCTCGAGAGGAAACCAAATACATATAGAAAATATTTAATTTATTGAATGCATATTCATTGAGTGCTCTGTGTTCAAGATACCATATTTACAGCTACATGAGGACATAAACATGATAAACTAAAAGTCTCCACCTGTGGTTTATAATTCTGTTGAAAGATAAGAGCAAGAAATATAGACATAAAATTCAAAGGACATTGAGTTATTTGTAATCTTTCCTAAAACAAAAAAATATTAGGCCCCCCAGTGTACTACTTTTGAGAACACCTTTATACATTTATTTTCCTTTAAAGCGCTTAACACATTTGTGCTAATTTATTGACTTCTGTACCTTTCTAAAATGTCTATTATCCCTATTAAAGGGGAGGTTTCATGAGAACAGGAATCATTACTATTTGGTTGGCCTATATTTTCTTAGCACCTCACATAATATAGCACATGGAGGCACTCAATAAATGTGGGTTTTTCAAAGATTTTATTTATTTATTTACGAGAGAGAGAGCACAAGTAGGCGGAGGGGAGGAGCTGGGGGGGACAGAGGGAGAGGGAGAAGCAGACTCCCCACTAAGCAGAAAGCACAATGTGGGGCTCGATCCCAGGACCCTAAGATCATGACCTGAGCTGTTTAACCGACTAAGCCACCCAGGCACCCCTCAATAAATGTTTTGAATGAATGTCTGAACAAGTGAATTCAAAAATGACAATACATTTATATGAAAAATATTATGTAATATTTAAAAACTAGAGTAATAGTAAGGGAAATCATGTTGAAAATATTCAGATCATAACATTTAGAGGAAAAAATCAGTAAAAAAGACTGCATAAAATGTAATCTCACAATAGAAAAGATCAATGAAACCAGGAGCTGCTTCTTTGAAAAATTCAACAAAATTAAACACCTAGCCAGATTCATCAAAAGAAAAAAAAAGAGGACTCAAATAAAAACAGAGAGGAAAAATAACAACTGATACTACAGATATACAAAGGATTATAAAGAATATCATGAAAAATTATATGCCAACAAATTGGACAAGGGAGAAGAAATAGATAAATTCTTAGAAACAAAGAACCCCCCAAAACTGAAGCAGAAAGAAACAGAACATTTGAACAGACTGATTACAAGCAATGAAGTTGAATCAATCAAAAAACTCCCAACAAATAAAAATCCAAGACCAGAGGGCTTTACAGGTGAATTTTAACAAACACCTAAACAGAATTAATACCTATTCTTCTCAAACTATTCCAAAATATAGAAATTCATTTCTAATTCTAAATTCATTCTATGAGGCCAGCATTACCCTGATACCAAAACCAGACAGAGACACCACTAAAAAACAGAACTAAAGGTCAGTAATCTCTGATAAACATGGATGCAAAAATTCTCAACAAAATATCAGCAAACTGAATCCAGCATACATTAAAGAAATCATTCACCATGATCAAGTGGGATTTATTCCTAGGTTGCAAGGGTACTTCAATATTCACAAATCAATCAATGTGCTATATCACATCAATAAGAGAAATTGTAAGAACCACATGATCGTTTGAATAGATGCAGAAAAAGCATTTGACAAAGCCATACATTCATTCATGATAAAAACCCTCCACAATGTAGGCTTAGAGGGAACGTATCTCAACATAATAAAGGCCTTATATGAAAAACCCACAACTAACATCATACTCAATAGGGAAAAACTGAGAGCCTTTCCCCTAAGATCAGGAGCAAGACAAGGATGTCCACTCTCACCACTTTTATTCAATATAGTCCTGGGAGTCCCAGCCACAGCAGTCAAACAAAAAGAAATAAAAGACATCCAAATTGGTAAGGAAGAAGTAAAACTGTCAGCATTTGCAGATGACATGATACCATATATAGAAAACCCTGAAGACTCTCCAAAAAACTACTAGAACTGACAAATGAATTCAGTAGGGTCACAGGGTACAAAACCAATAAACAGAAATCCATTGCACTTTTATCCAACAATAATGAAAGTAGCAGAAAAAGAAATTAAGAAAACAGTCCCATTTACAATTGCACCAAAAATAATAATACCTAGGAATAAACTTAACCAAGGAGGTGAAAGACCTGTGAGGTGAAAGCAATAAGATGCTAATGAAAGATTGACGATGACACAAAGAAATGGAAAGATACTCCATGCTCATGGATTGGAGGAACAAATACTGTTAAAATCGCCATACTACCCAAAGCAATCTACAGATTTAATGCAATCCCTATCAAAATACCAATAGCATTTTTCATAGAACTAGAACAAATAACCCTCACATTTGTATGGTACCACAGAAGACCCTGAAGACCCAAAGCAATCTTGAAAAAGAACAGAACTGGAGGTATTGCAATCCTGGATTTCAAGATAATACTACAAAGCTGTGGTAATAAAAACAGTATAATACCAGCACAAAAATAGACACATAGACCAATGGAATAGAATAGACAGCCCAGAAATAAACCCACAGGTATGTGGTCAATTCATCTTCGAGAAAGGAGGCAAGAATATGCAATGGGAAAAAGACTGTCTCTTCAACAAATGATGTTAGAAAAACTGGGTAGCTACGTGCAAAAGAACCAAAACTGGACCACATTCTTACACCATACACAAAGTAAACTCAAAATGGATTAAAAGACCTACAGGTGAGAACTGAAACCATAAAAGTCTTAGAAGAGAGCACAGGCAGTAATTCCTCTGACATGGCCATAGCAACATTTTTCTAGATGTTTCTCCTGAGGCAAGAGCAACAAAAACAAAAATAAACTATTGGGACTGCATCAAAATAAAAAGCTTCTGCACAGTAAAAGAAAGCATCAACAAAACTAAAGGAGAACATGCTGAATGGGAGAAGATATTTACAAATGACATATCTGATAAAGGGTTAGCATCCAAATATATAGAAAGAACTTATACAAGTCATCACCCCCAAAACAAATAATCCAATTAAAAATGGGCAGAAGACAAGAACACACATTTCTCCAAAGAAGACATACAGATGGCCCACAGACACATGAAAAGATGCTCAAAAGCCACATGAAAAGATGCCCAACATCACTCATCATCAGGGAAATGCAAATCAAAGCTACAATGAGGTATCACCTCACACCGGTCAGAATGGCTAACATCAAAAATCCAAGAAACAAGTAGCGTTGGTGAGGATGTGGAGAAGAAGGAACCCTTGTGCGCTGTGGCAATGGCGGGAATGCAAAGTGGTGAAGCCACTTGGAAAACAGTATGGAGGTTCCTCAAAAATTAAAAAGAGAACTACCCTATGACCCAGTAATTCCAGTACTGGGTATTTACCCAAAGAATATAAAAACACTAATTTGAAAAGATATACATGCTCCTCTGCTTATTGCAGAATTATTTACAATAGCCAAACTATGGAAGCAGCCCCAATGTCCATGGATAGATGAATGAATAAGGAAGTACACACACACACACACACACACACACACACACACACACCCCACTGGAATATAAGTCAGTCATAAAAAAGAATGAGATCTTGCCATTTTGCAACAAAATGGATGGATCTAAATGGTATAATGCAAAGTGAAATAAGTCAGTCAGAAAAAGAAAAATACCATATGATTTCACTCATATGTGCAATTTAAGAAACAAAACAAATGAACAAAGAAAAAAGAGACAAACATACTCTTAAAGATAGAGAACAAACAGGTGGTTACCAGAGGGGACATAAGAGGAGGTGATATAGGTGAAGGGGATATAGAGTACACTTATTGTGATAAGCACTGAGTTATGTACAGAATTCTTGAATCACTATACCTGAAGCTAATATCACACTGTATATTAGTTATCCTGGAATTTAAATTTAAATAAATAAATGAAAGAAATCTGTCATAAAAACATGACGTGATTACTTTGCTCTTGTTAAGGCTGAACCTTAAATTTTAACAAATTTATTCTTCTGTTTAGTGCACCCATTCACCTATATGTTCAGGTTTGGCTCTACTGAGGAACATAAAAAGGACTAGAACATTGTCATTAAATGCTAGAGTGTTTTGATATTTCAGCCTTAAATTTATAACATTTACTACTTTTCCTACTGTCTTGGTTCCTATGGCTCATTTAATATCTGTTAGACCTTCATCCAACTTTCTTTGTTTCCCCTCTTTTTTTTAAAAAATGATTTTCCATTTAAATACCTTTCTGGTTTGTAAATAACTGCTTACTTTAAGCATTAATATTCATATGTGACTTGATTTCTTCTTGATTTCTGACAGGCTTTTCATACTATTTCACTCTAGAATTTTAATTGCATTTTGTCATTAGAATTTAGGTGCCATTTCTGCTATGGGTTTCCTAGCCTCAGTTCTCTCAATGCTCTTGGTATTACGGGTAAGATCAGTAAAGAAAGTTCAATGACACAAAATGGTCTTTCAGGAAGAGCCATAGTTAAAAAGTATGTACTTTAAACCATTTTATAAAACAGTCATTTTGTCTCTTTCAACTTTCTTCACTTATATCTTTTGTTAATTATATAGTAATTATTTTTTGATGAGTACTTTTGAAAATAACAAGTCTCTAATACATTTACCTACGAGTGAACTATAAACTTGGCTAGAAAACAACATTTCTATAAAAAGAGGGGTTATGGAAAATCCATGTAAGAATCCAGGGGGATTTAGTCATTCATTAATATATACTTAATAAATGCTTATTTCTCATGCATTGTAAATATAAATATGAATAAAACAAAGTCTCAGGCTTCAGGGAGCTCACAGTCTAGCACAATGATAGACATGCAAACTGGTAATTCCATATATAATATGATAAATATATAATAGTAGGGACCATAGGTGAGAGGGCTCTTGCCCAAAGAGCCTGGCAAAACGTCACAGAAAAAAACCTTTTTCAGCTGCATCTTATAAAGTGATTAGACCTTGTCATGCATACAATGTGAGGAAAGGCTTTTTAGGCAGAAAAGATCATCATGTATGAAACATTTAAGGTTTATTTTATGTTCAGAGGATGCATGGGAATGAAATATCAAGTGTGTAGTATTCACATTAACAGATTAAATAATAAATGGATGTTTGGACAAGATTGTGTACCTTACTGAGGGATTCAAATTTTAGCTTTGGAGAACTCAGGTATACATTATAGAATAGTTACTTGAGGATTATATGGTCCTCCGTGTAAGAGCTAGAGTGGGGGAGAGACAGAGGTAAAGGAGGAGCCTATTCCAAATAACCTAGTCACTGATGAAGGAAATGGGCAGGATGGAATGGATTTGAGAATGATGGTTGAGTTTGGGTTGTTGGGCTTTTTGATTGTAGTGAGAAAAAAGTCAGATAGTACCCTCTTAGAATACCCAAGAGTTAGGAAAAAGTGTTTTAAAGATGAAAAGAAATCTAAGGCTGAGAGGAAATACATGACAGGGCACTAGAAAAGTCAGTCTTCACTGAACAATTTGATGCCATTCTCCTTAACGTCTATGAGAATGGGGCCCTCTATAATTGCAAGTGTATGACCTGCATGACTAGATGCAGTCAAGAGTAGAGCAGCCCCTAAGATGGGTTGAGAATAAAGCAAAATTTTGAGGGGCTCCTGTCTATGAAAACAACTTGATTAAAAACGTATTATAAAACTCAAGGACCCATTCAAGGTACAGTGATTTATCAATGAAGAATTTGAATAAAGAATAGAGAAGGTACTTAAATACATAGTTATTGTCCAGTCATTGCACATAAAGATTCTTCATAATGCTTAGCCACCATTTCTTCCTGTCAGGTCTAAGGACCATCTCTTTACTATCAGATTGATTCATTAGGGGCATCTGGGTGGCTCAGTCATTAAAACGTCTGCCTTCAGCTCAGGTCATGATCCTAGGGTCATGGGATGGAACCCCACTTGGACTCCCTGCTCCACGGGGAGCCTGCTTCTCCCTCTCCCTCTCCCTCTGCTGCTGCCCCTGCTTGTGTGCTCTCTCTCTCTCTCTCTCTCAAATAAATGAATAAAATCTTTAAAAAAATAAAATTAAGTTAGGAAGTGGGTTTTTTTCTTCACAAGTTTCCATTTTTCTAAAACCTTTACAGTTATGAGTCATGTCAAATAAAGTGGAGACCTCAAAAGAAGTTACTGAGGAAATGAATGCTAATAGTGTAATAACCAAAAATGTTCATAGTATAATGTATTCTCAAACCAAGTTTCCTCTGGTAAATAACAAATAATTTGTTATACTTCCAAACTGGTTGTCAAAATATGAAACAGTAGCTTAATTATTCAGCTGATTGATGTATAGCTAATACGGTAAGAACAGTATCATTGTTAGCTAGAATTGACCTAAACCCCTCCAAATTATCACTTTATATAAGCCTTCAGTCAAAATTCACTTTTTAAAGTCTACCTTTTGTTTGTCTTATAATAGTCAATTCAGAATTATAACTAAGAATTTGTATCATATTTTAACACATGTGGCTGTTTTTAGCATCTGAGTATTTATTCTTTATAGAATAAAGTGCTTCAACACTCAAAAAATAAAATTAAAAAAATGATTCATTAATACCCAAATTGCTGTTTCTGGCTAATTTCATATCTCCCACCATTAGAAAAGAACAATGCTATTGCTGCCTATAATGCCATGATTCTTCCCAACCTTCTTGTATTGAAATAATAAAGATTTTCTTCAGTTCTCTAATACACATTTTTAAATGTTGATTACACTTTTACTCATGATGCTAAATCAACCATTGTGCTACCTCTGAATATTGGCTTTTACTGATTGTTTCAGAGGTTGCTGCTCTGCTTCTTTGATGATGACCACAAAGCAAGTCTCATCCAGAGTATGGTGAAACATGAATGATAATTCATCATTCAGGAGTTTATAGTATAGATATTGAACAATACACATCTTCCAACTGTGTCTTTCTTCTCTTGAATTCTTTAGGTTGTCATCTCTGCATTCATAGAGTATTATTTCTTTAATTATTAACTACACCCCTGCCATTTACACATCACCACCAGCAAAGAAGATAGGTGAGGGGTCCATAAGTGGAGTGATGGGGCAGTCCTATTTGCACAAAGAATGTCCATCCTTTATGCACTACAGCTTAAGAGTGACCAGGACAATATAATGTTACTACAGCAATTAGAGACAAGAGAGGACATCAATAAGAAGGGTCCATTGGCCTTGAAACGTACTCCCTTTCCCAGTTTCAAAAGTCCTTGGAGGAGACAGGGGTGGTAGCTACCCCAGAGGATTCTCTGACACTTGACATAGAACATGTGGAGAGGATGGGATGACCATCTTGGGTCCCAATGATGAGGGGTACACATTGTAAAGGATTCTGGCTACTACTCTTTGGGTGCTATAAACCAGAGTCAACACTGCAGTGGGAACTAAATGAGTGGGAGCCAACTGACAGGTTCACACAAAGGGCTCAAGCCTAATGGTCAGAAATGAATGATTGTTAGCCCAGAGATCTGAGCAAATCTGATGTCCAACATGAGAGAGAGTCACCCTATATCAGTATGTCAGCACCAGTCTGGTATATCAGTCTTGCATTATCCCATGAAAGAAATACCTCACCAGCCAAGTGGAGGAATTTTCCCATCAGGATACCCTCCTGGCCTTCAGGCATGATCCACAGAGTTCCTTGGGAACTCTAGTCAATCCCATATCTGAGGTAGAGGGCCAGGGAATGACCCAAAAGGAAAAAATAGCAAGCTGTTCTAGGCTTGGAGCTCCTAACCCAGATTGCACTTCATATCCTAGACAGTCCAAACCACTGGAAAGGGACTTTAAATTTTGAATTTGGTACATCTGACAACTTGACTCATTTTATGACCAAGCCTGGAATCAGAGAGCCCCCCATGCAAATAACACTGCTAACCTCAGCTGGTCCCAAGCATGGCAAACTGAGAATCAAAAAATATTTGAGGAAGGCTTTCAGAAGTGTGTGACACCCGAGGGATAAGTTCCAGTGCCCTACTTGCTTGTCTAAGGTGTTCCTAATCAGTGGTACTGATTCAGAGCAGATGTAGGATTTTTTTTTTTTTTTGGATGGGCCAAGAATTTCATTAACAAGCTTTAATATATTCTCTCTTTAAATTAGCTAATAATCTCATTTTGTAGTTATTAACTCTTATCACACATAGGAGGAAAGTGACTTTAAGAAATTGAGCAACCTATATAATATCACACAATAAATATTGGAGCCAGGAATCAAATCTGAGTCTATGTAACATCAAAACTCATGCTCTTGAGGATGGATTCTAAGCTTTCTATTTTCTGAGGTGGGAGGTAAAAGTAATGAGTAATCCTTACTGACCTGACTCCAGTCATGTATCCTTCTTTAATCAAGCTCTCCCTGGTATTAAAGACATAGGCTGTTTGACACAATCAAAACTACTCATGGAGACTAGGGCATGCTCAATCCTAATAAACAACTAAACTAAGAAACTCAGTGTCCAGTTATAAAACAGAAGGTGGAATAGATAATAGAGATAGAAATAATTTCTATATTTGTAGTGTTATGAAGAATTGCCTTATTTTGTATTTTTTTTTCTTATCCATGTGAGCAGTGGAGAGAAGTTTAAAGTAATATAAGAAGGCAAGACACAGAAAACAATTTTCCAGAAGATTTTAGATGTCCATTTTGGAAGTAAATCTTTTCTCATGAATTTAGAATAGTGTAGCATCTGGCTTTGATTAAATAAGCCAGTTGTCTAAGGACAAAGTGGAGGGAGAGGAAAACTCAGTGGTGAAGGAAAAGAAAGAAGACAGCCTCCAGCAATAATTCAAGAATCCTTCTTTTTCCACTAGTCTCTGTTGCTCCGGATTTGCGGCTTTTGTGGATTTAACTTTTTCAAGTGGTAGGTAGTGTTTATGCATCTTCTATAATCTCCTCCTAGGCAGTTTTATCAATTTTTTTTTACTAAATTTCCTTTCTAGGCCCTAGACCCTCATCCCTAGAGTGATTGAGCCCATTACTTGCCACTGTACCCTTCTCAGGGCAGTATTGCTGAACTTGTCTATTAACTGGAAAAGGGAGTTCCAAGAAGCTCCCAAGTACATCATGCAGATATCAAAAGCATTCCTTCCTGCTCCCACTATAACAGCAGCTCTGCCTCCATCAGGTGATCAGGGCCGATTACCCCTGGCCTAGGCATTAACTCCTCTTGCCTGTTTGGCACAAGGAGCTGGGGAGTGGATCCATGAAGTTCCTCACACTGTTTGGCTTTGAGCAGGACTCCCAACATGTGCTTTTAACTGTCAAACTCTTGCAAACCCTGGGGTTCATGTTGCTGCCATGCCAGCCTCGATGTTCATTATGATAGTTGCACTCACCTGTATTCTGACAGTTGCACCTTGCCACCTGGCCTCTATTCTTTCCAGTTGTTATCATTCACATTGCAAATGATGTGAAATTCTGTGCATTGCAATTCTGTGAAAACTTGGCCTAGAAAGGAGAGCCTCTACTGAACTTAGTGATGCCAAAAGCACATTACTCTGGGTCAGTGTGTGGAATAGAGTCCTCTGGGAGGTTTATAGCCATACAAAATATATTCATTCTAAAATGCCTACTTCTGGGGTGCCTGGGTGGCTCAGTCGTTAAGCATCTGCATTCAGCTCAGGTCACGGTCCCGGTCCTGGGATCAAGCCCCACATCAGGCTCCCTGCTCGGCGGGAGCTTCTCCCTCTCCCACTCCCCCTGCTTGTGTCCCATCTCTCGCTATGTCTCTATCTGTCAAATAAATAAATAAAATCTTTAAAAAAAATAAAATGCCTACTCATCTAGTCCATTGTAAACCCCTTCTTTCGGGCACCTGGGTGGCTCAGTTGGTTAAACGACTGCCTTCAGCTCAGGTCATGATCCTGGAGTCCCGGGATCAAGTCCCACATCGGGCTCCCTGCTCAGCAGGGAGTCTGCTTCCCCCTCTGACCCTCTTCCCTCTTGTGCTGTCTATCTCTCATTCTCTCTCTCTCAAATAAATAAATAAAATCTTTAAAAAAATAAACCCCTTCTTTCATCATCTATCATGGCAGTTTTGGGATTTCCATCTTACTTAATGTGATCTGTCACTTTTTCCATGTTTCTAAAAGCCATCTGGATGCATGTACCACCTCCAGTCCTTTCTAGGGTGTTAAATTCTATATTCTAGGAAAGTGTATGTTCTGCCTCAGTTTAGTCCATCGACCTCATAATGTAGAACAATGAGTAATCTCCCAGATCCTTCCAATACACAATAACTAGTTCCTGAAATTCTTTCATATTTTCCTTCCTTAGCTGACCCAGAATATTTATAGCCAGGTTATACTGAGACATAAACTTAGTTTTTGGCCTAGCAGCCAGGAGGTTGAGGAAGATCCTAAGGCAGGATGGGGAGAGGGGAGTAAAGTGTTATCTCTCAAGGGAGAGGCACCTGCAGCAACTTCAAGAGAGGGGAGAGTGGTAGACCTTATAAGGGAGATGTAAGCCATTTTTGTAGGCTCAGTGAGTCCAGAGGAATCTTGGGATTCAAGTTTCATGTGCATTAACATAGATGTGCCCATTCCATGTACAGGACTGTATTCTTTCCCAAACCAGACTCTGAACATGGCATAGCAGACCTACTGTAGCTGTACCTTTAAACTTTTTTGGAGCTAGCTACTCTGAGAATTAAGGCCTGGGCCTCAGCATTTTAACTTTCACAGTATAAGATATATGGGCTTCTTTATACGCTGCTAAGAAGATCCTCTGGCTTTTGTACTTAGTTTTGTTTTTTTTTTTTTAAGCTTTTATTTAAATAATCTCTATCCCAACATGGGGCTCAAACTCACTACCAGAGATCAAGAGTCACATGATCCTCTGACTGACCCAGTCAGGCACCCCTTGTACTTAGGTTTTTATTGCTGGTTAATCACTTTTGGCTTTTTGTTCTCTTACCCCAGAACTTCAACTGAGCTTAGTAATAGCCATTTAACTCCATTGTCCTCATAGTTACTACTTTCTCCATATCAGTCAAACGCCTGCTATATCACACCAGCTTATGTATTTTCCTCCCTCAACAGAGCATCCCAGTTCACCACTGATGAACATTTGCCCTACTACCTCGTCCCTTGGGTTATCTGTACTTCTTGAATGAACAATGAGTGTCCATTTCCTGCTAGGCTGTAGGTGACCCAGCTCCAAAATCCCATAAGAGCATTTGCTTTCTTGCACTATCTTAATGTGGATCATCACCTGTCATAGGTTGAGTTTTTCAGTAAGCAGACACTGAGGTGGAAATTAGAATGTAGCACATGAATTAAGGAGTACTCTGAGAATCAACACCTGTATAAGGGAGGGGATTAAAGCAGGATTGAGGAGAGGAAGAAGTTGAACTCTGGTGAAGTCTCTTTGAAAGCCCCAACTGACTTCCTGGTGAGCTCTTCAGCCAGGATGGCCCTTGAGGAATCATCTTGAGTTAGAGTGAGGGGGCTGAGCATTTACGTCTCTGTATTGATGAGTCATTGTATGCAGTCTTCCTTGCAAGGAAGGGTTGCCTTAGATGAGGTGGTTTTCTTTGGCCAAGGAATTTTCCAAGGGGGATGGACCATCGGGGCCATCTTATAGTAGCAGTCTCAGGTTTTGGGGAGCTAAGTGCTTCATTCCTTTTTCTTTTTTTAAAGATTTATTTATTTATTTAGAGAGAGAGGAAAGCATACACAGAGGGAGAGGGAGAAGCAACTCCCCACTGAGCAGGGAGCCTGATGCAGGGCGTGATCCCAGGACCCCAGGATCATGACCTGAGCCGAAGGCACATGCTTAACTGACTGAGCCACCAGGCGCCCCTAAGTGCTTCATTCCTGAAGAGCAATTTTGACAACACATCATAATGTGTACCACAAAATCCAAAAAAAAAATAACTGAATATTGAGTTAGGGGCATGGTCCTTTCACTTATTTCCTGGGCTATTGAAATTTGGTAATAGATTATGTAGCACTTCCTAGTCCTGCTAACAAGAAATTGTATAAATCTAGAAGAAGACTTCAACAAGACTCTTTGTGTCATTTTTCCTCTTTCCTGTAGATGAAGAATACATGGTCCAGTGAGTCTTTATCTCTTTGGAGCATTAGAAATAGACATTTGGACTAAAAAAAAGATATAATAATTTTTGTCTTGGAAAAAATAACCACAGGAATATGCCCAACTAGTGATATCTTTTTTTCCCCCCAAATAAGTAAAGATCAATTTACATTAGGGAAATTTGGGGGGGGGATTCATTCTATTTAAGTAATATAATAAGGTCTTATTTGCCAAATTTAAAAATCGATATAAAAAATTTAAATAGATTAACAATATTATTTCAGGCTCTTATTTTTATAACTAGAGCAAAAATGTGAAGAATATTAAAATATTGTACCAGTTTCTTTGTGTTTTGCACATTTGCCTGAAGTAACTCTACAGTTATTGTTCCATGACCTCACGGTATTTAATCCTCTCACTTTATAGTCAGATTCTATAATAAATTTAGGTGATTATTAAAAATAAAATATTAACAATAAAAAGAAACAGAAATCATATATATAGTAAAAAATGTCTTTTGTTGTGAAGATTTAAAAACTGAGATTCAATTATATCTAAATTCCTGGATTAAATATAAAGATTTAGAGGCAGAACTTGGACTTAGCAGGGAAAGGAGAGAGAAAGATAGATTTACCTCTTGAAGGTTAGGTTTCTTTTCCTAACTGGTATTACTTTTCAATATAGTGTTTCGTCTGTTCTTTTCCGGTCAAAAACTAAAAAATGAACTTTTGAAGGATAGTAAGCTGTTTTTTTAAATTGACAACTACCTAAATAAGAGAAACAGGAGATTTAAATCTAAAAGGATAGTAAAATTTTCAATTACTTTATAAAGGTCCATATTTGATCATATTTAATGACTTATTTAATGGGCTATGTTCAACAGTCATAAATTTAAGGAAAGGACTCAGACCTGTCCTAAAAATGTTGTCTCATTTTTCTTCTTCCTTCCTCTCAACTTCCTCACCATTTTCTTTTTAATAATGTGTAAGGGAAACTATTTCAGATGAAAATAGGGTCAGGGAGGTCAGAAGACCACTGTTAAGATAGCCATACAACTATTTCAGGTAAAAGCGAAGATAACTCTTATATCTGTGCCTTCCTTAATGAAAAATTCTTTAAGGGGGAAGAAATCCTTTATCAAGGGTAGAGATACTCTCTACATCTAAGAAAATGAAATTCAAACATTTCAGACATTCATTTAACAAGAATATTAAGTTTATTAAACCCACAGAGATGCCGATGTCTTTCAGAAATAAACATTGCTTAATTATTCAAAGACTGTAAAATTCTGTTGAAGGCTAAAAACAGAAAGTAAACATTCAAGTTAATAAACTACCTGATAACCTCTACAAATGAATATTGTGCACCTGTTTTAACATTTAATCTCCAGACTACCTGGGAACAACAGGAAATATGATAGCCAAAGGTTGTTATCCTCTTATCTGCTCTCCTTTCTGTGTAGCCTCTACCATGATCTCTTCAGTCTCTCTTTGTCTCTGCTTCCCCACACCCCTAACTCTGCCTAGTCAGATCAGATCCTGTTCTTTCTCTAAGACTTTTTATAAGTTTGATCACTTCCTTGGGTCTGACTTTCCTCTGATCCTTCTTACAATGTATGCCTTATTACCTGCCACTTGCTCTTATCCAGCCTTCTCCACATTTCTCAGGGTCCCCAACTATATTAATTAGGTCTCAACAACACTGTCAACTCCTTAAAGGTTGTACTCTGCTTTAGATCTCTCTTGGATCCCTAATAACACCTTCCACCGTTTCCTCACATTCTCCCTGCAAGATGAAGAAAACCTTTAAATTTTGTTTTTGGTGGTAACTTTTGTCTTTGGCTAATAGAAGGAAGTCAAGGCAGGTGCAGAGTATTTTCAGGAGTAAATAACACCTAGGCCACCTACAAAACAAGAACCTATGGGAAAGACAACTAGTATTTTAAAGTTTTATAAAGGAATCTTTGGGATAAGAAATTAAATTTGTTCTAGCAAAATATCTATTCTCTTCCTATGATCTTGAGCATTTCATTTCACCTCATTCTGTTTCACTTGACTCCATAAAACTGTGGTTTCCTTTCTACTGGTATAATTTTCCCGTATTATTTACCCAGGATGATTGCATATTTACTCTAGAGGGGAAGAAAATACATATTGAAAGATCTTTGTCATTGAACCAGCTATGAAGCTTTAATCTATTAAGAGTCGCCTTTTAATACCGTGAATGCTTTTTATCTTTGTGTAAGTTACTCTTTAGTATGCCAAAAGCAGACATCAAAAGGGTCACAAAGCTCCCCAACAATTAAGTAGTCAAGCCTTTTTGGGGTTTTCTGGTAATTACTTGATAAAAGAACTGTCCAAAGCCAGGAGTTGTGAGTATCCCAATGATAGGATATATCTTAGACTTAGGATGCTTTCTTAGAGAACCCCCCTCTTGACAGCAGCACACTTCTGAAGTTGGATAATGTATATCCCAAAGATTGCTGCTTTATAATTTCAAGCATTCACCAACATCTTTCATTATTATTATTTGTTTGGTTTTATTCTTTCTGGTAAAATCCTCCCAGGGAATAATAAATGAGAGCTGGAAGGATTTATGTTCATAGGTTGAGAAAACTGTTATGTAGTCTATGTGCTCTCTTCTGAATGTGTCAAAGAAACTTTTCCCATGGGGATCTATGCCTCTCCATGCAGTTCTTCTCCTTACCCGTTCTTTAGTGCATTTGCACTTGTCTGTTTAAAAGTCAAACCACTGGAGGGATGCCTGGGTGGCTCAGTTGGTTAAGCGACTGCCTTCGGCTCAGGTCATGATCCCGGAGTCCCGGGACTGAGTCCCACATCGGGCTCCCTGCTCAGCAGGGAGTCTGCTTCTCCCTCTGACCCTCTTCCCTCTCATGCTCTCTATCTCTCATTCTCTCTCTCTCAAATAAATAAATAAAATCTTTAAAAAAATAAAAAAATAAAAAAATAAAAGTCAAACCACTGGAGTCTGCTTTGTTATTAAAAGGCATCATCACTGTATCTCCCATGAAACAACTCCAGTACGAACTTTATTAATAACATTTATAAACTGGAAATAACTCCAGGATCTAAACCTAGGAAAATAAATTAACAAACTGTGGTATATTTATATGGAATACTACTCAGCAATTAAAAAAGAATGTATTGCTGATACATAAAAATATGGATGAATCTCAAAGCCATCAGGCTAAGTGAATGAAATCTTACCCTAAAGAGTATATACTGCATCAGTCCATTTATATAAAAATCTAGAACAGACAAAACTAATCTATGGTATATAAAATAATCAAAACAATGTTTTCCTCAGGGAATGGAGGTGAAGATTGACAGGGAAGGGACATAAGGGGTGATGGTAATATTCTAGATTTTACTGGAGACATGGGTTACAGAAATGCATTCACTGTCACAACTGAACAAATGTACATTTAAGATTTCTCTATTTTTTGTGTGCAAGTTTTACATAAGAAATACAAATATTCAAACCTGGTTAATAATATATGCTGAAGTGTGTAGAGAGAAGTGTGCCATCTGCTTTGAAATGCATCAAAAAGATTTGTTGGATTGATGGATTTTTAGAAGGATGGCTAGTAAGAGGTGATAAATAAAATAAAATATTAATGGAAAATATAAATGTAGGTACATAGGTGTTCACTGTAAAATAATTTCAACTTGGTGTTGTGTTTGAATTTTTTTGTGATATGATGGAGGAAAGGAGAGCAGTAGCTGATTTTTCTTGGTAGTTTATTACTAGTAAGTCTCACTAAATTTCCTAGAATTTGAGTGCACTTACTAATTTTTGGCTTGTAGTAAGTTTATAACCAAAATAAACTCTATCTCTCAGGAAAACAAGAACACTGGGTATATGAATATAAGAATGCTATAGCTGTTATTTGACCTGCTACTATTTAGAATGATTTTATTATGTATTATATGAAAAATTCAAATTTAGCTATTAAATAAATCCAAATCAAATGGTCTATGAATTAAGCCTGATTTTCCTTATGGGTTAAAATTTACTAAATAAAATGACTAGGTACTTAAATAGTTTTTAAAAGACTATTAAAAATATAAACTTTTTTAAAAAGAGTTTTAACACCTAAAATTGAAGGTCTGCACCATCTGGAGTGAGGATCAATCTCATGCATTTCCCTTACATGGTAGAATTAACATACTGGTCATAATCTCTTTAGCCATTATCTCCTTTAATCCATCCACAATCTAATTAAAACCTCCTCCAAACTCTGATGGACCTATTATCAACAACATTTAAGGGACCTTTTTTTTTAAGATTTTTTATTTATTCATTTGAGAGACGGCATGAGAGAGAGAGGGAGAGAGAGAGTGCGCAAAGCAGGGGGTAGGAGCAGAGGGAAAGAGAGAAGCAGACTTTCCACTAGGCAGGGAACCCCACGTGGGGCCTGATCATAACTGACTGAGCCACCCAGGGGCCCCTTAAGGTATCTTTTTGTGATTCATTACCTGCAATAGAAATTTTGATTATTTAAAAAAATTTGAAAACAGAGATAGAAAAGGATATAAAAGAGGAGAATGAAAATAATTCATATTTTGCCAGAAAAAAAATATTCAGGAAACATTTTACATATTTCCTTTTTTTAAGTATCTATTTTTACATATTTGAGATTACTTTTTAAAAATTATAATTCCAGCATAGTTAACATGCAGTGTTAAATTAGCTCCAGGTGTGCAATATAGTGATTCAACAATTATATACATTACTCAGTGCTCATCATGATAAGTGTACTCTTAATCCCCTTCATCTATTTCACCCATCCCCCCACCAACCTCCCCTCCAGTAACCGTCAGATTGTTCTATATAGTTAAGACTCTGTATTTTGGTTCCTCTTTTTTTTTTATTTGTTTCTTAAATTGCACATATGATGAAATCATATGGTATTTCTTTCTCTGACCAACTTATTTCACTTAGCATTATACTTTCTAGATTCATTCATGTTGTTGCAAATGGCAATATCTCATTCTTATTTATGGCTGAGTAATATTCCATTGTAGAGATATGCCACTTCTTCATCTATTTATCCATGGACACTGGGGCTGCTTCCATAATTTAGCTTTTGTAAATAATTCTGCAATAAGCAGAGGAGCATGTATATCTTTTCAAATTAGTGTTTTTATATTCTTTGGGTAAATACCCAGTACTGGAATTACTGGGTCATAGGGTAGTTCTCTTTTTAATTTTTGAGGAACCTCCATACTGTTTTCCAAGTGGCTGCACCACTTTGCATTCCCGCCATTGCCACAGCGCACAAGGGTTCCTTCTTCTCCACATCCTCACCAACGCTACTTGTTTCTTGGATTTTTGATGTTAGCCATTCTGACCGGTGTGAGGTGATACCTCATTGTAGCTTTGATTTGCATTTCCCTGATGATGAGTGATGTTGGGCATCTTTTCATGTGGCTTTTGAGCATCTTTTCATGTGTCTGTGGGCCATCTGTATGTCTTCTTTGGAGAAATGTGTGTTCTTGTCTTCTGCCCATTTTTAATTGGATTATTTGTTTTGGGGGTGATGACTTGTATAAGTTCTTTCTATATATTTGGATGCTAACCCTTTATCAGATATGTCATTTGTAAATATCTTCTCCCATTCAGCATGTTCCCCTTTAGTTTTGTTGATGGTTTCTTTTACTGTGCAGAAGCTTTTTATTTTGATGCAGTCCCAATAGTTTATTTTTGTTTTTGTTGCTCTTGCCTCAGGAGAAACATCTAGAAAAATGTTGCTATGGCCATGTCAGAGGAATTACTGCCTGTGCTCTCTTCTAAGACTTTTATGGTTTCAGTTCTCACCTGTAGGTCTTTTAATCCATTTTGAGTTTACTTTGTGTATGGTGTAAGAATGTGGTCCAGTTTTGGTTCTTTTGCACGTAGCTACCCAGTTTTTCTAACATCATTTGTTGAAGAGACAGTCTTTTTCCCATTGCATATTCTTGCCTCCTTTCTCGAAGATGAATTGACCACATACCTGTGGGTTTATTTCTGGGCTGTCTATTCTATTCCATTGGTCTATGTGTCTATTTTTGTGCTGGTATTATACTGTTTTTATTACCACAGCTTTGTAGTATTATCTTGAAATCCAGGATTGCAATACCTCCAGTTCTGTTCTTTTTCAAGATTGCTTTGGGTCTTCAGGGTCTTCTGTGGTACCATACAAATGTGAGGGTTATTTGTTCTAGTTCTATGAAAAATGCTATTGGTATTTTGATAGGGACTGCATTAAATCTGTAGATTGCTTTGGGTAGTATGGCGATTTTAACAGTATTTGTTCCTCCAATCCATGAGCATGGAGTATCTTTCCATTTCTTTGTGTCATCGTCAATCTTTCATTAGCATTTTATTGCTTTCACCTCACAGGTCTTTCACCTCCTTGGTTAAGTTTATTCCTAGGTATTATTATTTTTGGTGCAATTGTAAATGGGACTGTTTTCTTAATTTCTTTTTCTGCTACTTTCATTATTGTTGGATAAAAGTGCAACGGATTTCTGTTTATTGGTTTTGTACCCTGTGACCCTACTGAATTCATTTGTCAGTTCTAGTAGTTTTTTGGAGTCTTCAGGGTTTTCTATATATGGTATCATGTCATCTGCAAATGCTGACAGTTTTACTTCTTCCTTACCAATTTGGATGTCTTTTATTTCTTTTTGTTTGACTGCTGTGGCTGGGACTCCCAGGACTATATTGAATAAAAGTGGTGAGAGTGGACATCCTTGTCTTGCTCCTGATCTTAGGGGAAAGGCTCTCAGTTTTTCCCTATTGAGTATGATGTTAGTTGTGGGTTTTTCATATAAGGCCTTTATTATGTTGAGATACGTTCCCTCTAAGCCTACATTGTGGAGGGTTTTTATCATGAATGAATGTATGGCTTTGTCAAATGCTTTTTCTGCATCTATTCAAACGATCATGTGGTTCTTACAATTTCTCTTATTGATGTGATATAGCACATTGATTGATTTGTGAATATTGAAGTACCCTTGCAACCTAGGAATAAATCCCACTTGATCATGGTGAATGATTTCTTTAATGTATGCTGGATTCAGTTTGCTGATATTTTGTTGAGAATTTTTGCATCCATGTTCATCAGATACTGGCCTGTAGTTCTGTTTTTGTGGTGTCTCTGGTTTTGGCATCAGGGTAATGCTGGCCTCATAAAATGAATTTAGAAGCTTTCCTTCCTCTTCTATATTTTGAAATAGTTTGAGAATAGGTAATGACTCTTCTTTAAATGTTTGGTAGAGGAGTGCCTGGGTGGCTCAGGTGGTTAAATGTCCAAGTCTTGATTTCGGCTCAGGTCATGATCTTGGGGTCATGAGATCGAGCCTCATGTGGGGCTCTCCGCTCAGCGGCGCATCTGCTTGGGATTCTCTCTCTCTCCCTCTGCCCACCCCCCCCAAATAAATAAATAAGTCTTTGAAAAAATAAGTGTTTGGTAGAATTCACCTGTGAAGCCATCTGGTCCTGAACTTTTATTTGTTGGGAGTTTTTTATTGCTGATTCAATTTCTTTGCTGGTATTCAGTCTGTTCAAGTTTCTTATTTCTTCCTTATTCAGTTTTGGTAGGTTATATGTTTCTGTGGATTTATTCATTATGTATATCTGTGGTGTTGGTTGTTATTTCTCCTCTTTCATTTCTGATTTTTTTTTTATTTGAGTCGTCTCTTTTCTCTCTGTAATGAATCTGGCAAGTTTTATCAATTTTGTTGATTTTTCAAAGAACCAGTTCCTGGTTTCACTGATTTTTTATCATTTTGTTGTTGTTATTGTTGTTATTTTGTTTTTGTGTGTGCGTTTAGTTTCTATTTCATTTATTTCTGCTCTAGTCTTTATTATGTCCTTCTTTCTACCAGTTTTGGGTTTTGTTTGTTCTTTTTCTAGCTCCTTTAGGTATAAGGTTAGGTTGTTTATTTGAGCTTTTTCTTGCTTCCTGTGGTAGGCCTGTATCGCTATAAACTTCACTTTTAGAACAGCTTTTGCTACATCCCAAAGATTTTGGACCAGTGTGTTGTCATTTTCATTTGTTTCCACATTTTTTTTTTAATTTCCTCTTTGATTCTTGATTGACCCATTCACTGTTTAGTAGCATGTTATTTAACTTTGTGTTCTCTCTAGACTTTTTCTTGCGGTTGATTTCTAGTTTCATAGCACTGTGGTAAGAAAAGATGCAAGATATGACTTCAATCTTTTTGAATTTGTTGAGACTTGTTTTATGGTATAACATGTGATCTATCTTGGAGAATGTTCCATGATGACTCACATCATTTTAAAAAATCTTGCAACTTCACATTCAGGTGGCTCAGAAACTTGCAATTTGATAGATACCCTCAAACATATTCCATTCAAACATATAGTAAAAATAGATATATAAATACAGGTAATCTAAATGTCACAAGTGGGCTATAGATAAAATAAAAATGTATGAGAACTTAAAAAAATAAAAAGGAAGGGTGCCTGGGTGACTCAGTCAGTTAAGTGTCCAGCTCTTGATCTGGGCTCAGGTTTTGATCTCACAATTATGAGTTGGAGCCCTGCACTGGGCTCCATGCTGGGCATGAGCCTACTTTAAAAAAAAAAAAAAGGAACGAAGTAAGCAGGGGTAAAGATGAACTTGTCTTGAGGTGGGAACATGAAATAAGTAATGCACCTTTGGTCAGAAACTCCTACAGGATAATGGTGACTCAATCATGAGAGATGGTGGTCTGGATTTAAGAAGCTAAGAGATGGAGGGTGGTGGGGTGAGCCTCTCACTCATATAAGTAGAAAAACAAGAAAGTATATTTGGAGCTCTGGCTTATAGAGAGCCAAGGACCTGGGGAGGTGAAAGGACTCTAATTCACCCTATGACCAGCAACTGAACAAAGAATGAGTGACAGCCACAATTGAGTCAGAGATAGTGTCTTGAATCATCATTTTAAGACTCGATCCTTTATTGAGATACCTTGGATCTGTGCCACCACCAATCTGCTAGCCAGGGGCAGGTATGCAGATGGATGAGGGCAGAATATAAAAACAACAATAAACCCAAAATATTCAAAGAACTTTCCCCGTAAAATGAGCCTACAGAGTGAATATTACAAAATACAGCAAGAAATCTAATGATAAGAAAGACAGCATTCACATCAATTAGGATGGCTATATTATTAAAATAAATAAATAAAAACAACATCTGAAAATAATAAGTGTTGGTAAAGATGTGGAGAGACTAGAACACTTGTACATTGCTGGTGGGGATGTAAAATGGTATAATCACTTTGGAAAACAGTATGACAGTCCATTAAAATCTTAAACCTAGAATTTCCATGTGACTCAGCAATTCCACAGGGGATATATATAACAAATAGAATTGAAAGCAGGGATTCAAACAGATACTGTATCCCCATGTTCATAGAAGCATTATTCATAATATTCAAAAGTGGAAGCAACCCAATGTCCATTGATAGATGAATGGATAAACAAACATGGTATAAACATACATTAGAATATTATTCAGCCTTAATAGAGAAGGAAATTCTGATACATACTACAGCATGGATGAACCTTGAGGACATTATGCTAAGTCAGTCAGGACAATACGTCAGTCACAAAAGGACAAATATTGTATAATTACATTTATATGAAGTATAGCAGTAGTCAATTTTATAGTAAAAGAAAGTAGAATGGTGGTTGCCAGGGGAGTGGGGGAAGGGAGAATAAGTGTGTTTTACGGGTACAGAGATTTAGTTTGGGAAGAAAACCAAAGTTCTGGAGATGAATGGTAGTGATGGTTGTATAATGTGAATGTACTTAATGCCACTGAAGTATAACTGAAACATTGAAAAAATGGTTAAAATGGTAAATATGGTTTATACGTTTTGCTACAATTAAAAAAAGAAAAAGGTAGCAAACATAATTAAATATAATATTAAGTTATTACAGATAAAATAATATTTAAGCATCTGATAACATATAAAATAAGCATAGTAGGGATACTGACACACATTTCAGATAGGAATACACTTGGGTATTGAAAGATGCTGGTAGGACGCAAGGTCTTATTAGATTTCTGTAACATAATACTTGATATATATGCATGTGTGTGTGTGTACATATATCACCTGGTGGCAACAAAATGGCTGCAGCATTTCTGAAATAATTTCCACATCGAATGCAAGAAGAAGGCTGAATGAGGTAACAGGCTTTCCTCATAAGACCTTCTATCTTATTCAGAAGGGGAAGACATCCTTAAATATTATGCTGATATATGTCTTTCTCCATGGCCAATGTAAATGCCCAGTTTTAGACTAATAACCAGCAAAAGGAAGGTAATTATCCCAACTGACTTAGAACAATCATGATTTATAACATGGAGATGAAAAGGTGCTTAGCCTTCTCCCCTCTGCCCCACCCTTCTCACTTCCTGGATAAATTAAGGCTATATTTGCATTTAAGGGAAGGGAAGTGGCTCTTTATTACATACCCAAGGTATGTAATAAAGACAATCTGATACATTTATCCAGAGAAATGAACTCAAAAGAAAGTTGTGGAATACAAAAAGAAATAGTGAGCAAAGACATTGATAAATTATACTAATAAACCTAATTTTTTGGTATTAAAAAAATCCTACTTTGTGGGGTTTACAAAAGTAGCTTAATTACTTTATAATAGACTAATAAGGGATTTATTAATTGCTAGTTAAAATATAATAGGGTCTTTTCTATGTTTAGAGGAAAGGCTGAAATACTGAATTAAAAGGTTTGGTTAGAAAAGTATGTAGTTAATACATTTTCTAAGAATTTAAGAATGGAATCTACTGATTCCAAATGAGAAAAGGAAGAAAAGCTGTCTTTAGAAAACTTTGTCATTCCAAAGAAGCCCTAACAGCAGAAAAAAAGAAAAGAAAACGTGGAAAAAACACAGGAATCTTACTTATTACAAGGGAGAGATTATCAGCTTGGATAAACAGTTATAGTTATCTACAAGAGAGACTAAGTTGAAAAGAATAAAGCCACACTTGTTTTCCACCCTCAAGCTGGGAGTATTACTACTGATAGAGCTGAAACCTGTTTATGGAATGTTCTGCTAGCATGCTCCTCACAATCCCTCCCTCTCCTGAAATATTTGTTTGACTTCTCTATATATTTCTATGGACTTCTATTCATACAGATGCATCCCTGAACAATATGCTTATCATTTTTATATCTTTTAACTTTATATGAATTGGAACACAGTACCTACTCTTCTGCAACATCTTACTTCAACATTATGTTTATAAGATTTAGCCATGTGGAGTTTTTTCATTTTTGCTACGAATAGTATTCTGTTTGAATAAACCATTTTTACGTTGGGTACTTAGGGGGCTTTCTCCAAGTTTTTGTAATCACAAACAATGCTGCTATATATTTTCTTGTACAAATCTCCTTGGCCACATATTTAAGAAGTTCAGCTTTATAACAAAGAGTGAAATTCTGGTTTATGAGACATGTTTATACGTTCAGCTTTATTAGATTTCATCAAGTTCTGCTGCAGTGTAGATATCTGTCCCAGACTATATTTCTACCACCAGTAATGAGAATTCCCATTAGTTTGCATTCCCATTAGTTTGGTATTATAAGACTGCTTACTTTTACCAATCTTGTTAGTGTGCAATAGTTTCTAATTGTGATTTTAATTTACATTTTCCTGCAATTCAGTGAATTGGAGCATCTTTTATACTATTGTCAATTTGGTTTTCCTATTTTGTGAATTTCCTTTTCCCTTTGGGTTTGTGGGGTTTTTCCCTGATTGGTAAGAGTTCACTATATATTCTGCATAATAATTCTTTGTGGAATATATGTATTTCAAATAACTCCTCCCAGTTATCTTTTCACTTTCCTTCTGGGGTCTTTTGAGGAATAAAATTTCTAATTTAAGCATCATCTACTTTATCAGTCTTTTCTAGAATAGATATTACTTTGGCATCTTTAAAAAAATTCTTCCCCAGATCAGGATCATGAAAATATTTTGCTATGTTTTCTTCAAAAACACCCAAGTTTTGGTGTTTTACATTTAGGTTCTTTAATATACCTGAAGCAATGGCTAATGCCGAGTACTTACTATGGCAGACAAGAGCACAGAAGCAAAATGAAGCCTTTGGCAGAAGTTCTTTTGGGGAATAGGCTCCTCTAACCTCTTGTCCACCTGAGTCTAAAGCACAGCAGTTCTTTTTTTTCTTCTTCTTCTTCTTTAATTTTTTATTGTTATGTTAATCACCATATATTACATCATTAGTTTTTGATGTAGTGTTCCATGATTCATTGTTTGTTCATAACACCCAGTGCTCCACATAGAATGTGCCCTCTTTAATACCCATCACCAGGCTAACGCATCCCCCAACCCTCCTCCCCTCTAGAACCCTGTTTGTTTTTCAGAGTCCATCGTCTCTCATGGTTCATCTCCCCCTCCGACTTACTCCCCTTCATTCTTCCCCTCCTGCTATCTTCTTTTTCTTTTTTCTTAACATATGTTGTATTATTTGTTTCAGAGGTACAGATCTGTAATTCAACAGTCTTGCACACTTCACAGCGCTCACCATAGCACATACCCTACCCAATGTCTATCACCCAGCCACCCCATCCCTCCCACCCTCCACCACTCCAGCAACCCTCAGTTTGTTTCCTGAGATTAAGAATTCCTCATATCAGTGAGGTCATATGATACGTCTTTCTCTGATTGATTTATTTCACTCAGCATAACACCCTCCAGTTCCATCCACGCCGTTGCAAATGGCAAGATCTCATTCCTTTTGATGGCTGCATAATATTCCATTGTGTATATATACCACTTCTTCTTTATCCATTCATCTGTCAATGGACATCTTGGCTCTTTCCACAGTTTGGCTATTGTGGACATTGCTGCTATAAACATTGGGGTGCACGTACCCCTTCGGGTGCCTACATTTGTATCTTTGGGGTAAATACCCAGTAGTGCAATTGCTGGATCGTATGGTAGCTCTATTTTCAACTGTTTGAGGAACCTCCATACTGTTTTCCAGAGTGGTTGCACCAGCTTGCATTCCCACCAACAGTGTACGAGGGTTCCCCTTTCTCCGCATCCCCGCCAACATCTGTCATTTCCTGACTTGTTAATTTTAGCCATTCTGATTGGTGTGAGGTGGTATCTCATTGAGGTTTTGATTTGGATTTCCCTGATGCCGAGCGATGTTGAGCACTTTTTCATGTGTCTGTTGGCCATTTGGATGTCTTCTTTGGAAAAATGTCTGTTCATGTCTTCTGCCCATTTCTTGATTGGATTATTTGTTCTTTGGGTGTTGAGTTTGATAAGTTCTTTATAGATTTTGGATACTAGCCCTTTATCTGATATGTCATTTGCAAATATTTTCTCCCAATCTGTCGGTTGTCTTTTGGTTTTGTGGACTGTTTCTTTTGCTGTGCAAAAACTTTTTATCTTGATGAAATCCCAATAGTTCATTTTTGCCCTTGCTTCCCTTACCTTTGGCGATGTTTCTAGGAAGAAGTTGCTGCGGCTGAGGTCGAAGAGGTTGCTACCTGTGTTCTCCTTTAGGATTTTGATGGACTCCTGTCTCACGTTTAGGTCTTTCAACCATTTTGAGTCTATTTTTGTGTGTGGTGTAAGGAAATGGTCCAGTTTGAAAGCACAGCAGTTCTTAGCAACTGCTCTCTCCTTTATTATCTAGGTCTGCTTTCTAGTGAAAATATGCTTCTGGAACTATCAATTATTGTACAAGTTTTGCTCTCCCATAGACTCATATCCCTTAGCCCCTGATAATTGACCACTGTTAGGATGGCATCCTCTTTTCCTCAGGGCAACCCTTGGTACTATCCTTCTAAGAAATATTTTACTCAGAGATTTCCAGGTTCTTTTCTGATCTTACCCAGAATGTGACCTATCCAGCAATTTCATGCACCAAATAAAGAGACAGAGAGGAAAATAAACTCACTAATTTAAACTCTAGGTTAGAGTGATGTGCTTTACAACCATGTATCCTTTAGCCAGCCAATAAATATTATTTGCACTCCATCAATCCAATTTTAATGGTTCTTATTTTCATACTTTATATACTAAATCTATAAATATTCATATAGAAAAAATTCCCATTAAAAAAACTCCTGGAGGTACAGATAAAAGACATTTGGTTCTGTTACTGTTTCTGTGAGGATATATTTGATGGGGGTGATAATGGTTATAGAAAGAAAGATATTTTTTTATGTAAAATAAACAAAAATGAAGCTGAACAGCAAACTAATTCTCAGAAAGCAAATGCTTAGTTATATTGAAAACAATTCCTTTGAAAGAAAATTGATGAAGCCGACATATTTGAACCTTCAGAAGAGTTTGGATTACAAAATGATGCAATAAATTAACATCTTAGGCAAAAAGGGATAATTTGTAATCTCTTGATGAAGCTAAATTTTCAATGAATAAAATGAAGTCAGATTAAAAAAAGAAGAGGAGGAAGAAGAGTTGTTTGGTGATTTGGGTGGCATATTGCAAATATATAACTTAAATGGAATAAAATAGAAAAGGAAGCAGACCAAAAGGATAAGTGATAAATATAAATCTTATTTTCTAATTTGTAGTTTATAATATACAGACTTAACATACAGTTAAGATGCAGTAATTCTCTATAACTTGCAGTTAAAAGAATCTCTACAGCATACCCACAATATATGCTATGAAAGAAATACACATTTAAATTTTTCTGCTTATGTTGGGTAGAGAAGCTCCTCTTTCAGACAAAAATAACTGCTTATGAATATGGAAAGAGCCCCAGATAAATGAATGGGTAAAGAAGATGTGAGATATATAGGTATATATCTATATAGATAAAACATATCTAAGATATCTATATATCTTATATAGTGATATATAAGATTTCATTCTTTTTGATGGCTGTATTACTCAGCCATCAAAAAGAATGAAATCTTACCATTTGCAATAACGTGGATGGAACTAGAGGGTATTATGTTAAGCAAAATAAGTTGGAGAAAGACAAATACCATATGATTTCACTCATATGTGGAATTTAAGAAATAAAACATATGAACAAAGGCGAAGGGAAGGAATAAGATAGAAGGAATAAGATAAAAACAGAGAGGGAGGCAAACCATAAAAGACCCTGAAGTATAGGAAACCAACTGAGGTTGCTGGAGGGGCAGTGGGTGGAGGGATGGGATAATTGGGTGATGGGCATTAAGGAGGGCATGTGATATAATGAGCATTGGGTGTTACATGCAAATGACAAATCACTAAACTCTACCCTTGATACTAATAATATGTTGTGTTAACTATATTTAATTTTAAAAAACTGCTTACGCATATACAGCAGATTCAGATAATATTTGTAAAAGATATTCTAAGATAGGCAGATTGGATTAATTTACTAACCAAGGTGTTTCACCATGACAAGGGAGACATACTAAAATGATTATCAAACCCATTTCCTCATTTTATTGTTTGAAAAATCAAGATTAAAAACCTATTAGATGAGGCTCTGGTCCAATCTGCTTCAACTGGTCCACAAGACACCTTTCAGAGATCAAATTATTGAAAATGTAGAAACAGGGGCAACTGGGTGGCTCAGACGGTTAAGTGTCTGCCTTCGGCTCAGGTCATGATCCCAGGGTCCTAGGATCGAGCCCCGCATCAGGCTCCCTGCTCAGCGGGGAGTCTGCTTCTCTCTCTCCCTCCACCTGCTGCTTCCCCTGCTTTTACACTCTCTCTGTCAAAAATAAATAAAATCTTAAAAAAAAAGAAAATGTAGAAACATACTGTAAGTGAATAATACTTTTTCAATTAAAAAAAATCTCTCAAACATCTGGTATAATGTTCTATACTCTCAAAGCAGATACAACATGCCTTACAGATGTATGTTCTATTAAACTTGAATTTAAATTAAGTATATGAACTTGAGTTTCTGATTTTTATGATAAAAATTAGGCATCTTACTAAGGACATAGTATTCTAATTGATGAAATTTGATTCTTTTACACAAAGAAGAAATTTAGAAAGTGACTGGGTGACCATACATAAGCTAATCACAGCACTCTTGAGTTGTTTATGACAGTACCATGGAACAGTTTATCACTTCCCCTACAACCTCCTCAACCTTTCATGGTCATTTTTTTTTATTTCAAAGACTGTGAACTCACAGTTATTAACTAGAACATAGGTCTTTTCTTTTCCCTTTCATACATTTTCTATTTTGGAATAACTGGTAGAGTTAAATAAAGGAATGAATTTTAACCTCATTGGGTCAAACTCTAATGCTTTTGACCAAAGCTCACTGTGAATTTAAAGTCAGTTTTCACAGTAAGGTCAAAAAATGACACACATTATTAAATCCCTAAACTCTTAGGATTTTCTACCTGTTATTTATTATATATGTTTAATATGCTGGATCCCAAGGGCTTGTGAGTACTTTCTCTTTATTAGCTTACTCTCAAATTTCCATATTTTGCTTAAAGTGGTTAAGAAACAAGCTACATCATATTGATTGTATACTAAGAAAAGACAATGATATACTAAAAATAATTGCCATTAATCAGCTCAGAATAACCTTACTAGTTATTCAATACTCCAATAATCATAGTTCAGAATTTGCAATTGTTAATATGGTATAACTTTTTGGTACATAACCTAAAAAGTATTACTAAATCATAAGTCCTTCTATCATAAAAAAGGGACTGGAATCTTAATTTCCTTAGCTTTTTCATACTAAGTTTTTAATAAATTAATGAGCTTTCAGCATCCTGTTAGCTTTTGTATCTACTGATTGTTAAATGTTAATATACTGTTATATTTATAATATGTGAGGACATATTTGTATGTAATTATAATTAATTAAATAATTTATATCACAATTATGACACATATAAGATATTAACATATGTTTATGATGTATACATAAGTTGAGAAATATTATTCATGGGAATCACTACTTTACATTTTTGTTTATTACACATATGCTCAAATAAGTACAAATCATGTTTTAAAGTATAGCTTACAGTTCTAGATTTTCAGGCATTCCCACAGTTACGTGCCTTCAAGTTAACAAAATTAATACATTTTAAGTGAGTGATATAAACAAAATATAAATGAAAAGTTGCTTTATGAAGGAAGAGTGACAATGCTGAAAATTCTAACAAGCTATACATATGCATGTAGCATGTTTAAACTGATTGGAGTTTTCTGGATATTTTGTCAAGACTTCCTCTTTAGTCTTTCCTGCATTACTAAGAAATAGTTTTCCCTTAATAACCAAGTAATTTAAAATAGAGAGAACATATAATGAAAACTAACAATAAGTTACAAATAAATTTAAGAAAATTGAGTCTAAAAAGCCAATATTTCTATTAATAACAGTTTTATTTCTGAAATAATAGCTTTACAGAGCTATGAAAAATTAATAATTTCTATTTTAAGAAGTATCAGGTATCCCAGAAACGTAAAATGAAGATATTCCATACTCTTCTGCAATTCTGCAAATAATCAGAACCTATAATTTAATTTTAGAAGCAGTAACTCAACCTAGGTTAACTCAACAGTCTCTAGCTACTAACCAGAATGTAGAATATATACTTTTTGATGGAATAAATGATTATGCAATAAGATCAAGAAGCTTTTCTCTTTCAGACTTTGTTTTTGACATCTAATTTTAGATTTGAAGATATTTGTATAGTAAATGACTTTTACACTTTCATATTCAATAATTGGTTGAGGGTAATAGTATCTGACATAGTGTGGTTGTAACAGATTTTGTGTGTTTATGTGTGTTTGTGTTTTTAGTTTTAATACTTTATTTTTTAGAGCACTTTTAAATTCACAGCAGAACTAAACAGAAAGTCAGAGATTTCTCCTATACCTCCTACCCCTACACATGCATAGCCTCCCCCAGAATCAACATCTCCCACAAAGTGGTATATTTGTTATAACTGATGAACCTACACTGACACATCATGATAATCCAAAATCCATAGTTTAAACCATGGTTCACTCTTTGTGTTTTATATACAATGAATTTAGACAAATGTATAATGACATGTACTTACCTTTATAGTGTCATATAGGATATTTCCACTGCCTTAAAGGTCCTCTGTGCTCTGCCTATTTATCTTTCCCTGCCCCCTAACCTCTGGCAACTACTAATCTTACTGTCTTCCTAGTTTTGCCTTTTCCGAATTTCATATATTTGGGATCATACAGTAAGTAGACTTTTTCAGATTGGCTTCTTTCACTTAGTAATATGCATTTGAAGTTTTTCCATGTCTTTTTATGATTTAACAACTCATTTATTTTTAGTGATGAATAATATTCTATTATCTGGATGTACCACAGTTTATTCATTTACCTACTGCAGGACATCTTAGTTGTTTCCAAGTTTTGGCAATTTTAAAATAAACTCCTGTAAACATCCTTGTGCAGATTTTGTGTTGACATGTTTTCAGCTCCTTTGTGTATATACCAAGGAGTGCAATTGATGGATCACATGGTAAGAGTATGCATAGTCTTACAAACTACTTACAAACTACTTACAATAACAGTTTTTTATTTTATTGTTATGTTAATCATCATACATTACATCATTAGTTTTTGATGTAGTGTTCCATGATTCATTATTTGTGTATAATACTCAGTGTTCCATTAAAATAATAGAATTCTAAGATACATACTAGGATAACATTTGTATATTAGTATAAACAAATAAAAGAGAACAATACGGTCAAAATTGTTTTCCTTGAGTATAACTAGGCAAGAAAACAAAATAAACTTATGTTTGTCTTTTGTGAAAAAAGAAAGTAAAAAGTTCTTTACCAATTAAATGCACAAATACAACCAACTGAATAATTATTCTGGAAATATAAAAATAGCTCACCATTAAAACAAATACATAGAATGTTTCAATTCCAATTATATAGTGAGTTAGTTTCTCAGACTTTCTCAATGAAAACAGCTAAAATAACAAATTAAAATTAAAAATCTTAAGCATGGAGATGTACTTATAGGAAAGTAAGAAATACTCAAGCCAAAATCTACTTGAAGGCAGAAATCTTGAGAACTAACCACAAGTGACTTTTGAAGGACAGAAAACTGAACTTTGCTTTCCATAGCCTCTAGGGCATCAGGGACCAGTAGCAAGGCCTTAGGCACCTTCTTCAAGTGGAGCAGTATAAGAGGAGAGCCATCTAACAAACCCCCTTCCTCTAACTTCAAGACAAATGGATTATCTTGAATCTAGGCACTGAAATAAGAAAGAAAGAAAGAAAAAGGTCTGCTTCTAAAATACTGTAACCACAAGCTTAACCTGATATCAACCTGGAGTCAGAATTCATACTACTTTATATAATCTGAACAAATTATAAAACTTTATGTGGCCTCAGATGGGTAACACACTCAGAAAACTTCCAGAAACTAAGAGAAATCCTTTTAGGAAGAGTCTACTTCTATCCCCGTTCTCAATTTCCCACAAGTAGGGTTCCACAGAATTGAAAAACTTGAAAAGTCACAATAAGAGAGAAGCAGTAACAACAATAGGCAACAAACATGAAAAGACTTTATGTACTGGAATTATCAGACACAGAATATGAAATAAAAATGTTATGATAATTACAAAATAAGCATAATCTTGAAAAATCTTTTTAAGGAATACAAAATTATAAACAATAAAATGATGTCCTGGCTCTGGATGAAATAGAATAAGCACATTTCACCTTTTCCCACTGAATATAACTATGAAACCAGGATAGAATGTATGGATCAACCATGTGAAGTCTCTGACAATTTTACACAGTAGGCAGATTGGAAAAGAACATTAGAATTTCAAAATAACGCTGAATAAGCAGTGGGTTTACCTTTTTTTTTTTTTTTTTTGGCCTCTAATACTCTTATCTGAATGCAATGCAGCTATAAACTTACAAGTGAGCATGGTGGCAAAGAACAAGAGAGAGCTTCTGGGTATGCTCTCTAGTTCTGGCTTGAAGACCAGAAACAAGAACTCCTAATGCTGGGAGGAAGTGCAGAAATTCCTCATTTTATTCCTTTTTTTGCTTCTATTTTCTTGTCCCAGCCCCCAGGGAATTCTTTTGCAGGGGAAAAAAAAGAAAGTTATAGAAAACTGAAAAAGCCAAAACTCCAAGGAAGAACAACACTTGACTCTCCTTTGGCTATACCTACAGTTTCAAAAGGGGGAGGAGGGAAGTCCTACAGCTTTTTATATCTCTCTGCCCTCATTCCAATAGAGCCAGAACATGGGTCCCATCATGAAAATGCATCAAAGAGCATGGCAGAGTGGTTTCACTAGATACTCCACCAAAAAATGGAGCCCTTGAAAAGCAAAGTACCGGAGAAATGATAAAGAGAGAAGGGCTCAGGGGCACCTGGGTGGCTCAGATGGTTAAGCGTCTGCCTTCGGCTCAGGTCATGATCCCAGGGTCCTGGGATCAAGCCCCGCATCGGGCTCCTTGCTCAGCGGGAAGCCGCCTTCTCCCTCTCCTTCTACTGCTCCCTCTGCTTGTGCTCTCTCGCTCTCTCTGTCAAATAAATAAATAAATAAAATCTTTAAAAAAAAAAAAAAAGAAGGGCTCAGAAAAATGATCCAATAAAGTCAGTTAGGAACTTCAGGGCTTATTCTTAACCTCTATATGCATAGATCCGATCCTAATTAGCATTCCAAAGATTGTGAAAACTAAACTAACAGAGTAGTTCTGAGACTGATCACTATGGGGCATCCACCCAGGAGAAAACAAAAAGCATAACAAAAGTTTTGAAAACTGAACTAACACTGGAACAATAACCCACAGGGGGTGGGTTAGAACTTGTGGCCTGAACTTACTAAAACAAAAATATTAACATTTTGTATAGAATTTAAACAAGATTTAAAGTATCTCAAAGACATACAAATGGCCCAATTTGAACAGCAGAGAGAAAAAAAAATTTTTAAATGAATGGAATCTCAAGTACCAGTGGGAGAATACAAGAAGGCCTAAAGGTCATGCCAACAGCATCCCTGAAAGATAGAAGAAATAGGATGGTAATGAAAAAGAGATAAAGCGGGGTGCCTGGGTGGCTCAGTCATTAAGGTCTGCCTTCGGCTCAGGTCATGATCCCAGGGTCCTGGGATTGAGCCCCACATCGGGCTCTCTGCTTGGTGGGAAGCATGCTTCTCCCTCTCCCACTCCCCTTGCTTGTGTTCCCTCTCTCGCTGTCTCTTTCTCTGTCAAATAGATAAATAAAATCTTAGAAAAAAAGAAAAAGAGATAAAGAAATAATGGCTGAAAACTGCCCTTTTGGGAAAAAAAAAATGCCCCCAGAGGTTCAAGAAGTTAAGCAAACCCCAAACAGAATAAACCCAAAGAAATCTATACCCATATAAATCATAATCAAACTACTGAAAACCCAAGATGAAGAAAAAATATTGAAAGCAGTCACAGAAAAATGATATATTAACTATAGAGGAGCATCAATTCACATAACTGAGGATTTCTTACCAGAAACTATGGAAAGCAAGAGAAGATGGCATATTTTGGGGTATTGAAAGAAAAAATTGTCAACCTAGAATTTCATATCCAAGTAAAATATTCTTCAGTAGTAAGGTGAATTAAAGATATACTTGGATGAAGGAAAACTAAGAGAATTTGTACCTATCAAATGTGCTATAGAACAATTTCTTTTCAGAAAAGCTTTTCAGACCAAAGGGAAAAGATTCTGGGGGGAGGGGGGCGGGGGGGTAGAATTTAGAACTTCAGGAATGAAGGAAGAGCAACAGAAGGAGTAAATATGTGGGGAAATGCAATAGATTAGTCTTCTTGTCTTGAGTTTTTTAACCTAAAGGAGTCTGGAAATTACAAATAATGTGAAATAAGCAGGAACAAGCAAAAAAAACAAAAAATAAAGTGACAGTCCTAAATCTAAACTTACCAATAATTACATTAAATGTAAATGATCTGAAGACACCAGTTAAAAGACAAAGGCGGTCAGAATGGATTTTTTAAAAATAATCATATGCTGTCTCAAAAAACAGTCACTTGAAATATAATGATATAGGCAAGTTAAAAGTAAAATGGTGAAAAATTGCCTACTACTACTAATAGCTGGAGTACATACATAATGAAAAAAAATTTCCAATTTACCAAGACACAATTCACAATATATAGGAACCCAACAACAGAGCTTCAAAATACACAAAGCAAAAGCCTACAGCACTGAAAAGAAGAATAGACACATTAAAATTGTAGTTGGAGACTTGAACATCCCCTTCTCAGTAATAAATAAAAGTAGTTGAGAGAGAGTCAGCAAGGATAGAGAAGAATAAAACAATACAACAACCAACTTGATCTATTTGATATATACAGAACTCTACCTAACAACAGCAAGATGTACAATCTTTCCAGGAGTACATGGAATATTCACCAAGATAGATGATACTCAGGATCACAATATACCCATTGATTTTAAAATGGGTCACAAACCTTAAATAGATGCTTCACCAAAAAATACATACAGATGCCATAAGCATATAAAAAGATGTTCCATATCATGTGTCACTCAAATAAAACAATGAGATACCACTATACTCCTATTAGAATGGCCAAAATCTTGAACACTGATAACACCAAATGCTGGTAAGGATCTACAATAGTGGGAGCTCTCATTCATTCCTGGTGGGAATGCAAAATGGTATGGCCACTTTGGAAGACAGTTTGGAGGTTTCTTACAAAATTAAACATACTCTTACCATATGATCCAGCAAATGTGCGTGTCCCTTGGTGGGTACCCAAAGTTGCTGAAAACTTATGTCCATACAAAAGCCTAAACACAAATATTTATAGCAGTGATTCCAACTATATGACATTTTGGAAAAGGCAAGACTATGGAGACAACAAAAAGATCAGTGGTTGCCAAAAGTTGAGAAGGGGGAGGTATGAATAGAGCACAAAGGATTTTAGGGTAGTGTAACTTCTTTGTATGATACCATAATGATAGAAACATGTCTTTATACACTTATCCAAACCCACAGAATATACAACACCAAGAGTGGACTATTATGTAAACTCTGGACTTTGGGTGATTATGAGGTGTCAATGTAGATTCATCAATTGTAACAAATGTACTACTCTGGTAAGTAATATTGATAATGGGGGAGGCTATGCATCTATGGGGGTAGGGAATATGGGAAATCTCTATACCTTCCACTCAATTGTGATGTGAACCTAAAACTGCTCTAAAATTCTTAATAAAAAAACATTTAAAATGACATAAATATATGAAGTACCTAAGAATGAGTCTAACAAAAGATGTGCCAGACCTTCACATGAAATATTAGTATACCTTAGTGCAACTTAACTAAAATCTAAATAAGTATAAATATATACTATGCTCAAGGACTAGAAGATTCCATATGGCAAAGATATGAAGGGTCCTCAGATTAATCAATAAATTCAAGCAATTCTGATCATATTGCCAAATGTTTCTCTATTGTATTTGACATACAGGTTAGAAACTTTTCTTTGGTAATGTAAGAATGAAGAATAATCCAGAAAATCTCGAAGAAAAAGATAAAATTGAGGGGATTTCTTTAGCAGACACTAATACTAATTATATAATGACAATATGATATGGGTATGGGATAAATCAATAGCCATATGCAAACAAACAAAAAATCCAGAAACAGACCCTTGCATTTATGGACTCTTGATATATTTATTACAGGGATGGCATGTAGTTCTTTATAGAAAGAACTGACATTTCAATAAATGATGACAGAAGGATTGGATATCCTATCAGAAAAAGGAAAAAGAAACTGAATTCCTAACTCATTCTATTTATTTAAAAATAATCTTAAAGTATACTAAAAAACTAAATGTGAAAGGCCAAACTGCAAATCTTTTAGAGGAAAATTTTGGGGCATAACATAAAGATTCTGAGTTAAAGATATTTTAAATCAGATTTGAAAATTTTTTAAAGATTTTATTTATTTATTTGACAGAGAGAGAGATAGCGAGAGCAGGAACACAAACAGGGGGAGTGGGAGAGGGAGAAGCAGGCTTCCCGCGGAGCAGGGAGCCTCATGCGGGGCTCAATCCCAGGACCCTGGGATCATGTCCTGAGCCGAAGCCAGACGCTTAATGACTGAGCCACCCAGGTGCTCCCAGATTTGAAATTTTTTAAACATAGTACAAAATGTTCAAGTCTCACAGGAAAAAGTGATATACATATCCACATTAAAATTTTAAGCTTATTTTCATCAAAATACCATGAAGTTAAAAAAAGGGAAAAAACTAGAGAAAAAATATATCTCTATAACCATCAAAAACTTGGTGTCCAGTTCTATAACTTTCTCAAATGAATTACTAATGACAAACAAATAACAGAAAATTAGACAAAGCCTTAAAAAGCATATATGTTAAAAATGCAAATTAGCCAATAAACATGAAAAGACGTTCAACTTTGTTAGCAATAAAAAATATAGCAAGTTAAATGACAAGAGTTACCATGCATCACCCAAACTTTCAGGCAAAAGTTAGACATCTGATACTCATATGTTGGGATACATGTGAAACAACAGGAACTTCTGGCCAATGGTGGTTGTGATATACAAATTGACCCAACCACTTGCAAAAACAGACTAGAATTCCATAGGAAAGGTGAAGTACACACAATAATATATGATCCAGGAATCTCACTCCTGAAGTAAATATATAAGAATATTAACAACAAATTACAAGAAAACAAAAATGTCCATCAATAGTAGAATGGCAAATGTATTGTCAAGTGGGCTTAAAATGGAAGGCTATGCAGCAGAGAAACTGAATGAAAGACAGCTACATATAACACCAATGTATCTTCCCAAACCTTGTATCTAATGAGCGAAATAAGCTTGACACAGATGTTATAGAGTAGGAATTTGTATTAAGTCCAAAAATAGCAGAGATATATTTATAACTGGTAAAATTATTGAAAATTAATAAAAGAAAATGGGATGATAATTAAAAAGGTCAGAATGATGAAAACCTCTGGGTAGAGGGTGAGAAGTAAAGCAATTGGGGAGGAGCACACAGGGGACTTTGAAAGAACTGCCAACAAAAATGGAGGTGCATAATTTATTAAAATTCTGTAAGCCAACATATACACCTATGCACTCTTCTGAATGATATACTTTTAATAAAACAAATGAAAGATTGCATAGAAAATAAATTTTTATGATATCCCAAAACTCAGTTAGTGTACTTGTTCAAAAAGTTGCATCCTGATGTAGAATATTTGGCTATACTCTTTCTTACTCTCACATATTCCAGTTTTGAATTCTTGACTCCCCTAAACGTCAAATATAATTATAATATGGTGTTTTGTTTAAGCATATGTGATTAAAAGGACACCACTGAGAGAATAAGGAACCCTCATCAACTGTTGATGGGAATGCAAACAGAAAACCATTGTGGAAAACAGTATGGAGTTTCCTCAAGAAATTAGAAATAGAAGTGCCATATGATCCAGTAATTCAACTAATGGGTATTTACCCAAAGAAAATGAAAATGTTAACTGAAAAGATATATGCACCACTACATGCATTGCAGCATTATCTACTATAGCCAAGATACGGAAGCAACACAAGTGTCCACTGATAGACGAATGGATAAAGGAAATGTGTGTGTGTGTATACACACACACACACACACACACACACACACACATATATATACATACACACACACATACACAAAGGAATATTACTGAGCCATAAAAAGATGAGATCTTGCCATCTGTGACAACATGGATGGACCTAGAGGGTATAATGCTAAGTGAAATAATCAGAGTGAGAAAGACAAATACCATATGATTTCACTCATATGTGGGATCTGAAAACAAAACAAATAAACAAACAAAAAGCAGAAACAGACCTATAAATACAAATAACAAACTGATGATTGCCAGAGGGAAGGGTAGTGGGGGGATAGGCAAAATGAGTGTGGAAGGGTGGTGGGAGATAGAGGCTTCCAGTTAATGAGTGAATAAGTCACAGGAATAAAAGGCACAGCACAGGGAATACAGTCAGTGGTATTACAGTAGGGTTGTATGGTGACAGATGGGAGCTACACTTGTGGTGAGCAGAGCAGAACATATAGAGTGGTCAAATCACTATATCAGGCACCAGAAACTAATGTAACATTGTGTGTCAATTATACTCAAAAAAAAATCTTTAATTAAAAAATAAGAGGACACCATTGAATTGTAGTAATGTGTAATGTTTTTCAACTGCTAGAAGTGGAGAACATAATTTTATGTTTATATTTGCTCCTACTGAGGACTCTTTCTTAGATTTATATAGTATTAGAAAGGTCTCCTTCAGGGGCACCTGGGTGGCTCAGTCGTTAAGAGTCTGCCTTCGGCTCAGGTCATGGTCCCAGGGTCCTGGGATGGAGCCCTGCATCGGGCTCCCTGCTCAGCGGGGAGCCTGCTTCTCCCTCTCCCTCTGCCTGCCGCTCTCCCTGCTTGTGTGCTCCTTCTCTCTTCCTCTCTCTCTCTCTCTCTCTCTGTCAAATAAATACATAAAATCTTTAAAAAGAAAGAAAAGAAAGGTCTCCTTCATACTACCAAACTGTCTATCTGGGTTTATAGATTAGAAGTGAATTATTTTTGGGTATGAAAGTCAGGAGACTGCTTCTAGAATGCTGGTAATTCATTCAAGGAAATACTATCCAGGTATAAAAAGGCCAGTTTTTGAAGCCAGAATTGCCAGTGTATTATTGCTCTTTTTGTGCAGTTTGGCATATGTCAAGGATGTATTTGGGACTATGCTGAAGTTCAGTTCATTAGAACATGAGTTTAAGTTCATATTTGGAGAAACACGCAGAGTGCAGAAAATTCATAGGAACCAATTTTAATCCTACTCATTTATTTTCTATGACATTGCCTTTTATAGAAGACTTTACCCCACTGTGTTTTCACATCTCAGCATTTTTTGCTCATGATCCCTAAGACTTTGTTATAGCCTATAAACTGGAAATGTAACTAAGTTTTCTTCCCTGGATAAATAGGTAAAATTCATATAAGTTCCTGGGTAGATTCAAATCAAACAGTCTTTAGAAGATTTACTTCTCTTGCTACATCTTGTAAAACATTTTTTTTCCTTGCTAGTTTATACCTACTTGTAAACAGACACATTTATCTTAAGATTTAAATTAATCATCCTTTTGCATAACATGGTAGAAAATGTGCTTTTACTTTGACACTGGCTAGGACTAATGAGTATGAGTCCCTTTCCGTGTAAGTTGTGAGTACATTTGAAGAGTATTTTGCAGTGAAAATTTAAGTATCAGTGTTTTCACCAAGTAATACAATAGTTACAGCATTCCCTAAAAACTTGTGCTTTGTGCATTTAATTATACCTGGTAGAAACCACCATCTCTTCTATGGAGGATACTAATATTATGGATAGAAATTTACATAGAAAATATGCTTGCAGAGTTCATGGTGCTCAGATTTAAAACATTCAATCTAGGGGCGCCTGGGTGGCTCAGTTCGTTAAGCGACTGCCTTCGGCTCAGGTCATGATCCCAGGGTCCTGGGATCGAGGCCCGCACTGGGCTTCCTGCTCGGCCAGAGGCCTGCTTCTCCCCCTCCCACTCCCCCTGCTTGTGTTCCCTCTCACACTCGCTCTCTCTCTGTCAATTAAATAAATAAATAAAATCTTTAAAACATTCAACCTAGGGCGACTGGGTGTAGATGGTTAAGCGTCTGCCTTCCGCTCAGGTCATGATCCCAGGATCCTGGGATCGAGTCCCGCGTCGGGCTCCCTGCTCCTTGGGAGCCTGCTTCTCCCTCTGCCTCTCTCTCTCTCTGTCTTTCATGAATAAATAAATAAAATCTTTTAAAAAAAACATTCAACCTAAACTGGACCAAGTGTTATATAAATATTCTGTGGGAATTAAAAATATTTACAGCTGAGTCAACAATTCTCATACAGACACCCAAACACATATGAATATATATATATGTCTGTGATTATTTCTGTTTTCCAAATCACTCACCTCAATCAGTTGAGATGAAATCAGTCTAATTCTGAAAGAAATGCAGCTTTCATTTGACATAAATAATACACAAAGTTAGGCCCCTGAAAAATCTGAATAGTAAAGGCTCCCAAACTTACTTTAGCAAATTCTGAGACTTGACAATTCAAATCAAATTGTTAATTTGATTTGTCAAATCTTAATTGTTGTTTGTTTTGAGCAAATCATATTGAAGCATGTGTGTGTACACACACATACATACAAACACACAGAGATCATTGGTGTATAGGTTAATGAATTTTCACAAAACAAACACACCTGCACAATGAAGACTTATGTCCAGAAACAGAATACTACCATACCCCAGAAGTCTCCTTCACACCCCTTCTAGTCACTACTCTATTCACAAAGGAAGGCACTATCTGAATTTTAATATCATAGGTTAATTTTGCCTACCTTCAAACCTTATGTAAGTGGAATCATATGGCATGTACTCATTTGTGTCTTTTTTTCTACCAACATTATGTTTGTAAAATTTATTCAGGCTGTTATATATTTATCTTTTGCTCATTCACATTTCTGTTTAGTATAAGATAATGATTTTAAGACATCATCTCTCATGACTATATACACTATGTTAAAGATATTGTATTTAGTAAATACTACTTTGAGAGTCACTGGCTTAAACCTAGCATTGTGACAGGGCATAAAATTTGGTATCAGAGGACCTGGAGGAAAGTTAGTCACACAACACCTTTTTAACTCTTCTACCCTGTGTAGGAAAAGTTGACCTTACTCCTTAGTTTACACAGCAAACTCCTATTAAGAGGCATTGTATCTTCGGGGTAAGATACAAATGTAATGATCTGAAGGGACACATGCACCCCAATGTTTACAGCAGCAATGTCCACAATAGCCAAACTGTGGAAAGAGCCAAGATATCCATCAACAGACAAATGGATAAAGAAGATGTGGTTCGTATATACAATGGAATATTACTCAGACATCAGAAAGGATGACTACTTATCATTTACATAGACATGGATGGAACTGGAGGGTATTTTGCTGAGCAAAATAAGTCAATCAGAGAAAGACAATTATCATATGGTTTCACTCATATGTAGAAAATAAGAAACAGCTCAGAGGATCATAGGGGAAGGGAGGGAAAACTGAATAAGAAATCAGAAAGGGAGACAAACCATGAAAGACTCTTAACTATAGGAAATAAACTGAAGGTTGCTGGAGGGGAGGTAGGTGGGGAGATGGGGTAATTGGGTGATGGGCATTAAGGAGGGCATGTGATGTGATGAGCACTGGGTGTTATATCCAAATGATGAACTATTAAACTCTACATCTGAAACTAATGATGTACTATATGTTGGTTAATTGAATTTAAATTTAAAAAAGAGGCTATTGGGACACCTGGGTGGCTCAGTCAGTTAAGCGCCTACCTTCAGCTCAGGTCATAATCCCAGAGTCCTGGGATCAAGTCCCACATTGGGCTCCTTCGTTAGCGGGGAGCCTGCTTCTCCCTCTGCCTCTCCCAATTCCCCCTGCTTGTGCTCATGCTCTCTCTGTCTCTGACAAATAAATAAATAAAATCTTAAAAAAAAAGAGGCTATTGTAATTTACCATATTCTTAATGTAGCAGACCCTATTGGTTGGCTCATAAAAGAACCACTAAAACTAATTGCTTTTCTAAAGCAAAGCTAAAATTTTTCTCCCTTTCCTCTATAGAGGCTGAAAGGTCCAGGTATATATTTTTTCTCAACTTCTCTAACAACTAGGCATGACCATGTAAAACGGTCCCGCCAATGAAATTTAAGAGGAAGTTTTCTGGGGATTTCTGGGAAAGCCTTTGCTTTTTTGTTAAAGACCTAAGTATGGAGAAAGCAAAAGAATAGCCAATATTGAGGGAGAAGAACCAAATTGGAAGAATGATACTATCTGACTTCAAGACTTACTAAAAAGCTACAGTAATCAAGTAATCAAGTCAGTGTGGTATTGGTGAATGAATAGACAGATCAATGGAACAAAATAGGGAGCCAAGAAATAGACCACTATATATATATATATAATATATATATGTATATATATATACATATATACATTTATATATATATAAATTTTTTATGATAATATAATGATGAATATATATATATATATATATGTATTGCAAAGGCAATACAACAGAGCAAAGATAGTCTCTTCAACGAATGGTCCTGGAACAACTGGACATCTATATGCAAAAATTAAATCCAGAAACAGACCATATACCCATCACAAAAATTAACTGAAAATGGATAACAGACCTAAATGTAAACTACAAAACAATAAAACTCCTAGAACATAACATACAAGGAAACCTAGATGACCTTCGGTGTGGAGATGCCTTTTTTGATACAGCACCTAAGTCACAATTCATTAAAGAAATAATCTGGATTTCATAAAATTAAAAAACTTCTGTTCTGTAAAAGACAATGGCATGAAAATGAGAAGACAAACCATAGACTGGGAGAAAATATTTGCAAAAGACACTTCCGATAAAGAACTGTATCTAAAATATATAAAGAACTCTTAAAACTCAGTAATAAGAAAACAACCTGATTAAAATGTGGGCCAAAGACCTTAATATACACTTCAACAAAGAAGATATATGGAAGGAAATGAGCATATGAAAAGGTGCTCCACATCATATGTCATTAGGAAAATGCAAACTAAAACAACAGTGAGATACCACTATACTCCTATTAGAATGGCCAAAATCTTGAACACTGACAACACCAAATGCTGGTGAGAATCTACAACAATAGGAGCTCTCATTCATTGCTGATGGGAATGTAAAATGGTACAGACACTTTGGAAGACAGTTTGGAGGTTTCTTACAAAACTGAACATACTCTTACTATATGATCCAGCAAATACCCTCCTTGGTATTTACCCAAAGGAGCTGAAAACTCATGTCCACACAAAAACCTGCACATGAATGTCTACAGCAGCTTTATTCATAACTGTCAAAACTTGAAAGCAAACAAGATTTTCCTCAATAGGTGAATGGTTAAATAAACTGTGGTACATCCAGACAATGGAATAGTATTCAGCGCTAAGAAGAAATGATCTATGAAGCCATAAAAAGACATGGAGTAGCCTTAAATGCATATTAATAAGAGAAAGAAACTAATCTGGAAAGGCTACATTCTGTGTGACTCCAACTATACAACATTCTGCAAAAGGCAAAATTGTGAAGACAGTAAAAAGATCAATGGTTGCCAGGGGTAGGGAGGGGAGGAAAAGATAAATGGGTAGAGCAAAGAGGATTTTTAGGGCAGTGAAAAAATTTTTTATGATAATATAATGATGAATATATGTCATTTCACATTTGTCCAAACCCACACAGTTCACAACACCAAGAGTGAACCGTAACATAAACTATGCACTTTGGGTGATTATGATGTGTCAATGTAGGTTCATCAATTGTAATAAATATACCATTCTGCTGAGTGATGCTGATAATGAAAGAGGATATATATGTGTACAAGTAGGGAATATATGAGAAATCTCTGTACTCTCTGCTTAAATTTATTGTGAACCTAAAAATACTCTAAAAAATTAATATTTAAAAAATATGACAAAAAAGCAAAAAAAAAAGAACTCAAAAAGAGATTAGCCTAAGAGAAGAGGTTATCAATGTCATTCTTGACCTTATCTTCCTATCTTCCCTCTGAATATGATTCAGCAGTACTATTGGGACCATGAAATAATGAACATGGAAATGAAAAGGTGATATACTAAAGTGGTCAAGCCAAACTATTATGATAATCAGAAACTTTGATTATATCATTGTGGTGCTGAGCCAATTTTTAGACTCATTGTTCAATAAATAAGTATTTTTCCTATGATTTTACTCCATGTTATTTGAACTTTCCATTAGTACAGCTAAAACTATGCCATTGATAGACCATTTATCCAAATAATCAAGATAGAAACATGAATTAAAGAATATTGCTTAGAATTATGCTGTATTTTATATTGATTTCTTGGGGAAAAAACCATACCGATTAAAAGTATAGAACTGGGTGTTCATCCTATATGAATTATGCCTAGTTATGAAATACCTGCAATACTTTCAGATTCTTTTCTTTAAAACAATATTGTGAAGTTCTTGCTGTTGTAGAATAACTTGAGCAAACATTCAAATATCTTACTATTGAGACCCTCCCTGGTCCACTGGAGAATGCTGATGGTAGACTGCTACTTAAGCACCTAGCAGAAATCCCCAGAGGTCAATGGACTTCAAACAATTATTATTTCAGCAGTAGCAGAAAATACCATTTAACATCTTCCTTTAAACAGGTAATCATAGTTCTAAAGTGGTTTATAGTCTCATTAAATTAACAGTTTCCCACAGACTTTTGGTGTCTGCTTTTGGGGTTGAGATGTTAGGGGAAAAGCATTTAAAAGTCCTTTGCTCCTCCTGTTGAAAGTGATTAATCCTTTATTGTACCTACTTATTCTTATTTGTAGCAAACATCCCTTATCTCTCCCTTATTGGCTTTCAATAGCTATATCTAAATAAGAATAAATTATACTTAAGCTTTCTTTTGATTTAAAGCATATTTGATATCTATATCTGGATCTGGATATATCCTAATGGGTATTTCATAAGTATTTAAAATCTATCTTAAAACATGGAATCTTACTAACAACTTATATTTCTTATGTTTGTGATGAGACCATATACCATATTGAGTTGGTTTAAACAACACAGTCAGAAAATCTGTCCTCAAATTCCATTGTTAGTAATACTGTAGTAGAGAGGTTGAGGAATCCTGAGAAAAACTATGTTAACATTCTTGCTTTGCTTGTTTGGAGAAGCACTGTTTTTATACAATTAAGGGCCCAATTAATGAATTTTTCTACATTTTATAGCAGGAAAATCAAGGAATTTGGGGTTTAAAGAACAGTTTGTGGTATTTGTAAAACTGAAAAAATATCTGCATATTCCCTGCTTTTGATGTCTAGACTACTTTAATGGACCTCATTCACTTAAACTAAAAATCACATGTGGCATAGAAATGATGACAAATATATCCCAGAAAAGCCTAAAATGAGTATGTATTCTTTCTTGTAACCCACTGGTTGTAAACAGAAGAAAAGCATCGAAGAACTCTGATATGATCTTTTTTATGTACATTTTCCATGTTATATTAAATTTCTAAAAATTTATTCATTTAGGAAGATAAATAGGAAAATAAAATTCCATATGAAAAGAAATAGATAAAACTATTCACATTTTCCAAATGACAAATAATAATATAGCTAAGACTTGTAGACACCCAGTGCTATTTATCAAACTATATGAAAGCATAGTATAAGAAGAAAGTGCTTATGTAGCATGTAAGCCAGCCTTTGACCAGCTTTGGCACCTAACCAGAAGTCATATTTTTGGAGGCACAGATGTCTTCAGCACAGATAGTGTTCTATTTAACACTGGGGGCATGTCTTTTTCTACTTACATTTCCTGGAAAATAAGTACATATTTTGTAACCAGTCTATGAATAATGAAATACCTTCTCATGAATGGCTGACTTCAGAAGGTTCAGGGTTTCAACCTGGATAAACAAGTATATATTTGTATGTCTGTCTAGGTTTATGTGTACTTATGCTACATTCCATAAACTGTTTTACAAAAAGGTGTCTGAAGGCCTCTGCTGACTTCCATTTCCCACATTTCATGAAGGGGTAGAGGGGGTGGCTCTTCATAGAAGGCTGCAAGTCATGTGTTTCTGTTGTGAAACCAATCACAGGCTACTTTACTAGGTAGAGTGTGTATTGTCTCAAGATGCTCCCCAAATCAGTAACATTCTATTGGAAGACAAAAGCAAGTAAGTGCTCTTAGTTTATTAGAGAGGTTCTAGAGAGACTTCTTGCTCATGGAAAGAGTCAAAGAAGATTTTGATGATTGTGAACTAAAATGAGAAAGAATACACCTATGTCCTAATAAAGGAAGAAACAGAGATGGAAACCAGTTTGTTGTGTGTGTGTATGTGTGTGATGTGTGGTGTGTCAGGGTAGGGTGGTGGTCATCCATAAGGGGTCTGACCTCTAGATATCAATTTCTCTTGCTACTTTTTGATTCCTTCAGTTATGTCCATTGCAGCTTGGTGAAAATGCTAAAACATCCTCTCTTCACATCCCTCTCCCAACCCTGCCCCATACACACACACACAAACAGATGGATAATCTCAGATGGATAAAAAGAAGATCCCTCAGGGTTCTTTTCTTGGAGACAGAAGATACAGTGGGTTTGCAAATGGCCACAGAGTTTACCCAGGCATCTTTTAATTAGAGACTCAATGAGTTTCTTTGGCTTCTCAGAGACTGGATGAGATGGAAACTACAGAGATAAGTAAAAGTCAATATACATTTAAATTCTATTTCTGTTTAAAGAAAGTTACACAAAATTGTGAAAACAATTCATACGTTACTTACTAGCTAGAAATTTAGATAAATATCTGTAACATTTTCTATCCATTTGAGTTTTGATTTGCCAAGCAGATTCTGGGCTTTATTTTTTTTCTGAGGTAATTCTCTCTTTTTTTTTTTTTTAAGATTTTATCCATTTATTTGACAGAGAGAGACAGATCACAAGTAGGCAGACAGGCAGGCAGAGGGAGAGTGAGAACAAGTTCCCCGCTGAGCAGGGAGCCCGATGCGGGGCTCAATCCCAGAACGCTGGGATCATGACCTGAGTTGAAGGCAGACACCCAACCAACTTAGCCACCCAGGCATTCCCTGAGGTAATTCTCTTACATTTCAATATCAGTAGGTGGCCATGGTTCCTGATTAAGGTATCCTTGTCTGAACAGAGTGTAAACCATGCAATTAAAAATCCTAAACCATAGATAAATGGTATTTTCTATTTGAACATACAATTGCTCAAAAAGCAAATAGATTTTTTCCTGAGTAAGTACATACCTTTTATGTGCATTTGACTTGTATGAATTTTCATTACTGTAAAATTATTTCAAAGTCTGTATTGATTCATCAATTTAAAAGTGATATTAATCTCTGCACCCCCTAATAATATTTTGAAAAAGGTAGTGAATTGTAAATTGTGTTTGTGCTAATGGTGGCACTGTGTTATATAGAAATAACAGCTCTGCTTTGAGGGAATGAGTCTTGCATTTTGCAAGTATTATTATACAAAGTTTCAGAGATGTATCCATTGCATAAAATATGACCACCCTGTAATTATATGATCATTGTGAAATATTCAGACAATCAAAACATGTAAAGAAGAAAGTAAAAATCATCCATAAGCCTAACACTGAGAAATACAATTATGGCCTTTAAAAATAAGACACATAACTGCTAAAATGGTTAAGCAAAATATTAACTTACATTTTCCTTATGATACAAAATTAGAGTAAGGTTAGAAGAAACACTGTATCAGTTAAACACCCCAATCACTTAACTACTAATGCTCCCTAACTCCTGTTTGTTTGGATTTATCTTCACCCCCTTCCCACTGTTAGATTTGAAGGGAGCACAGCCAAATGCCTTCAGCCACACAGTAGTCCTCCTCAATCCCTTTCATTCTCCTAAAGACCAAGTCCCTTTGACTCTACTTCCAAAATACACTTTCACTCCTCCATCTCTGCTGTCACTGCCCTCCCCTAGTCCTCCATCATCCTGTACCTGGACTAAGGCAAGAGACTTCTCTTTGTCTCCCTGCTTCCTTCCATTTCTGCCCCTTTAAAATAGTCTCTCATTCAACAGCCAAAAATGGCCATTAATAAATTACTGCATTTATTTATTCAATCATTCGTGGCCTTGAACCTACTTTGTGCTCCATACTTTCCTAGGCACTGGAGATAGATCAGTGAACAAAACAAATCTCCTCTCTTCATGCAACAATTTACAGGTTCTGGGATTTCTCAGGACTTCTCAGGCCTGCATGCTCTTTCTTAGATGCCTGTTAGGGGAAGACTTGTGTCCCCCACCCCACCCTACACTGCTGGATTAAGTGCACATATTTGTGTTTTCAGCGTTTCCTGTGCAGTCCTGTCTCTCAGCAGCTGCTTACCCTACATCGTCTTGGTTAATTACCTTTCTGTCCTTCCTGTGTTAGACTGTGAAGTCCTCCTAAGAAGGGACTCTGTGTTTCCACTCCTTTTTATTAGATTACATCATGACCCCATCAGCTAACTACCAGTTATTGGAATACTTGTTGGGGAAAAAGGCCCAGAGAATTTAATTTCAGTATCATACACAAATGAAGCAGCAAATAAAAAACCTAATGAAGAATCTCAAGTTCAGGAATCCATTCTGGGCTTTTCTTTCTTATATCTCCTAGACAGGTTTTAGAACCTGATTGGTTGAAAATAACCCTAAATAAGGTAGGGATCATATAAAAGGGAAGAGGTTTGTGAAGACTAAAAATAGAGTCAATATCAAACCCATTTTTAACCTTCCAGCTGGGTGATTCTCTACCAATTATTTAAATTCAAGACTTATTTTTCTCATTTCTATACCAATAATTGATACGTATGTCATGAAATATCTAGCCAGTTTTCCTACAGGCAGATGAAAATGTGGTATGATGCTAATGGTGAGTTATACCCATACAGTGTGAGTTTTTACTTATTTCAATTACTGGTAATTTTCTGACTCTTCTCCTTGAAGTCTGGGCCTATCCCTTAGGCCTATTCATCTCTATCCCTTCTATTTTTCCAGACATAGGAATGTGGTAGGGTGTGTTAGACAGTGGTTTACAGTCAAACATAATTGGTCAGATCTCTCAAAAAATATGTTTTTTCTGAGATTCTGTCTGCAAAAAGAACATTGAATCCACATGTGTTGTTTTCTCCTGTTGCTCTTGACATCCAGCAGTCAACATCTGGTCTGTTTTTAGTTTTTAAAAAACTTTTCTTTTTTTGTTTGTTTTGTTTTGTTTTTTTTGTTTTAATGTGGCTTTCCTATTTTTCTAAAGATGCCAAGATTGTCTAAATTCTAACCTTTTTTCCAGGGCTTTATTTTGTATGGATAATGGTTCAGTAAATGATTATTATCACTTTCCTCTGAAAAATGAAGGATGATAATCTGTCTTTATGTTCTCTTCCAGCTTTTTAAAACAAAATATTTTAAAGTTGAATTTTATGCTTTTCTAATTAAAGTGGTATTTTTAAAATAATTGAAAAAAGCTGGCTTAATATATAAGAACAATAATATATTCTTCATCTTGGCTCAGGATGAATTGGCTTGATTTTGCAAAGACGAAAGGATTCATTTTTGTCAGGACTGAATTCATTCACCTTCTTAATCTTGGTTTAGAATATATAATATTGTGTGGGTAGTGGAGATTGGAGAATAAAGGACACCCCTTTGAGTTTTATTAGGAGGAAATAAAAGCTCACATTAAAACTTGTCTTAGAATGACTCATAGATTCAACAGGGATCACTCTCTAAAATAAAAATGACCCTATGTTTAGGGGAAAAAAGATGATTAGAGGCTGTGACCAGCCTGAGTTTCAATTCTAAAAGAAACAAAATTCTCTGTTCTCTGTGAATTTCTTAAATCTCAGCTGATTTTACTTTACAACTGGAAAGTATCAGGACCACCATGAAAAAACAGACAACAATTTGGTCTTTAAAAAAGTTAAGTAAATATTGATTTCTCAGGAGAAAAGCTCAAACCACAGACCTCCACACCCAATAATTAGCTAATCTACTCTAAATGCCAAAGATGAATAGTAAAAAATAGAAAAAGAAACTACAGCTTTTATCCACAATTTGACAGGTATATGAAATACCAAAGGCAAATTTCAGTTATCTAGAGCTTAAATTGCTAAATACTGTACTTCTTTGGTTTTACATATTTAATGTTTTTTAATTAAAATGATTGAATATAAAGTGCTATTTAAATAATTCTCCAACTGTTCTTATTCCCTTTCCCCTATGACTAATGATTGAGAATGCATGGTCATTTTTGCTCAAAAATTACTCGAAGCTCTTTAGCTTCTTTACCTCAAAAATTAGCATAAATATTGCTGACCATTCACACTTCTTATTGTCTTCCATTAAGAACACTTAGCCTGAGAAGGTACAAAAGGTGACACAAGGTGTTCTGTAGAATGTTCATATTTCAAGTTGATGATTAATCTTTTCAAATGTTTTAATGTTAATATGTCTAGAAATCATTCTCTGCTGCATTTTCTAATTTATGCCACCATATACCAGGATTTTCTTCTATGAAGCTGATTTCTATATGCAGTATTATGAATATGATTATTAAGGCACTAACACATGATCTTGGGCACATCATAAGAGCTGGTGTGCATTGACTGATTGCTACAATTTGTAAATTTCACATTTGGGAAAAGTAGGATCATAGCGAAATATGCTTTGATGATAAGGATGAGAGTTTTTCTCAGAAAATTAACACAGTCCAAAGATTATTTATAAAATTCATCATTGTCCAGAAGCCAGCTCCATATGTGAAAATTATTCCCCTTGCTTCCTAATAAAGAAGGACCCCTCTGTAACTTCAAGTTTGGTTACCTAACTAAAGAATTGAGTGGCAAGGATTAACACTAAAAGGCTGGCTTCATTTTTCTCACTTTAGCCCACAGTTAAGTTGTCCTTTAAAGCAAACTCTACTTACAATTTTAGGATTTAGGGCAGAGATGAAATTAGAGTCCAGTCTTCCAAATCATATACTTTCCATAAAAGTATAGAACCACATGATTCCTGGTCTTGTGTTTTCATTAGAGTCACAAGATTCCTATAGGAAACAATGAAAGAAGAATAGATATAAGATCAGAGAAAGATAAAAGACCCCCTTCAATATTATGTCATTGCCAGGCACTTCGTTCTATATAATTAATTACTCTGAAATTGACTTCTGGATATTTAAACCTTTTCAAAATCTTTTTGTTTTTCTTCATCTTCAGAGTTTCTTGGGTTAAAAAAAAAAGTTTCAGGTTAGAGGAAGTAACAAGTTAGGCATTAGAAATCAAAGCCTGCCAGATGATGCAAATGACATCACTAAAAATATAACAGTGATGGTATTAATGATGCACAAACAAATACAGCCCTGGCTTACCCAGTGCTCTTGTATCCACCTTGCTTTACCAGAACAAATCCTATTTAAGGTGATGCAACCAGGTAGTGGAAGCCTTGAATTAGATTTTGGAGGGGGGGGGGGCAACTCTTTGTTATACATTGATTGGGTTATGCAGCTCCTTCTCTTCTTTACAATTTTAAGCGTTTATTATGTAGATATTGTTGAATACTGGCCATCTTTTCCCATCCTAACTGCATAATATTAACACAATTTGCCTTGGATATCTATTAAGCTGGCATTATTGGTGATGTTGGCTGCCTATTATGTGTACCCCCGCCCTTCCTGGGCAAGGAATGGGGTAAGGAATTACCTATTACTCTCGATATCCAGAAAAGGAGGAAATGGCAGGTGTTTGCTTTTGCAGCAGCTATGATAAAAGCATATAATATTAACATTGCCAGTCAGACACTCTCAACCAGTAAATCCACTCTGGAGTGAGTGATGCAAAGATGCAGGGACAAAGGAGATTTTGTCCTGGTACAAATAGCAGAGACAACAGTTCCAGGGTCAGCACTGGCAATGGTGCCAATGGCAGAAAATGTCCAAGACTGGGGGTGGGAGGGGGGGCAATATCTGACATCCTGCAGCTGTGGCCATAATGGCCAACCCAATGTTTCCTGAGGAGTAACTTTAGCTGTGTTCCTGGTGTTCAGTCTTTCTTGGTTCCTGCTTGTTTTCTGAGCCTAATATTCCAAATTTGCTGCAAATTCTCTGAGTACCCAACAAGCTTTTTGAGAAATTCCTTTTGGATTTAACTTATCCAGAGTCAGTTTTGGTTAGTTTCAAGGAGGAACTTTGATAGTTAAATGGCTTGAAGAGAGAAACTTTTGCTTTCTGGGTCTGGAAATACCCAGTGCACATGCTTGTTTTGGTGCAGATTTCACTCACTAGTAGGGAAATGTATGGAGGGCCAGCTTAATTTCTCAACTGCTGATAAGTGCTTGCTGTCCATTCTAACCACTCCAGAATTTTCCATATACAATCAGCAAAATATTACAAGTGAAATCTCTCTCTCTCTCTCTTTCTTTTTCAGCTGGTGGACTCAGTTCTTCCTCCTGTATGTAAGTTTTCCAAAGGCTTTGCTCTAAACAATGCATCATGTAAAGATCTGAAGAAATTTGCTCATTTGCTGTTATGTTCATAAAAGTCTCTGTCCCGCCATTGTTCTTTCCAAGTGGCAAGAGCACTGCACCAGAAGTCTGGAGAACATACTTACTAGTCCTTGTTCTTTTCCCAATTGACTTGTCACCTTCGTCAATGACTTCATCTTTCTGGGCATCAGTTGCCCATGTGTAAAATGTGGGAAGGAAACCTCAGGAAGGTGGGCTGTCTCGTTTCTTCTTGAATTACTTCTTGCTTCACAGAATCTGATTTCATAAGAAAATGTTCTAACAGGAAAAAAATTGTCCTCTTCTCCCCAACCCCTCAACATAAGCATCATTATCCATCCTTTGATAAAACAGAAGGAGAAAAGGGGGACAATAAAAGCAGAAAAAGGAAAAAAAAAAACTTCTTTCATTTTGATAGAAGTTCACAAAATATAGCAACTCAGTTTCAATTTTCTGGAGCTCTGCACAATTAATCTTAATTATTGCCTAGAGAAACCTAACACGCATAATTCCAGTTGTTTAAAGAATTCCATTCATTAAAATAAAGGAGTAGGGCAAAGGTAGAGTGATATTTTTATGAAGCACTGGACCTGTAATTTTCCAACATCTGTAGGGAGTTAAAAAACGATCACTACGATCATTTCAGTTACTCTGAAGCCAGCAATATGAGTAATCCTTAGACGTTTTATGGGTCCTACAAAATCATCAAATAGATTTTCAAAAAGTGTTTGCAGTAAGAACCACACCTCTTTTTTTTCTGGGCATGGAAAAACCATGTAAAATAGATTCTCAATGAAGCCAGCATTTTAAGTAACAGACACAGAGTTTATTTTTAGAGACTGGGTTGCCATTAGTACATAGTTGGACACTTTCTAGTCTGACTTAAACACAAAAGAAACACCTTCCTGATCATTTATAAAGCAAGGTCTTGTCTCCACCCTATATAAAGTATGAAATATAAAGGTTCTAATAATAGGATACACCTAATAAATGCATTGATAGGTGCTTTCTCTTTTGACACAATTAAACTGCCCTAAGCAGTACCTAGTTAATGAGGTCTTAAATTGTCAGAAATAAATAGGTGCACTCTGCCTTAACTTCCACATGAGGCAATAGCAGACACTGCTCTTTTCAGCTACTTACATTTATTTTGGACCCTCTGCCTATCTAGTCAAGGTCCCCTAAGTGAGACTGGTCGGGGACTTCCAGCTGCACGTCTCATCCCTAAGAAGCCTGCTACAGTGCCACATGAGCCTACTTTATTGGAAGCTGACACTGTGCTAACAAAGAAAGCTGGCAAGCATCTGTAATTGGGCAGTTTAAGCTTGGGAATATTAGGAAAAGACACTTAGTTCTGCATTACCCTTGAGCATTTTTAGAAGGTGTGAGGTACTTTTGCTTCTAATTAAAACCAGAGGAAGGGCGCCTGGGTGGCTCAGTTGGTTAAGCGACTGCCTTCGGCTCAGGTCATGATCCCGGAGTCCCGGGATCAAGTCCCACATCAGGCTCCCTGCTCAGCAAGGAGCCTGCTTCTCCCTCTGACCCTCCCCCCTCTCATGTACTCTCTCTCTCTCATTCTCACTCTCTCAAATAAATAAATAAATCTTTAAAAAAAAAAAAAACAGAGGAAACACTGAATGAAGGCCAGCCTCACATGTAATAAAGGGGATGTGTATTTTGACAGGCTTTTTCCCTGGTAGTCACTTCATCTCTATCCCGACTTTCCAAATTTCTGTAGTAGGGGAAAGCCATTCTCATTCAACTTCTCCAAACTAAGAATAAAATGACCGTGTGCCTAGGAAAGATGGTATGATGATTTAAATTCATATTAAGGTACACATGACTGACATCAGATTATTTCTGAAGGCTGGTTGGGATAAGAAGAAAAGAGTATTTCGATACTAAGAGTGTAAAAAAAATTTGGAAGTTGGCCAGGAAACATAATTCATCCACAAAGAAACATAGGGAAGCAGGTATTTAGGAGGGAGTTGTGAGCTAGCTTGATGCTTACCCACTAGGCTTACAGAGAAGCTGCAAGGTGACTTTTGTTTTAATGGGGAACCTTTGGTCAGGCCTGATTTCATGTATGTCACGTAAATGTTGCCAATAGAAATCCCAGGGAGACTTTTTGTTTATTGCCTGTCTTCTCCTCTGTTATGTGAATTTCTTGGGGGTAAGGAGTACTACTGTTCTATTCACTACTAGATCCCCAGCACCTGAAAAGTGTCTGGTATGTGGGAAGGACTCAATAAATACTTGTTTTAGGAAGGAAGGAGCAGAGGCCTATTGAGACCACCCAGTGACAGGAAATCTGGGGCATGTGGTCTTCAGTAGTCCAATGAGCATGTAGCTATGTTCAAGAAGTCTGTCTGTGGTATAAACAAATGAATTTATAACATACCCAAGGGAATGTGGTTATATGATAGTTGGCACACCATTCTCTTGGCAAGGTCTATCTCGCTATGTTCACTCACCCCAAGGCTCCCTCTGGCCTCTAACTTACCTCCCACTGCATAGTCCTTCCCTCTTGGAGCACCTAGATGTGTTTGCATCACCCATCATGCTACCCTTTGACTTTATGTTGATTGCCGGTCCTTAACTGAGGTCCCACATTTATTCCTGGAATTCACCACTGGTCTTTAGACACCAAGTCTGCACAAATTCAGTGACTCTCCAGGTGTTTCAGATTGAGCAGCAAACTCAAGCATGCCCCCAGTCTGGCCACTGCCCAACCGTGTCAAGTCCCATGTTCACCATGTGGTATAAATCTGAGGGTGAGATTAAGTCTTTAGAGGAGGAAACTAATGGGTCCACCCACCTTCAGGGAGCTGGCAACAGGAGAGACTGAGGACAGGGGAAGAGGCTAGAAAGAAAGGAGTTCCATGGAACCTGGGAGCATGGAAAGGGCGATGGGAGCAAAAAACTCTATATACTTTAAAATCTGGCTCTGGATTCGTCCTGTCCCAAATGCTGACTGTACCAGCCTGTAAAACATTTAGAGAGATGCACAACTGTGCAAACAAAGCAAATTGCAAACCAGTTTTAGTAATTTCTCAATGAAGGGATTACCCTGTAATTCTCTGTGAACCTCCTATTTTGCAAGCCCAAAGGGAAAATAATTTGTTCTAGACATGTCTATTATTGCTTGTCCCACCCTCAGCTAGTTGGAAGGGAAACTGCCCTTGCCTTCAAGTTCCTGCTGAGCATGCACAACCATGCTCACTGGCCTCGTCCACAAAATACAGTCAAAATAGTATCTGCCTCCCAAGTTGTTATTGGGATTAAATGAATCGTGTCTAGAGTGTTTAGGAGATTGTCTGGCACACAGTAAGTATCCTTTAAATGTCAGCAGTGATACTGACTGTGATGGTAAGAGATGACAGTGATGATGTTTATAATAATGCTAACACATCACTAGGTATGACTGATTGGACAAGACATGCTCCTAGCCAAAAGCTACCAATCAAGAAGCTGCATGTGGTTTTCTGATTTCTGTGGCTGGTTTCAAACGGTGAGCTAGACCAATCAGAGCTTTTCTCAGAGAACCAACCAATAGTGACCAATAAAGGTCATGGGCTGGGGTGGCCCCAGTGTGGCAATGTGAAGGTTAAAATCTGAAGGAGAAAGTAATTGAAAGAAAGGCGAGTGAAAATAGGCATTGCAAGAAATGCACAAAGCAGCAGAAACACTTATAGAGAGAAAGAGAAAGAAAGAGAATGCAAACCCAGAGTGATCAGCACCCGGCCTGCCCTTTAATTCTGCTGCTCTCACTACTGGTTTCTTAAATGTTCTCCTAGATTCCAACCCTCACTCCTGACTTTTAGTTTTAAATCCATTTGGGTTTGTGTGGGTTTTATGTTTCATGAGCCCAAAGACTCCTAACTGGATTTTAAAAATACTTTTTATAGTATAATTAGTCATACTACAAAAAATGAGTCAGACATTATCTGGCTACAAGACTTCCTTTCAACTGTGGTTTACAAATTTTACAGCATACCAATCATTACAAACACTGATTAACAGATTCAGCTGTTTATGTACATTGGAATTTCTATGGAGAGTCCCTCCCATGTAATTCCATCCTCACGTCCATTACAAAGAGATGGTGATGTTAGTGATCTGAACCCAGGACTGAAATGGCAGAGGCATGTCAGGCAGTGCAAACTCAAATGCCTACAGGGGACACTAATGCATAAATGGGGTAAAATTTAATACACAGTGGTAGGAATTCTGCCAACTGAAGAAGCATGTCATCCTGTGACTCTCTGGGCCCCTTCCCAAGAAAAGAATTTCTCCTCAGATCAGTCTTCTGTTGACTGATGGAAATGTGTTTCTAATACAAAAACTGGAATTCCAAAATTTAAAAACTTGAATCTTCTGATTTTTAAATGTTGGAAACTAATTTAACTTTTAAAAACAGATATGGCCCAAAGGAAATGCGTCTGCAGACCCAACTTTATCTGAGGCTGCCAGTTTGTACCCTCTGATGTAATGGGATGAGAAATACACTCTAGTAAGGAACTGGATGCCTCACAACTTACCATATTTCCTAAGTCCCCAGCTGGCTATGTGGTTACACTGTAAAAAGACAAGAAAGGGGAGACTTTATTCTGAGATGTTTTGCCAGAGGGAAATGAAAAAAAGTACATCAACATTTGTCTAAAAGATTCGAGAACGAGTTAACATAATTATCATCAAATTATGGATCCTGGTAATAATGCATATATAATAATGCAATAATGCCTTTTGTATTGCAATAAAACCATGTTATGTCTCCTAGCATCCTTGGTATGTCATTTTGTAATTGTCTTTTCTATCACGTACATTTCAACAACAATGTCTAGGAAATCACAGTATGTGGGTAATTTTTAAACTTTTTTTCCTGTTCCTAACAGATTCATATTAAACCCTTGGCTTTTAGAGTTATATTTAAACATACTCTTTGTCTATGGTAAGAAAGTAATGTAAGTGATATATACACATTTTTTAATTTCCCTAGAATGATGATCTCTAGGTTTTTAAAAAAATTTTCCAGACTAACCTAATTAATTGCAATAGAATATACATTTTGAAATGCAGAGTATATAAAACATAATACAAGGCATGGCTTTCAGATTATAATTCAGTCATAGTCTTCTCAGTGTATGCTACAACTGTCCTCTTCAAAAAACTATATGAACACTTTCTAGGACATGTAAATTTTTGTATTGTCTTTTGCTCTAAATTCTTCAAATTTAAAGCAAAGTGGTTACAACGGAGAGATTAACTTCATTCCACATCCTCTCTTAAAACCTGTGTATCTAATGCTGAAGACAAAGGATGAAAGAGAATCAGTTACTGGTATTTAAAAACTTAGACCTCATATGGAAAAGTCCTCACTACTTCCAGTGTTAACCCCAATATGTAAAGAGCTTAGAAGAGCTTCTAGTGTTAACCCCAACTTAGAAGAGTTTACTACTGTGCTTGAAGAAGAGAAAATTGAACAAACAGAAAATTAGCAATTGTTCTTAGACCCATTAGAGGACTCAGGTTGTAGGGCAAACCACCCCCCAAATCTGGGAGAGACAGGTGGTGACAGGCAGAATAACAGCTACCAAAGAAGTCTATAACCTAATCCCTAGAACCTGTGAATGTGTTATTTTACACAGCAAAGGGAAATTAAGGTAGTAGATGGAACTATGGTCAATAACTAATACAGAGCGCCTGGGTGGCTCAGTCGTTAACCGTCTGCCTTCGGTTTAGGTCACAATCCCAGGGTCCTGGGATGGAGCCCTGCATCGGGCTCCCTGCTCAGCGGGAAGCCTGCTTCTCCCTCTCCCACTCCCCCTGCTTGTGTTCCCTCTCTCGCTGTGTCTCTCTCTGTCAAATAAATAAATAAAATCTTAAAAAAAAAAAATCCACCCAGAGCATGAGGCGCCTGGGTGGCTCAGTCTGTTGAGCGCCCGACTCTTGTTTCGGCTCAGGTCATGATCTCAGTGTCATGAGATCCAGGATCACAGCGTCCAGCAACACGCTAAGCGTGGAGCCTGCTTAAGAGTCTGTCTCTTCCTCTCCTTCTGCCCCTCCCCCTACCTTGTGCCCTCTCCCACATTCTCTCTCATTCTTTCTCTAAAAAAACAAAACAAAACAAAACAAAACACACACCCTAGGCATTCTCCATAAGAAAGGCTTATCCCTTAAATTTATCCCATGTGAAGTATAAACTGTATTGTTTCTTGCGGGTAGAGTAGTCCCTCCCTTATCCACGAGGGTACTTTCCAAGAACCCCAGTGGATGCCTGCAATTGCGGATAGTACCGAACACCACATATACTGTATTTTTCCCTCCACATGCATGCCCATGATAAAGTTTAATTTATAAATTAGGCACAGTAAGACATGAACAACCATAACTAATAATAAAAGTTATAACAATATGCTGTAATAAAAGCTATGTGAACACGATCTCTCTCTCCAAATATCTTATTGTGCTTTACTCACCATTCTTCTTGTGATGATGTGAGATGATCAAATGCCCCCGTGAGATGAAGAGAGGTGAGTGGCGCAGGCGGTGTGACGGAGCGTTAGGCTGCGACTGACCTGCTGATTCGTCAGGAGAATCACCTGTTTTCGGAGAGTGATGACAGTAACTGAAACTACCGATGGCGAAACCACAGATGAGGGCGGACCTTCTTGTGAACAGTTCAGGGAAGTACGGGTTTAGGTGAACAGTTCATAAAGGGTGTTGGGGGACGCCTGGGAGGCTCAGTCATTAAGTGTCTGCCTTTGGCTCAGGTCATGATCCCAGGGTCCTGGGATCGAGCCCCGAATTGGGCTTCTTGCACGCTGGGCTCCCTACTCAGCCGGAAGCCTGCTTCTCCCTCTCCCACTCCCCCTGCTTGTGTTCCCTCTCTAGCTGTCTCTCAAATAAGTAAATAAAATCTTTAAAAAATAAAAATGAAAAAAATTAAAGGGTGTTGGGATCAGCAGCATTGGCATCATCTGGAAATCTGTTAAACCTACCTAATGAGGACAAAGGGAGAGGGAGAAGTAGAGGGAGAGAGAGAGCAGGGGGGTGGGGGGAGGCAGACATTTGTGATTTTTTTTTCAGACATTTGGGTTTTGGTAAGTCTTCTAGGAGATTCTGATGCAGAGGAGATTTCACACAAAAGGGCGCAAGAGGGGCACCTGGGTGGCTAAGTTGGTTAACCCTCCAACTCTTGATTTTGGCTCAGGTCATGATCTCCGGGTCATGTGATCAAGCCCCGCTTCAGATTCTGTGCTCGGTGGGGAGTCTGCTTTAGATTCTCTCTCCCTCTGCCCCTCCCCGCTGCATTCTCTCTCTCCAAAATAAATAAATAAATCTTAAAAAAAAAAAGGGCATAAGATAGATCTCTTGCATCAACACAGGCTCTCTTGTGACGTGAGGGCATCTAGACATGTCTCTGCTTCCTCAGGGGGCATGTGAAAAATGCTGCTGAGAACCAGAAGACCTGTAATAGCTCTGCCACATGGTTGAGGATAAATGTCAGGAGCTAAATGTCCAAGCAACTCCCTAGGCCAGGTTTGGTGGTGGAGGGCATGGCTGAGACTCAAGGGGTTGACATCATCTGAAACAGTCAAGGAGGAGCCAAGGCAGCAACATGGTGGATCAACCAGCCAGTTCTACAAAGACCCAGCACTCAGGGAGGGTAAGGTGAGCTTCCTATAAGGTAGAAGGGAAAGAGGCAAACGGCACTTAGAAGATGTCAAAGAGGGTATATATATATATATATATATATATATATATATATATATATA
>NW_027397063.1:101515681-101572159 GCF_003265705.2 Callorhinus ursinus
GTATATATATATATATATATATATATATATATATATATATCCTCTAAATATTTGTATGAAATGAGACTGTTTTCAGTGCTTAATTTGGAAAGTAAAGTTATCCCCAAACCCTTTTCCTACCCAGTGAACTTAGAAGTTACAGATAAATTTAAAAAGAAGACAAAACTAACAATTTTGCAAATCTGTACAGAGTGGAAATATTTCAACGCAACTAATTTGTCCATTTTATTATTTGATTATTTAGAAAATATTTGAGAATTAAAGATCATTATTTCAGATGTCCTTTGTCAAAAAGCCTCTAAGATGTGATTGTGATGGAAACATTGTTTTGAAATAGAGATACTGCAGCGATTAATTACAACCACTTGAGGGCAGTAAAAGCACATTTGTCTGTATAGTACTGCTGATTTAATTACAACTTTAAAATTAAACACTTGGCCAAAATGGCTTTCTGTATGTCTACTTTGGTCTAGAGTTATAATCCTCCACCTCCATAGATCAGATTCCCAGGGAGTTTCCCTCATGTTTTAAATGTACACATTCCTTTTGTTTGTTTGTTTGTTTTATTAGCTCTATTTTTACTGTGGCTTATAATAGATATAATTGTGAAACATTGCCCATTTAAGTCACAAGTTCAATTTCTTCACCTCAAATCATCCTTTAGGTTCATATAAGTGTATCTGAATGTCCGTCCATGTATGTGGGCATGCATGTTTGTGCAAGTGTGTGTGTTTACTCAACAGAAGGTTGAGTAAATAAATATAGTTGTAAGCATTACAGTGAACAAACAGAATTATTTGGGGGTATGGTTATAAAGTGCCTTTATTCTTTCCCATCACTGCCCTGCAAACCCTCTATGTTGGTATGCTTCTTTTTCATCACCACTTAGATAACATCTTGGGCAAGTCCCATAATTGCTCAGATGTTAAAAGAGATTTTCAAGTTACTTTTATCTCCTCCCTCCAATTATCTAATTTCAGTGATTCAAATGTGCGTATTGTATAATACTTAATATTCCAGACTTAAACTTCTCTCTTCATTTTGTCAGCTTCCCACTGGAAGCCTGCACTGGGGAGAAGTGGTGGGGTAGTCACAAACATTCAGATCTATTTCCTTATCTACTCCTCATTTCCATTCATCTTTTTTTTAAGATTTTATTTATTTGACAGAGAAAGATAACGAGATAGGGAATGCAAGCACAGGGAGCTGGGGAGGGAGAAGCAGGCTCCCCCCTGAGCAGGGAGCCCGATGCGGGGCTTGATCCCAGGACCCTGGGATCATGACCTGAGCTGAAGGCAGACACTTAACGACAGACCCACCCAGGCGCCCCCTCATTTCCACCCATCTTTCCATTCGCAAGGTAGCCTCTGACTCCTGGAGGGTTGGAAGAGAGGTAAAAAGCAGGAGATGTCCTCTTTCATTTATATCTCTGTAATCAGACATTGTTTATCTCCACTTGTGGCAGAAGTTTAAATCTATCTATTTCTCTTGAAGCAACTTTTGGGAGCTTTTGGGAACTGAGTGATTATACTACTGGAACTGCCAGCTTCATGGGTGTGAGACCTCTGTAGCTCTCCAGACCACATGCTTAGAGAAGCCTTGTGCTTGGTTTAATGCTCTGTCATTACCACTTTAAAAATTTTAATAACTTTTAAACAAGAGACCCTGCATTTTCATTTTTCATTGGAACCCAAAAGTTACAAAGCTAGTATTGACTGAGTACCTCCAAACTGCTGATCTATTGCAAGGTAGTGGCCTCTCCTTTAACTGACCATTTATAATCTCCCCTCAGCCTCTCTCTAGTCAGATTATATCCCCGGCAGAAACCCCCTTGGGCAGGATCCCATGAATAAAGACCCCAAGCCAATGCCTTATGTGGGTTCTTTTGCTCCAGAAAAGCAAGCACTTTTTGGGAGTACAGCTATTGTGAATCTCTCTGCTAGTGCTACAAGCCATCTCAGCCAAACTCTCCCTGGAGATTTCTTTTCAGGCACGAGTCACATGGTTCTATTGTGTTCCTAAGCAATGGTGATCCTATCTAGGCCCTCTGTATACTCCAGAAAGCCCCTCTTCCTCTAGATAATTGTCAACATATTAGTTGTTGCTCTAACACCCTGGCTTTTTGGACCTCAATTCTTAGATACTGCTGAGATGGGTGGGACGCTCAGAGTCAATACTTCATATTGTAGCCCCTCCTATGCAGGTTCTGGATAGAGTGTTCAGCCTTGCTTTGGAAATTACAAGTTCTTGCCTTCTGCTGTTTTGTTCTCAGACTTTCTGCTGAGGGAGCTCAGCAGAAACAGAGACAGAAAAAATGCCGATAAAATGCCCAGCCACATCATTTATAATGACATTTTACTCAGAATTGGAGATTTTGAAACTATTTATCTGAAAAACATTTTAAATAGTCCTAACTCAGTAAAAATATTAATGGCTTCATCAGTAGGAGAGAAGAAATATTGAAAAATATTCTGAGCATCTCCTTTGTGTAGGAACCAGTAATAAGTTCTACTGATAAGCAAACTATTAAGACAGCGCCACAGTCCTGGGTAGCCCACAGTTAGAAACTGAGTAACACAAGTAGACAATTTTCCAAAGTTAGATGAGTGATAATAAAGTTTTGTCATGGGTTTTGTGTGTGTTTCCTGAGCTTGCAGGTGAGAGTGGGGCTGTGGAGCTTCTTTCCTGAAGCTTCGTGATTGGTAGATTGCTTTTAAGATCCCCTTAAATACATCCACCCCTCATCTCTCAGTTTCTGGCTCTACTGTATATATAAGATGAAATCACAACTGATGTACCTTCTGACATGAGTTTGATTCTACCCATAAATTATTTTATGTCTATTCAAAACTCAATTCTGTGGCAAGGCTTTGCACAGGGCATCTTGAATTTTTTTCTATCTCATTGCTATGATGAACCAATATGAGAGCCTTTAGACAAGTCTTTTTTAGCTTCTCCTTCAGTGTAGGAGAAGCAGTCCATAATAAGAGGTAGATGGGTACCATTAAAGGACAGAGAAGGAATCCAGTAGCAACATTCTTAGTGACATTGGATGTCTTGACTTGGAAATCTATTGTCTTTTTGCCCCACTGGAGAGTTCCTCATATGATTAATGAAATTTTATTAAATCTCTTTGGTTGTGGATCCCTTTGGGAACGATAGGGACATTTACATCTTCACCAAGTAAAAATACTCCCAGATTAATTGGCAAAAGCAAACAAACAAACAACACCACCCTTCAATGGGGTGGGGAAATTTCAGGTTGGATTTCCTGGGCATAGCAATTATAATGTGGTTCTTAACTTGGAAAACATTGTCCAGATTTTGTCTTTCTGGTACTAAAGACAGAAAATCAATGCATACTGATTATAGGTTTTGGTGGCTTTTCTAGATAGCCTGACTTGCTGGCTGATATTTTTCTCAGGGAAAGGAGTCACATTTTGTGTAAACATCCTCTGCCATAGTGAAGCCAAACTGTGCCTTCTGACTGGCTCTGGCATGTTTCTTCCTTAAAGCACTGAATTCTTCATGCATCACTCTCAGCACAAGGGAGCAGTATTTCTAAAGCAATACCAACTGCTTCCATAGCCCATGTGCTAGGCATCAGTACACTATGTCACATACTGTTGATAATTTCTCCCATCCTTAGAACAGGATTCTCCTACTTTTAGGAAAGATCTAGAGCTATCCTGCCAGGAGTGCTCATATTTCTTATTCCACTCTCCTCTGAACCTCCAAAACTACCAAAGGGTCTCTTTTTCAGTCTTTTCTTTCCATCTAGAGAGACTAGATTTAAATGTATATTTCTCAGCTTCTGTTGGTGCAATCTCTGGTGAAAGCCCCAGATTATCAATCATGTCTCTGCGCCCCCCCCCCCAGCTTTAAGAGGTCCATCCAATTTATACCCCAAATGAAGGGTGTCAGTGGTCTGAGAATGAAGACTGCCTTACGGAACATTTGCCTTCTCTGGCTGAACCCTGGCCATTAACAAGTGATTAAGTCACTTGTGGCCAGCTAACCTTATAGTATCAACCCATCCAGTTTAGGACAAGGAAGGACATAATTAAGAAATAAAAGTGTTGTTACCAGTCTACTCTTAAAAGACCCTCCAAATATATGCACCTTAAATTAATCATGTAGCCCACTTCAGTGCAAAAAATCTAGTTTATGAATGGGGAGTTGAGCTTTTAGCTATAGACTAACAAATGCCACAATTTTCTTTACCCAGTGACTTTATTTTTAAAACTATAATACCATTCATAAGACCTATGAGTCAGCATCAATGTATGATATAAGGCTTATTAAAATTGGTAGAATTAAAATGAAGATTTTTTATTAAGACAGAGGTTCTCAACCCTGGCAAAATATTAAAGTCACCCGGAGACCATTTAAAAGAAAAACATTACTTGAATTAGAATTTCTGAATTTTAAAAAATCTCCCCAGATGGTTCTTGTAATCAGCCAAGATTGAAAATCACTGGCCTAGGATTTAGAATACTTGTTCCAGGTTTCACTGGAGGTGACTGGGTCAATCCTCTTTCTCACAAAGCTGCTGTGAGCATCATCCTACAGATGGGAGTGAGCTTAGTGCTAACCAAATGCTCACAAGTGAAATCAGTATGAGACATGGGATCCAGGTGTAATCTTTGATTGACAGCTTTAAACACCAGTTGTACTTTCAATACATCTTCACTTCTCTAAATCTACTGACTGGAAGCTAGCAGATAGGACAAAATTTCCCCTGATGAGAAACTATGACTGCTATATAATTAACAGAGGCCTAGGCATAGCAGAACCAACATTTCTTAGGGAACATTTTCTATTCTGCCTCTTTGAGATAGTCTAACATTAAGGATTCAGTTTTCATCTCCCCAAAGACTTTCCAAATACAATCATATTATCTAAATATTCCAACACCTTTAACGCGATTCCACATCAGTCACTGGTAGGTAGGTGATATCAGAGAAGTCCTGATGTGCTCTTTCAGACAGTAAAAAATTCCCTCTGGACAAATTAGTACTAAATTCTCATCTCCTTCAACCTCGTTATAGTCATTCTTTAACAGTGAGAAGCACTATCTCTGCCAGAAAGCCCAGGACACACTAACATCAAGGTATATTGGTCAGATTTGGTCCATTTGTTTGGTATATTAGTCAATATCTATTTTTAATCTTTCTAGGTTTCTCAAGATTCATGTGGATTCCAAAACTTAGTATTGTGATGGTTACAAGGTCTTTAACATGGTCTGATGGCTTTTTAAGCATGTTTCTTTTTTTTTTTCTTAAATGGCCAAGTGTCTCATAACAATGTTCTATACTGTACTCCTTTCCAACAACCAATTCTCATTCTAGAGAATAGCACATTCTTATCACATAGCTTTCCTATTATTCTCTCCACCTATTGCATGCATTCTAAGGAGTCACTGAAATCAAAATTGTCTAAACATCAGACTCCTCTCATTTGGAAACACTAGCTAAGCCATGTTGAAAATGACTTCTTTGGGTCTTCTGACATCTGTTAGTCTCAACAATCATGTGGGTAGGTATAGCCATATTTTGTTATTAGAACATATTGTCACAATAATAATCACTTTTTAATATTAAAATTTTAGACCAACCTAAGTGAAAACGTCACTGAAAATCCAAATTCAAAGCCTTTCCTGATTTATGACTACAGTCTCTTTCCTCTTCTGCTTCAGATTCCTCCAAAATCAGATTGTGGAGAGATGGGATTAGGAGAAAGAAACAAGGATCTTTTTGCATAACTCATCCTGCTGCAGTCCCTGGGTTTTACATTTGCAGGAGGCAAGCCTCCTAATAGTGGCCTGCATGGACGCAAATATGAGTCCTTTGGAGGACCTATCTGAAGGGCCTCACTGTAGTTGTCTAGTATGTGTCATGTGCCTTCCAACAAGGCTTTTTCCAACCACTTCACAGCTCCAATATGCTCCTGGGGTCATCTTACCTAGATTAAAGCCCTCCGGACTGGGGGCTGGAGAAATGGCTCAAACTTAACGTCCCTTGACTGATAGGAAACTCATATGACCTTGCCAGGCTAATAAGGGCTACACTGTTGTTGCTTCTTCTTATATCTTTGCCAATATGGACTAATTCAGCAAGCTTTTCATCTACTCAGTCTTCTGGATAAGGAGCAGCTTAAGCCATTACATTCACATATGCATTTGGACCTTTAGGGGCATATGCCTGGTCTCCTAAGAACTTGCTCACTGTGCTCTATCCTATAGCCTTGAAATTGTTTTCTTTGCTGATCACATAACAAACATTTTTAATATGTGATTATTATCCTTGTTTGGTCTACTACTCCAAAAACTTCCTTTGAGAAAGAAACTGATTGGGTCAAACATTAAACCCTAGTTCCATCTACTGTGGTCAATGAGATGGAGTTTTGTGGGTTTTTCCCATTTAGAAGTTTCTCTGGAAGGAGATTCTCTGATTAGAGGAATTTAGCAGATTTATTAAGGGTAAGTGGGGCAGAGTGGAAAAGGGTGTCTCCAAAATTTAATTCTCCAAGGTGTAAACATCAAGAAGAGAAGAAAATAACTCGGAAACTGGGATACCTAAAAGAGAGTAGATCTTTAATAAATTCTACCTTGGTGTAAATTCTTAGGTTAATTTTTGGTGTAAATCTTCCTCAGTATAAATTCTGTACTAGCCTCACTTGCTCATCTAACAAGTTAAATAAAATTAGTTGGAAGCATACCAATTAGATTTTTAAGTGATAAAGAGTAAAATGGAAAAGAAAGTTTCTTATAATAGTTAACATTTGCATAACCAGTTACAAGAATTATCCCTTACTCAATGAAAAGATTTTATTTTAAATTTTAAAGATCAATGCATCCTAGTGAAAGAAACAGACTAGGAAGGAAAACATTTTATGGCAATTTTCATTTTCTTTTACAATTACAGCTCAAGTTTCAAAGTTCAGGTCAATAGATATGTATTGTCCTCATATTCTGAAGATAAATACTAGATTTATCTGTGCCAAACTTGATGAAAGCTGGCAAAACCAGTCCTCTACCGGCCTTTACAGATAGAACACTAGAAAGATTTCTCATAAAATCTGAATGTACTTCTTTCCTCTGGGAAAATGGAAGTAATAGAAATAATTCTGTAACCTTTTGATAAGTTTCTCTATTTTTGCCTGAAGTACTTTTATGAATCTCTGTTACTTGCAACCAAAGGATCCCAGACTAAAATATGAAGTACTATAGTCTTAAATGGATCTTCAGACAACCATATCATTTTCCTTTTTCTAAGTCGGTTTCTAGTGGAAGTAAGGAGGCAACATCTGAAGTAATGAGACCATTCTCTGGAAGGTTATAGAAGGACATCTTAAGGTCATCATGTGGAGAAGACCCAAGGTTCAGGTGATAACTCAGTCATCCTGAGAGCAAACAAAATAAAAATTGCCATCTCAGCTACATTGACAGCAGGCACATTCTAAAGAAGTTGGTAAAATGAGGACATGTCTCACTTTCTATAATGTATTATTGCTACTACTTATCTCTTAGCCTATGTAATAGTTCACATATATTATCTTCCTTATAAGACTATGCAGCTCTGAGGACATAATTCCTAATTCATCTCCATATTTGCCCTTCAATCAGCATGAGGTCTCTAATTTAGTATTTAGTATGTGCTTAATAGATTTTTGTTAACTGAGTGAAAATGATGAAGGAATAGGATTAACTTGACTCCTGTTGAAAATTCTGACACTCGGGGATAGCTCAATTGAAAACAAGGGAAATATGCATTAAAAGAAGAGGCTCTCTGAGATAGCACGTTACAGCTGGGGTAGTGGTTTCCAGTCAGAACTAGTTTCCTCCCAGGGCACATGCAGCAATACCTGGAGACATTTTTGTTTGTCACCACCGGGGGGTGAGGGAGGACACTACTACTATCTAGTGGGTAGAGAAGGCAGAGATGCTGCTAAATATGCCAGAACAGCTTGTAAGAAGGTACACTGGTGTCTTTTTGTTGTTTTGTTTTTTGTTTCATTTCACATTTGAAAACTTCATAATTAAACTTTCCTAACAGGTGTTTTAATATTTTTATTCAATGTGCCATCTGACTCACTACATAAGCTGTGGTTAGTTTTGTGAGCCTGGTCACAAAACTCCCCACCCCTCTACAAAAAGGAATTATCTTGTCCATACTGTCAATAGTGCCAAGGTTGAGAAATACTGCACTAGAGTTTTGTCCGATCAAAGACCCCTTCTTGATGACTGGAACGGGAAGGATGTCTTTGGGTTTCAGTTGCTAATAACAACAGCTGATGCCAAAAGTATTATTTGCCCCACTACAGCAAATATCCCCTTATCTTTTTTAGTGATAAAACATCCTGAGTTTTAGTTGGGCCCTTGACTACCAACTAAAGACTGTATTTCTCATCTTGGAGCCAAGAATGAGGGTGGGACTGAATTCTAGCCAAATGCCTGCTTTGCTCTTAAAAAGGAAGACTTTTGTACTCTCTAATCTTTCCTTCCTTCAAGTTATAACACGGATGTGGAGGATGTGAGGCAAGTTTTCTATGAAGCCCGAGGGAGTGCAAGGCTCCAAGTTAAGTCCACTCAGTGTACATCTTCCCAGCCAAAGTCATCATTGCCTAGCAATAGAAGAGTAGAATCAGAGATGTTCCATCGGAGATGGCCACAGATATCCTATCCTAAATCTTTCACAGTTTTGGATTAGTGCAGAGGAGTTTTCGGTGTCCTTGAGAAGGGGGACAAGAAAGCTGATTGGGAATTTGAACAGACCTTAACAGGTGCGATAAGGGGGATGGGAAGTGACCTTAGACATGGCAGAGTGAAAGTGGAGGGGGATGAGGATGCTATGATAGTGGGTATAAGGGGGCTCAAGTCTGATGAACAAATAGCAGTACACGCCAGGATGGGAGTGAGAAAAAATAAGCAAAAGAACGGCCGTTCTGTGTAGGCCAATGCGTACTGAATCCCTTCTAAAATATAATTTATGTCATCCCCTCAAGAAAGGAGAAGGGAATGAAAACAATCTAGAATTGACAACTTACTGAAAGAAATGGAAAAAAATTCATAGGCCTTCTGCGTAAATACACAGTGACCTCCAGTGGATGGAGGTGAGAAATCTTTCAAAGATCCACAAAATCTTGCCTGGTCATGGAGATGTTTTGAAGAAATGGATTCTGAACAAAGAAAATAGTTTCCAAATTCTAAGAAAGTATCAAAGTTGGACTAAAGTAAATAGTATTTGAAAAGGGCATAGAGGAAGAAATGTAGTAGAATGAATATTGGGGTGATATCTGAAACTTTCTACCACCTTCTCAAATGGGCTCAATGCTATAGATTGCTCAATGCATTTATTGCTGTAGAAGCAGAACAGTTAGACTTCAAAACAAATTGTCAGTCGGTTCCTACATATGGCTTTAAAAAGTCCTTATTGCATAAATAAGAAATAAATTTTAAATTTAAATCATAAATCTTATTAGCACAAGAGCCAGAGTTACGAGAAATAAAGGGTATTTAAGGAGCAAATTCCTAAAATGCAAAGACCACCAAGGTTTCAGATTAGCAATCCTCAGAGGAAGAAAGCATGATGATTTAAGGGTGGTTTTCTCAGTCAAAGGAGAGAGAAATTCAACCTGTCACTAGGAAAGGGAGCCTTATAGGACATACGACTAGACCTTAGAGGTTTGTCTGTGTCTGGGAGTGGGAAATTTCACCCCACCTTCATTGATCCTATGTTACCTAGAGTTCTGTGTAATAAATAAAGCCAAACAGAATCAGTGCCACTAGAGTGATATCAACTACATATTTTGGGTGACCAGGCTCACAAAACAAACCACAGTTTATGTAGTGAGTCAGATGGCACATTGAATAAACATATTAAAACACCTGTTAGGAAAGTTTAATTATGAAGTTTTCAAATGTAAAATGAAACAAAAAACAAAACCACAAAAAGACAGCAGTGTACCTTCTTACAAAATTTACAAAAAATTAAAAATTTGCCTGATTTTCATTGGATTTAAAAAATAAATAAATATAACTCAACTATTCTCCTTCTTCATATCATTCCATTATCTTAAAACAGACAATGTTTGCTTTAGCAAAGATGTGAATCCTCAGGCAATAGAGCAAAGAAAAGATATTAGAGCTCAGGAGCCAGGCTGTGGAACCCATGTTGGGATCTGGGCCTATGGCTGGGCCTGAGTCTAAGTTTGTGGTGGGCCTGTGGATCATGGGCTAGGTCTGGCCTGGGCCTGGACCTGGACATGGGTCCTAGGCTAGATTTGGGGCCTGAAGCTGGGGCTGGGACAAGCCTAATCCTAAATCTGGGATTGGGATTATGCCTAACTCTGGATTGGATCTGGGCCTAGATATAGGACTTGGCCTAGGGCTGGGGCCCAGGTGTGGTCTTTTCCTGAGGGGTTTCTGGGTTTGAGGCTGGACCTAGGGCTGGGGCTGAAGCTGCAAGTTTTTATCTGTAAGAGAAAGTTTCTGTTACAGCTGCAGAGGTCTTGTTCCTGATTAATTCAGTAGATTTCAGGAATCATATCTAGACTTGCTCTCAAACAAGGTCTCTGAATTTATCTCAGTGACTATGAATTTCGCATTGGCAAAGCAAAATCTTTCAGACAGTCTTCTGTTTAAATCCTGAAATCTTGATATCTGAATTAAAATAAAAGTTCACCAATCATCTACAAAGGGTGAGTTTGACTTCTTTGCCGATTCAAATGCCTTTTGTTTCTTTGTGTTGTCTGATTGCTGAGGCTAGGACTTCTAAGACTATGTTGAATAGCAGTGGTGATAGCGGACATCCCTGCTGTGTTCCTGACTTCAGGGGAAAAGCTTTCAGTTTGTCCCCATGGAGAATTATATTTGCTGTAGGTTTTTCATAGATGGCTTTTATGATATTAAGGTATGTACCCTCTATCCCTACACTGTGAAGAATTTTAATCAAGAAAAGATGCTGTAATTTGTCAAATGCTTTTTCTACATCTAATGAGAGTATAATATGGTTCTTGTCCTTTCTTTTATTAATGTATTGTATCACATGAATTGATTTGCGGATGTTGAACCAACCTTGCAGTCCAGGAATAAATCCCACTTAGTCATGGTGAATAATCCTTTTAATGTACTGTTGGATCCTATTGGCTAGTATTTTGGTGAGAATTTTTGCATCCATGTTCATCAGGGTTATTGGCCTGTAATTCTCCTTTTTGATGGGGTCTTTGTCTGGTTTTGGGATCAAGGTAATGCTGGCCTCATAAAATGAGTTTGGAAGTTTTCCTTCCATTTCTATTTTTTGGAACAGTTTCAGAAGAATAGGTATTATTTCTTCTTTAAATGTTTGGTAGAATTCCCCTGGGAAGCTGTCTGGCTCTGGACTTTTGTTTGTTGGGAGATTTTTGATGACTGCTTCAATTTCCTTGCTGGTTAGGGGTCTGTTCAGGTTTTCTGTTTCTTCCTGGTTCAGTTTTGGTAGTTGATACATCTCTAGAAATGCATCCATTTCTTCCAGATTATCTAATTTGTTAGCATATGGTTGCTCATAGTATGTTCTTAAAATTGTTTGTATTTCTTTGGTGTTGGTTGTGATCTCTCCTCTTTCATTCATGATTTTATTTGTTTGGGTCCTTTCTCTTTTCTTTTTGATAAGTCTGGCCAGGGGTTTATCAATCTTATTAATTCTTTCAAAGAAACTGCTCCTAGTTTCATTGATCTGTTCTACTGTTCTTTTGGTTTCTAGTTCATTGATTTCTGCTCTGATCTTTATTATTTCTCTTCTGCTGGATTTAGGCTTTATTTGCTGTTTTTTCTCCAGCTCCTTTAGGTGTAGGGTTATGTTGTGTATTTGAGACCGTTCTTGTTTCTTGAGAAAGGCTTGTATTGCTATATACTTCCCTCTTAGGACTGCCTTTGCTGCATCATGTTGGCAAGGATGCGGAGGAAGTGGAACCTTACTACACTGTTGGTGAGAATGCAAGCTGGTGCAGCCACTCTAGAAAACAGTATGGAGGCTCCTCAAAAAGTTGAAAATAGAGCTACTCTATGACCCAGCAATTGCACTCCTAGGTATTTACCCCAAGGATACAAATGTAGTATTCCAAAGGGGCACCTGCATCCCGATGTTTATAGCAGCAATGTCCACAATAGCCTAACTATGGAAAGAGCCCAGATGTCCATTGACAGATGAATGGATAAAGAAGATGTGATACACACACACACACACACACACACACACACAATGGAATATTAGGCAACCATCAAAAAATGAAATCTTGCCATTTGCAACAAAGTGGATGGAACTAGAGGGTATTATGCTAAGTGAAATAAGTCAATCAGAAAAAGACAATTATCATATGATCACACTGATATGTGGAATTGGAGAAACAAGGTAGAGGATCATAGGGGAAGAGAGGAAAAAATGAAACAAGACGAAACCAGAGAGGGAGACAAGCCATAAGAGACTCAATCTCAGGAAACAAACTGAGGGTTGCTGGAGTGGAGGGGAGTGGGAGGGATGGGTGGCTGGGTGATGGACACTGGGGAGAGTATGTGCTATGGTGAGTGCTGTGTAAGACTGATGAATCACAGACCTGTACCCCTGAAACAAATAATACATTATATGTTAATAATAAAAAAATAAAATAATAATAAAAATAAAATTCATCAAGAGGAGAGAACACAAGTGAAGACATAGCTTTAGTTATGGCATAACAATATTTGTAGTGAGAGGGCACTTAGCTTCTTTAGTTCTTTTAAATCCTAAATAATTTTTAGTTATCAAGTTTATGTTTTAAAATGATAACATATTTTAATCAAACATGTTGCCTTTGGATGTTATTGATATTGTTTTTGAAACTGAGTGATTGTTACAGTAACTTTTATTTCTAAACTTCTGTGGGCCTGTGATTCTGTTAAAATGGATCATAGTTTATGGTTATCTATGTAGAGATGCCTTAAGAACTGCTCTTTCAGTTCCAACTGTGTCTTTGACTTGACTTTGAACCTGATGATTATTCTTAGAACCTCACCCTTGGGTGCCTGTGTGGCTTAGTCAGTCATGATCTTGGGGTCCTGGGATCGGGCCTTGCATCAGGCTCTTTGCTCAATGGGGAGTCTGCTTCTCCTCTGTTCATGCTCTCTCTCTCTTACTCTCACTCAAGTAAATAAATAAAATCTTTAAAAAAAAAAAAAAGAACCTCACCTTTGGCTAACAGCTCTGCCTCCTGGAGTTATGAACAGTCTGTCAGCTAGTAAAAACAAAGTATAGAATCAACAAGCCATATCCATTCCTTTCATAGGAATCATCCTCCACCAGGCCTCACTATCAAAATTCTTCTCCTAGAGAGTGCAAGCTACTGTGAGCAATTCAGTTGTTTGAGTTGAACAAAAGTGGTCATGAATAGTCTACAGATTGTAGAATACCCCATGATACATTGCTGAAGTGCAAGTTAATGTGTACTTATTTTGCTTCTTCTGTTTTGATCTTGGTTAAAGAAAATAACAATTATTGAGTTTCTATGATGTGTCTGGCACTTGATACTCATTTACTCACTTAATTTTCAGAATGACCTGCAAAGCAGTGTTGTGATCCCTATTTAATATGAGGAATATGAGCTTGAGATATATTTAATCCCTTGCCTCTAACTATGTAGGTATATTTGTCTGAACCAGAATTTGAAGTTAACATCCTCAGACCCTATATAGGAGCTATCTGACCTCTGCCTATTCTCTGATTCCTAGGGTGTCTACAGAGGGGACAGTGCTCCCTAACTCATAATAAAATGCTTGCCTTTGGTTTCTGACCCTTATTAGTTTTCCTGACCCTCATTTTTCCTTCAATATTGTGACTTAACTTCTGTCTGGAAGCTGAGCCCCAGCCTATGGTTGTGAAATTTTTAATGTATGTAACAACTGACTTAGTTCTGTGAAACTGCATAAAGAAAACCTCAAAGGGCTTCCTGACTCGCCCTCCACCACTCCTCCTCATCAATTGCAGAATTGCAGACTTCAACAAGAAGAGACTATACCTTGCATTTCCAAAGAGAAGAAGCCTACTTTATTACTTCAAAAAGACAAGGGAAGAATTTTTCCTTACCAAGCAACAAGCTCAGCCAGTAAGAAAATACCATAATTCAGCCAGTGAAAAATCATCACTACTCTCAACTTTTGCTTTCCTCCAGTAGACTTTTTTTTTCCTAAAGCAGGCCCTCCCAACTTCCTCCTTTTCTCTATAAAGTAATGTTCCTTTTCTTTGATCTCCAGACTTGCCTATGATTTGTCATAGCTTGCATGTTCCCAGTTGCAATTTCTTTGCTATACCCAAATAAACCCATTTTGCTGGTAAAATAACTGGCTGTTTTAAGGTTGACAGTTTGGATTTATGTAATGATGTAGAAATTAAGATATATGACATATAAACTAACAAAAAGAAATATAACAATTCTTGATTTTCACAAGATGGTGTGTGTGTGTTATTCAAGATAAATTATGAATCCCAAGGCAATTTGTTATCCTTATCCAGTATAATATGCTGTTGCTATGCCAGTCTTTGTTTTTTAAAGAATGCAAATTTAATTTTAATATTGGACTAAGGCATTTCCAAGGAAGGAAAACCTGTTGTAAAATGTCATATGATTTAAATTTCATTTGTATTCCACTTTGAATAGCATTGCCTGTGACATCACTTCATCTAGTAGCACAGATGGTAGAAATGTGTTTATATATTCATGTTTTTTTATTCCTTATCAATTTCATTCATAACCTTTGGTGCTGTCAGTTGAGACAGTTTACATTATTGAGACTCTAAGATATATGTGGAAATGACCTGTTCAGTTGCCCTGAGTAAACAAATCCAGGAAACTCGGGGTCATGAGAAAGTCATTAGTTATGACCTAGAAGAGTTAATGTAGCAAAGAAAATCAGGAAGAAAGATTCTGTTGAAAACAGGTTATTACTCGACGTCATTTTTTTTTTTTTAAGTAGGCTTCATGCCCAGTGTGGAGCTCAGTGCAGGGCTTGAACTCACAACCCTGAGATCAAGACCTGAGCTGAGATCAAGAGCTGGATCCTCAAGCAAATCAGCCACCCAGGTGCCCCTCAACATCACTTTTTGGTAAAAAAAAAAAAAAAAAAAAAAAATCAAAAGTAAAACAGAAAGCCTTATCTGCACTATTCCTTATTAACATACTTAGCATGGCTAATGGTTGTCTTGGCCACCAGAGTCTCTAAGGGTCTCTGCACATTCTGCGTGTAATCATCAGCACCTCAGCCTCTGAAATTACGCTAGGAAAGAAATGACAGCTCTATTTTCTTTTACTCTTTTTCATGAAAAACAACATCTGGACAGTGAACCTTTATCAACTTGACTAAACATTGGCTATTAAAAGCAGATTGCTAATGATGTAAAGGAAAAATTATGGGACATAAATATCAACAAGTCATATCAAGGTAGTGGCAAAAAGGGATTTTCCAGTCTGAGCTAGATTTATATATAAAATATTACCTAAATGTTAGCCTGTTATAAATTCTGTGGTGTTGGGAAAATAAAATAAGATACTAATTCATGCCTAAAATCTCACACCAACTTTGTTTGTCCTTCAGGTAAGAGTTTTGAGCTGTAGTAAATGCAAATGCAAATAACCTTCCCTGAAAGGTGATGCCATACAGTAACTGGTACAAGGTTGCTTAAAGGAGAACCAGAGCAGGATGGTGTGAATGAGCCCATGAAGCAGAGTCACCTCTTAAGTCAATATGTGCTGATTTGGTTTGGGGCTGCCTGTCTGTCACACTGACATGAATGGGTATCTGAAGGCAGGTTTTTCTAGAAGACAGAGAGACAGAGAGACAGAGAGAGAGACAGAGAGAGAAATAGAGTTGAGCAGTGCCTGGGTGGTTCAGTCGGTTAAGTGTTTGCCTTCGGCTCAGATCATGATCCCCAGGGTACTGGAATTAAGCTCTGCTCATGCTCTCTCTCTTGCTCACTCTCTCTCAAATAAATAAATAGAATCTTAAAAAAAATAGAGTTGAATCACACCAAAAGAAAATAATCAGTGGGGTAGGTAGATCATAGCTGTATGAAATCATATGGAAAGCATGGTATTCAAGGACAGAGATTTTATTGTTTTTTTATTTAAGATTTTATTTATTTATTTATTTATGAGAGTGAGAAAGCAAGAGAGCAGGGGAGAGGAGCAGGGGGAGAAGGACAAGCATACTCTGCACTGAGCTTGTAGCTAGACTTGGGGCTCCATCTCACGACTCTGAGATCATGACCTGAACCGAAATCAAGAGTCAGATCCCCAACTGACTGAGCTACCCATATACCCCAGGACAGAGATTTTAGAACTATACACTCCTGGGCTCAAATCCTTCATCCACTTACAATTTGTGGAGACAAGATACATAACTGTGCTATGGCTTAGTCTCCTCAGCTGTATTTCCTAGAGTTATGGATAAGATTAAAGATGATGAGTATCATGAAGGTGGTATAAGATTTAGCTCCACAAAATTAGAAAACATTTGGATCTTGGTAGCTAATATTAATTCTATTATTATTGTCATCACTTCCATTGCATAGTAAGAGTATGGATTCTGGAGTCAGACTATTTAGGCTCAAATCCTTTCTCCTTCATTTACTAACTTTGTAACCCATGACAGGTTATTTACCCTTGATGTGCCTTGATGTCCTCATCTATAAAATGATAACCATACCTACCTTGTGAATTTGTTAGGAGGGGTAAATAAGTTAACTCACGTGGAGCTATTAGAATCATTAGATCCTTTTTTTTTGAAAGTCACATGACTCGTTCTACTTCCTTTATTGAAAGAGAAACCTTTACAAAAATAGTACTTCGTAGAAGGAAGCATAGTATGTGGAACATTAAACCAGGAATCAGGAAACCAGGTTTCTGGTTGCTGATTTTAATGAGTCATTGTGTGACAGAGGAAAACCATTAAACCCCACTTTCTCACTTTCTCTGTCTGTAGAATGGGGTAATTATAACCCTCTCCCTTCCATGGCTTTGGCCACTGGGCGGTCCAGCCGATCATAAAAATCAAGAACAGTTAAAACACTCTTCAAAAGGATCCTGCTCATAAACCCACTGATGCTATTGACACTTATTACCTTGAAACCATGAGTATTTACAGGAAAGTCACTTTTGTCCATGAGCGTTCTTAAAACAAAAAAACAAAAACAAACTCAGAGTCTGAAAATGGAACTAATACCCTTTTAAGAAATGCGTGTCTTTTTTGCTTCTTTGCTAGTTAAAACCCCAGTCGCCAGGAACCACGTTTTCCCCCTCTTTACTTAAGGTGAGATGTTGTTCACAGATAATTATCAATTGCAATGAAGTAGTGGTTTAGATTACATAGGAGAATAACGATGGGGAAAACAGCATCCTAATGCTGAAACTACATTAAGACTGTCCTTTTGATTACCTTTTATGATTTGTTTGTATGTCAAGAGATACTGTCAATATGAAGATTTTTTAATTAGAATATACTTTTTTTTTTAACTGATAGTGTTGGCTCTTAATGTGGGGTGTATTGAGAGAAAACCAGAACCCTTGAACTTTCAGCTGCTGAATCCAGTGTTGGGCCTGGGTTGATTAGATCCTGCAAATAGTAAACATTTTAAATGCTAGATGATATTACATCTGTACAATTTTAAATGGTTTAAAGAACTCTGAACAGTGGCAATTTGATCATAAAAGAGGGTGGTTTCAGTACAGACTGAAGGTTGGATTTTGGTTTTTGTTGTTGATTTGTTTTGTTTTGTTTTCTTTTGTTTTGATATGACTGTCTAAACTAACCTCAGGTGCCTGAAAGTTGGGATTATTTTTTTCCAGGATTCTGTTATGCTTGGAGCAGTACTTACAGTCATAGCCTCTCTAAGTAGGAGGGAACTCAAAGGTCATCCAGGCCCATTTAAGACATGCACACTTTTCACAACATCTCCAAGAACACAAGGCATAGCCAATGGTGGGGAACCCATTACATCTCAAGGCAGCTCATCCAATTTTCAGATACTCATAGGATAGAAAGTTTGTTCTTGTCTGGAACTGAACATAATCTCAATTCCCTCCTAACCACTGGACAAGTTCTGTCCTGTAAAGCATCCCAGACTAAATCTAATTCCTCCTCCTTATGAAATTTTTTTGAATATTTGCAAATAATATCCAAATCTATTCTTCTCTGCACTATACTGAGTTCCTCTTTTCTTGAAGCTAAGTTCCTTCTATTGTTGCTTGTAAAGAGCAGCATGGAGTTCTCTGGGATCCAAATGAGCAGACATGAAATTTCCATCTGCTTAACCTGGGCAGTTTATCAGATTCCTCTGATGGAGGAATCTGCCTCACAGAGATGGAAGAGGTAATATACTACTTTAAAGGTTGCAATAGGGATTAAATGTATGAATAGATGCATAACACTAAGCACAACATAGGTGCTCAAAAACAATAATAATTATCCTGATAATTACTGTTTTATGTAGAATATTTCTGCTGCTATTCTGGGCCTTCTTCAATGAAAGTATTCAATGTACCAACATATGGAAGAGAGTGAAATAATTATTTACATTCTTCTGTACTATTTCTGGATGTGATCTAATATCAAATTTTAGGAGTCTCATAGAGACATTCGAAATCACTTATAAATAATAAGTGTGGTGAAAGTTACAGAATGCTTATTATGTGTTGTTCATTGTGTTAAGTCTGTTAGGTACATCATGCACTATCTCTATTCCAACAACACTATGAGGCAAAAAGCCATTACTACCCCTATTTTAGAAGAGCAAATTAAGGTTTAGTGATACTAAAAAACTTTTGCAAGTTCACATAGCTAATAAGTGGCAAAACTAAAATTATAATTCAGGTCTCTCTGATTTTCTTTTAAATTCTCTTCTATGTTACCTTTTCTTCAGTTGTGGTATGAGTTGATTTAACATTTATAATAGCAAGAATGATGTCATCTCCTCAATTTGCTCCCACTGAAAACAGAGCAACTAGGATAACAAAACCCAAATTCCTTGTCAAACATCTACAACAAAACTAGAAGCCAAGTATCCCCACAACCCCACAGTACAACTGGGGAAATGATGACAATAGTGGAGTTGGAGGAAGTAGGTGGAAATAATGAAGTATCTGATGGATCTGAAAACATGAGAACCCCCAAATTGCCAGTAATTACTCACTGAAGGTGTGAAGGGCCAGTCTGAAAATCCTCAGTTGCAACTAGGGATGGGAGGTAGATTTTTAACCTGGCACAAGGGGTCCACAGTCAGGTGTGAGGTTGCTAGAACAATTCAGTCTTACGAATTTTCAAAATTAATCAACAGAAGCTGTCTTCTAGAATAAAGTTCAACTATGATGAGGAACAAACTTCTGGGTATAAAATCCAAACTGAAAAGAACAGTGTCAATGGAAGTGATGAAAAGAAAGTTCCAGATAAAAGAAATGAGTGGGTGAGTGGGCAGAGCCAGGAGATCTCAGGAAATATAGGGCAATTTTTAAATTGACTTTATAAAAAACAGAATAGCAGGCTCTAGATCTGGGGTGCTGGAAGACCTGGAGGGTCCAAAATGATTCCATTCATGTTGTTGCCTGCCAGGGGAGGGAGATTAGCTGGGACTCTCACCAGGAGTCTTGATTCTTCTCCACATGGGTCTATCATCAACACTTTTTGGACTTTCTCAGGCCTGAGGACTGGGTTCCAAGAAGACCTAAGAAGGAAACAAGAAGCAAAAGCTATCAGTTATCTTAAAACATGGGATCAGAAATCCCAGGAAATCACTTCTGCTACTTTCTACTGGTCAAAGCAGTCATAAGACAAACCCAGATTCAAGGTGTGGGGAAATAAACTCCACCTCTCAAAAGGAGAGTGGCACATATGACCAGTAAGAAAAGAACTGATGGAGGCCATTTTTGGAAACTACCTAACATGCATGTTTATATTGCAAACAAAGAATGAAAGTGTATCCAGTTATTGATATAACTACACTGAAACAAACTATTCCGACTGACTTCAAAATATAGTCACAGATTATACATCTTTGGTAGGTATATTCTAAGGACAAAAATAACTGCAAAATGAAATATGTATCTTAAAAGAATTTTAAAAATCATATTGTTTGTGGTAGTGTTGATGCTGACATTCTGAAACTTACCTGTAAGCTAGAAAAAACAAACAAGATAATTATGTGATATCATAAATTTATCATTCCTTATGTTATTGAGAATCAGGATTCTTAGCTCTGGAAAAAGAAGACAGTATTAACTCATGGTATATTTTATCTTAAATTTTTTTTTCTTATAATGTATTTTATCTTAAAAAATGCTATCCAGTAAAATTCCTAGAAAAATGAGCAGTCTAGAAGAAACACACAATTAGCACTCAAATTGAAATATTATGTCTCACTAAAAAGAATGAAAGTTCCTTAATAAATGGTTGATTTCAGTAATAAGAAACGTATAAGATGGGCATACCAAATAGCAAGGGAACTATCAAAAACACCAAAAAAGTCATACCAAAGTACTTAGGAGCCTACTTGAGAAATTTCTCAGTGGCCAAATAGGGAACAATTTGACCATAAACAAAGATATAACTACAATAAGTTTAAGCATATCACAAAGTTTAAATCCATGAGTTTAATATGGTCAATATGAGAGAATGCAGCTTATTATTTTAAAAACTGCTAAGTGAAGGAAAAGAACAAGCATTTATCCTTTTTCTTCTACATATATTTGGCTACCCCTGGGGAATAGTAGATATGTAAAATGCCTCTTTATAGGAGTATTACAGTTAATAAGTAAAGGAGGAATATTAGATTTAAGATATTACCATATTTCAATTCTCCAAAGAATCATGAATCAATTCATTCATCGTTAAGGGTTTCTAACATTACAAAATGGAGGAAACTAGACATTATGTATCTCCTGATGAAAGAACACAGCAGCATCTATGAAGTCATCTTACAAAAGCAACCAAGCAAAAGTGACATGAAACTAAGCCTCCAGATTCAAAATCCAGTAATCAGAGGAACATGTTAAGTGGCAGTCACAGGGATATAATCAGAAAAATTCAGACCACAGAAAAATCTACAGGGAAAACAACCTAATTTATTCAACAAGTAAATTACAATAAAATAAAAGAACTGGAGAAGATGCCTAGAGATTTTAGAGACATTAACCAAGTATAACATGTCATTCTAATTTGAAAAACTGAAAAAAGAATTTGGTTTATACACATATACTATATTGTACATATATATGTACACATATATACATGGACATTATACATTTAATATATATATATATACATCATACATTTTATGATATCTATCACATTTTTCATAGAATTAAAAATTTTAAAATTGGATATTTAATATATGATGACATTGGAGAAATATTAAGAAATTTCAGGTGCAACAATTAAATCTAAATCTCAAATCTCAACAAGTATGTGTTTCTCTCTCCCCCAGATTTTTTCATTGTATTGCTGGTTCCACTTCAGCCTGTGTTGCATTAGTTTCTTTGTCCCCTTAGATTACATCTTCTTCTAATGGCAGATCGCAGGAACACACAGGCCAAACATAATCATACAGCCCTGCATAGTCTCTGCTGGTGTCATGTCATGTCATTAATATTATAAACTATTCATGACCTAGTTCAATATCCACAGGTAGGGACATAAGCTTTGTCCACAGGGGAGGAACAGCAAAGTCACATGGAAAGATCAAGAACATATAACCCTACAACAGAAGAGAAGTGAAACATGAAAACAATAACTCATTCTACCACATAATTATTTTAAAAATAAATTCTTATCTTTTAGAGATAAATATTAAACGTTTATGGATTAAATGATATGATGCCTGGCATTTACTTCAATAAATGATGAAGGTACAGATAAAACAAGGTCTTCCATGCGTTGATATATATTGAAGCTACATGATGGGGACATTGAGAGTTCATTTTACTATTGTTTATTTATTACGAGTTTACTTTTTGCTCCAAAATAAACAGTTAAAAATTTCAGGATAATTGAAAACAAATACTCAATGTCCTTTCATCATTATTTACAGATCATAGAATTGTGAGCAAAAACTTGCTAGACATTCTTAGATATACAAATAGTTTTGAATAGCATCTTAGGGAAGGAAAATTTCTTAAAAATGAAGTAATTCTGAATTGTGAAAGATGAGACAACAAACCAAGTATGTTTATTCTTTCTGAGAAACCTTGAGTAATACATGCTTATATAAATGACTAATGTTTCTCTTTTTTTTAGTTCAAGAAGCACTTTTATTTACATTATTTTAATTAGATCTCTCTTTGAAATTTTAGTATATGTAGATGTAGATATTTTAATTATATATTTATCTGTACCACAACAGAAATATTTCCTAGCTATCAAAAATATCAGATGTCAGTTTTCTCTGCAAATGTATGCATTATACCACTCATGATTCTAGGAAAAGCAACAAGTACGTGACTGAAAGATAAAATCAAAGGAAAAAAAAATAACATTCATTCAGGGCTTTGTAGCCAGCAAAGTGTTTCCATATTTATCACCTCAAATTTCACATGAGTAAGTGAAATTATTTAAAAAAAAATGATGACAATAAATTCATATCTTTCAATAATCACTCTCAACGTGAACAGCCTAAATGCTCCCATAAAATGTCACAGGGTTGCAAATTGGATAAAAAGACAGGACCCATCCATATGCTGTCAACAAGAGACTCATTTTGAACCTAGAGATACATCCAGACTGAAAGTGAAGGGATGGAGATCCATCTTCCATGACAACAGACCTCAAAAGAAAGCTGGGGTAACAATTCCTACATCAGACAAATTAGATTTTAAGCTAAAGACTATACTTAGAGACACAGAAGAACACTATATCATTCTTAAAGGATCTATCCAACAAGAAAATCTAACAATTGTAAATATCTACGCCCCCAACATGGAAGCAGCCAACTACATAAGCCAACTGTTAACCAAAATATAGAGTCATATTGATAATAATACGTTAATTGTAGGATACCTCAATACTCCACTTTCAGCAATGGACAGATCATCTAAACAGAAAATCAACAAGGAAACAAGAGCTTTGAATGATACCCTGGACCAGATGGACCTCATAGATATATACAGAATGTTCCACCTTAAAACAACAGAATACTCATTCTCCAGCACACACAGAACTTTCTCCAGAATAGACCATATACTGGGTCACAAATCAGGTCTCAACCGATACCAAAAGATTGAGATTATGCCCTGCATATTCTCAGACCATAATGCTTTAAAATTGGAGCTCAATCACAAGAAAAAATTTGGAAGAAATTCAAACACTTGGAAGCTAAAAACCACTCTGCTCAAGAATGTTTGGGTCAACCAGGAAATCAAAGAAGAACTTAAACAATTCATGGAAACCAATGAGAACAAAAACACATTGGTCCAAAACCTATGAGATACTGTAAAGTTGGTCCTAAGGGAGAAATACATAGCCATCCAAGCCTCACTCAAAAAAATAAAAAAATCCTGAATTCACCAACTAACTTTACACCTTAAAGAACTAGAGACAAAGCAACAAATGATGCCTAAGCCATACATTAGAAGAAAAATAATTAAGATTAGAGGAGAGATCAATGAATTAGAAACCAGAAACACAGTAGATCAGAACAATGAAACTAGAAGCTGGTTCTTTGAAAGAATTAATAAGATCGATAAACCCCTGGCCAGACTTATCCAAAAGAAAAGAGAAAGGACCCAAATTAATAAAATTATGAATGAAAGGGGAGAGATCATGACTAACACCAAGGAAATAGAAACAATTATTAGAAATTATTATCAACGACTATATGCCAATAAATTAAGCAACCTGGAAGAAATGGATGCCTTCCTGGAATCCTATAAACTGCCAAGACTGAAACAGGAAGGAATTGAGAACCTGAATAGGCCAATAACCAGTAACGAGATTGAAGCAGTGATCAAAAACCTCCCAAAAAACAAGAGTCCAGGGCCTGATGGATTCCCTGGGAAATTCTACCAAAAATTCAAAGAAGAAATAATACCTATTCTCCTGAAGCTGTTTCAAAAAATATAAACGGAAGGAAAGCTTCTAGACTCATTCTATGAGGCCAGCATTACCTTAATCCCCAAGCCAGGCAAAGACCCCATCAGAAAGGAGAATTTCAGACCAATATCCCTGATGAATATGGATTCCAAAATTCTCAACAATATCCTAGCTAATAGGATCCAACAATACATTAAAAGGATCATCCACCAGGACCAAATGGGATTTATCCCTGGGATGCAAGGGTAGTTCAATAGTCGCAAATCAATCAATGTGAAAGAACACATTAATAAGAGGAGAGAGAAGAACCATATGGTCCTCTCAATTGATGCAGAAAAAGCATTTGACAAAATACAGCATCCTTTCCTGATTAAAACTCTTCAGAGTATAGGGATAGAGGGAACATTCCTCAAGTTCATAAAATCCATCTATGAAAAACCCACAGCGAATATCATCCTCAATGTGGAAAAGATGAGGGCCTTTCCTTTAAGATCAGGAACATGTCAAGCATGTCCACTCTTGCCACTATTGTTCAACATAGTACTAGAAGTCCTAGCAATAGCAATCAGACAACAAAAAGAAATGAAGTATTCAAATTGGCAAAGAAGCAGTCAAAATCTCTCTCTTCACAGATTACATAATATTTATGTGGAAAATCCAAAAGACTCCACCCCCAAATTACTAGAATTCATACAGCAATTCAATAATGTGGCAGGATACAAAATCAATGCACAGAAATCAGTTGCTATCTTATACACTAACAACGCAACTGTAGAAAAAGAAATTAGAGAAATGATTCCATTTACAATAGCACCAAAAACCATAAGATACCTCGGAATAAACCTAACCAAAGAGGTAAAAGGATCTGTACTCTGGGAACTACACTCATGAAAGAAATTGAGGAAGACACAAAAAGATGGAAAAACATTCCATGCTCATGGATAGGAAGAACAAACATTGTTAAAATGTCTATGCTACCCAGAGCAATCTATACCTTCAACATCATCCTGATCAAAATTCCAATGACATTTTTCAAAGTGCTGGAACAAACAATTCTAAAATTTGTATGGAATCAGAAAAGACCCTGAATCACCAAGGAAATTGTGAAAAAGAAAAACAAAGCTGGGGGTATCACGTTGCCTGATTTCAAGCTATATTACAAAGCAGTGATCACCAAGACAACATGGTACTGGCACAAAAACAGACATATAGACCAATGGAACAGAACAGAGAGCCTAGATATGGACCCTCAACTCTATAGTCAAAAAATCTTCAACAAAGCAGGAAAAAATATGTAATGGAAAAAAGACAGTCTCTTCAATAATTGGTGCTGGGAAAATTGGGCAGCTATATACAGAAGAACGAAACTCGACCATTCTCTAACACCATACACAAAGATAAACTCATAATAGATGAAAGACCTCAATGTGAGACAGGAATCAATCAAAATCCTAGAGGAGAACATAGGCAGTAAGCTCTTCAACATTGGCCACAGCAACTTCTTTCAAGATACATCTCCAAAGGCTAGTGAAACAAAAGCAAAAATGAACTTTTGGGACTTCATCAAGATAAAAAGCTTCTGCACAGCAAAGGAAATAGTCAACAAAACAAAGAGGCAACCCACAGAATGGGAGAAGGTATTTGCAAATGACCCTACAGATAAAGGGCTTCTCAAACTCAACACCCCAAAAACCAAATAATCAAGTCAAAAAATGGGCAGAAGACATGAACAAACACTTCTCAAAAGAAGACATACAAATAGCTAACGGACACATGAAAAAGTGTTCATCATAATTAGCCATCAGGGAAATTCAAATCAAAACCACATTGAGATACCACTTTACACCAGTTAGAATGACAAAAATTGACAAGTCAAGAAACAACAAATGCTGAAGAGGTTGTGGAGAAAGGGGAACCCTCTTACACTGTTGGGGGGAATGCAAGTTGGTACAGCCACTTTGGAAAACAGTGTGGAGGTGCCTCAAAAAGTTAAAAATAGAGCTACCCTATGACCCAGCAATTGTATTACTGGATATTTACCCCAAAGACACAGATGCAGTGAAAAGAAGGGCCATATGCACCCCAATGTTCATAGCAGCAATGTCCGCAATAGCCAAACTGTGGAAATAGCCAAGATGCCCTTCAACAGATGAATGGATAAAGAAGATGTGGTCAGTATATACAATGGAATATTACTCAGTCGTCAGAAAGGATAAATACCCAACATTTGCATCAACATGGAATGGGAGGGGAGGAGATTATGCTAAGTGAAATAAATCAAGCAGAGAAAGGCAATTATCATATAGTTTCACTTATTTGTGGAACATAATTAATAGTATGGAGGACATTAGAAGAAGGAAGGGAAAAATGAAGAGGGGGGGGATTCGGAAGTAAGACGAACCATGAGAGACTCCGAGAAACAAGCTGAGGGTTTTAGAAGGGAGGGGGGTGGGGGGATGGGTTATCCTGGTGATGGGTATTAAGGAGGGCATGTACTGCATGGAGCACTGGGTGTTTTACGAAAACAATGAATCATGGATCACTACATCAAAAACTAATGATGTATTTGTATGATGACTAACATAACATAATAAAATTAAAAAAAAGAAAGAAAAAAAATGTGACTGACTTAAGAGCCTAATCTAAAAGTCACTCTCACATCCTCCTGAAGTTGTCTTCCTTAGAGTTGTGTTATTAGATGACACTGAGATCAAACTATGTGTTACGTTATAAGATAAACATCCTTAGATAGAATCTAAAAATGGCCCTGAAGTTTATTAACTTCCATGCACTGTAGCCTAGTATGTGGAGGTTAAGAGCATGGTCTTTGAAGTGCAGTCCTACCACTTACTTGCTGTGTGACCATTAAATTCTCTATGCCTTGGTTTCTTCATCTGTAACCTTCATAGGGTTTGGCAATAGCTGAATGAATTAAATATATAAAGTGCTGTAGCAACCATGCCTTGCAAATTTTAAGTGCTTCCCAAGTGTTTGTTATTATTATTATTTGTGCTGTTGGTTTAGGATGGGATTTGGTGACTTGGTCCTGAGGAATCTCATTTAGAGTTCTGAATAATAGGGTATCCCCACAGGAATCCATAGCAAATAGAGATCAAAACACCTAATTTGTTACTGGTAAGCCTGGATTGCAAAGCACTTTAACTTGAACTTGAGACCAAAGTGGGGTTTCCTCCACTAATTTAAATATATAAATCTAGTCAGAGATATAACAGCTGGGAACCCTGAGGCCTCATCTATATTTTTATAGGGACATAAAGAAGAATCTCTTTCACATGATGGTAGATAGGTATATATTTACGTATATACAGATATATAGATATATCTAGCTTCTCTAATAGTACCATAATTGAGTTAAATTGTAGGCTACTCAGGTGATATCACAGGGAGTTGCTTGGTGGAAAAAAATTCTCCAGGAGGACAAAGTGTTTCCTTACACACTTCTTTTCCTGTAACAACAGACAAGAAAATGTTTTAAATATTTCTCATAGGAAAATGAGAAGTATATCTGTAAAATGAAATTTTTTCAATTCTTTTTGGATTTCAAACAAGAATTTCTTTTATGGACAATCTCACTTTTTAAATTTCTTTAAAGAGTTTATTTATTTATTTGACAGAGAGAGATAGTGAGAGCAGGAACACAAGCAGGGGTGTGGGAGAGGGAGAAGCAAGCTCCCGGCCAAGCAAGGAGCCCGATGCGGGACTCGATCCCAGGACCCTGGGACCATGACCTGAGCCGAAGGCAGATGCTTAACCAACTGAGCCACCCAGGTGCCCCTCACCTTTTTTTTAAATGTTTCAAGTTTTTATTTAAATTCTAGTTAGTTAACCTATAGCGTAATATTAATTTCAGGAGTAGAACTTAGTGATTCATCACTTACATATAACACTCAGTGTTCATCCCAACATGTGCCCTCCTTAACACCCATTACCCATTTGTTTTATTTTTATTTTTTTAAAGAGAAAAGTTATTTTATTTTTTTATTATGTTATTTTAGTCACCATACAGTACATCATTAGTTTTTGATGTAGTGTTCCATGATTCATTGTTTGTGTATAACACCCAGTGCTCCATGCAATAAGTACCCATTTGTTTTAAAATAATTATTTGTTACTGGAGTATTGGAATATGGTGTACTCTGATATTTTTAGTACCATGGTTTCCAAGTGGGGCAAAATTACTCTTCACAAAGCATGGAGTGAGGACCTAGACTAAGGAAAGTATGGAGACCAGCACAAAAAGCAGGACAATAGGCAGTGAGTGCTATTTGCTTTCAGGAAAATTATTGTTCTTTTGCTTTTTTGTTGGAAGTGACTGCAGAGGTCAGGTTTAAAACCAAAACTGGTACAATGGAAAAGAGAAAGCATGAATAAATGCAGAGGCTAAAGTCAAATGATGGTCAAGATGAAGTAAGGCCTTAAGAATATTTAGAAGCTATGAGCGGGAATTTAAATCACTTAGGATATAGACTTATATTATATAGTTAAGCTCATTAACTTCTAAGGGAGAAAATTTTCTGTTCTGGTAATGGCCTAGTAACTCTTATCAAACCACACTTCCTGCAAGGAATATCTCTAAACTCCAAGAACATATAAACAACCAGCTACATAAAGACACTAGAGGGTGAACAAAAGAAGGCACAGGAAGGGGATCAATACTTGGCAGAAGTAAAAGGCACTGGGTGACATTCCCAGCCACATTTTTTAATAATTTCAGCTTGGGTGCAAGTCCTTATCAGGCCATGCAGGGCTGCTAAAATCCAGAAAGAAACTCACAGCCTATCTGGCATGAGAAAGCAAAGGACAAGTTCAGGTTGAACTGAACAACTGGAAAATGAAAGGGAAGGATTTTGGAGAAGAGAGAGTTATAGAAAGGGAACTGCGCATCTTGACTCTACTCAAGTCTCTAGCTAACCTCTGAACGATGGATGTGCTGGATAGATTCTAAGCAGCTCAGTTAAGGCTAAAATAACTGGAATGAGATTGTAGAGTTTAGAGTTTGAGTTCAGCCATGAAACAAAATATTTGTACACTTCAATGGAACATAAGAGAATCCAGAGACTCTACAATATATTATTCAAAATGTCCAGAATACAATCCAAATTTATTAGATATGAAAAAGCAGGAAATTGTAGCCCATACTTAAGATAAAAGGCAATCAATGGAGATCAAGTTTGATATGGCCCAAGTTTGGAACTAGCAGACACAGATTTTAAGCATCAACTAAAACTATGATCAAAGGTATAGAAGAAAATATAAGGAATAAGGCAATGGCGTCTGACACACGTTTGTGTTTACACACTCTATTCTTCATATAAAATAATAGTACTTATAAAAACAGTGATGACAGAAAGTAGCTCAATTATGCACACTAAAAAGGAGCTCAATTATGCACACTATATCCTAAATTTGGTTTGTAGGACATTCATTCATAATAAACAACCATTTAAAATGTACCTTGCTGGGTGCTAGAAGGGCAATGAAAAATTAGATGTTCTTCTATTCACAGACCTTAGAGTTGACTTGAACCTAAACAACAATATTATAAGGCCAAAAATAATGCATTTCGTTTAAACAGTACTTAAAAGCAGTCTGAGGTCTCTGCTATTCGTGGAGAAGATCTAAAGGAAGGTTTTAAGAAGGAGTGACAGATGACATGGACCTTAAACGAGCTTAAAATTTTTATTTGTGGGCATGATGGGACAGGGGTGAGCATCCAGCTGTAAACAGTGAAGAAAGGTCTGCATATAATGAAATGAAGTAGCCACCTTTGGCTGGAGGGTTTAGTTTGTGACAACGGTGGTGGGATCTAACATATGATTATATGGGTGGGCCCAGATTGCAAAATACTGGGCCAGATAGTTAGACATGATTCTTAAAACAATAAGGAACCAATTAAAAAGAAAAGATACAAAAGTCCAACAGCATTCCCTTTGAAAACTACAAACCCAAAAAGAATTTCCATTATTTATTGTTTATGATTCTCACAATCACCTGTACAAAAAGTAAATGGAATAGCTCATATAATTTTAGTGTAATTCTCTTTAGTCTGTTGAGGATTAAGTTGCCAAATGATAGATTTGAGCAAGAAAAGGATTAAGAAATGTTCTATGAAATTACTTAACATTTTGGTTACAAGATATATGTGAGAGTTTATGGTTTCATAAAATATTTCACTGTACTACTTAAAAGAGTCCACTATTCCTTTGGGTAGGGGTGGGGCAAATTGAATTCCATCTTTATGAATTAAAACCCATGCATAAAATACAAATGATGATTAAATTATATGTTTTATCTAAGTTTGCAGAAATAAGCAAATACTTCTTTCCTAAGGCCCTTTTGTGGCCTTTTCTGATGAGGAAATTCAGGAGATTCTGTTTTCAACTTATCAGGCAGTTATGAAATCACATTGAAAATTTCAAAATATTGACAATAAAGGCAAGGCATGAGAAAATATCTTGAAGCCTAATAATAAGTAAGAAAATAAATCCTTTGTGAGTAATGTATTTTTATAATATCTCAGTAGCTTCAAGTATGGAAACATTAACTGGGAGTATTTTAGGTTTTTGTAATGTCAGAATATAATAACACCAGATTATCTCAGAACAGGAAGGACAACAGAATTTTATTTCTTTGTACTCACAATGCTTATTTTATCCTTCATGTTACAGCTAATGACTTTAAGAAAAAGAGCATAGTTACATGGCCTTGGACATATTTTGTTGCTTATAAGCAAATTATTATGCGATATTTATTTGACTTGAAAAAGCTAATGTAGCCTCCATTTATTTTTTTCCTATATTTGTTTTGTGGCATGGAGTGGTGGTATCTGGTTAATCTATATTGATATGCACATAAATATTCCCTATATTCTACAATTTCATAAAATGCATTTGTTTAGAACACTTCCTTCAATGGCCTTATGTAATATTCTGTGAAAACAAAGCTCACACCAGATATAAGTCACTGTCTTTGAAATAAAGTTGTCCAAAAGCATTTACCTTTGTTTTGTTTTGTTTTGCTTTGGATTTTCTTTTTTTTTTTTTTTAAAGATTTTATTTATTTATTTGAGAGAGAGAATGAGAGATAGCACGAGAGGGAAGAGGGTCAGAGGGAGAAGCAGACTCCCCGCCGAGCAGGGAGCGCGATGCGGGACTCGATCCTAGGACTCCAGGATCATGACCTGAGCCGAAGGCAGTCGCTTAACCAACTGAGCCACCCAGGCGCCCTGCTTTGGATTTTCTGATAGGCACTTTGTGTTCTATAACTCTGAGATTTTTGCAACTCTCCATGGTCTCTCTTCTAGCAATCATTTACACCTAAATTCCCTGAGAGACAAGCTCAAACCTGTCTCTCCCTTTGTTGAACCATTTCCTTAGGTACCATTTAATAAGATTAATTGCACTAAAAACCATATAAGAAAATAGGACTTATAGTTACAACTTGACCCCAATTCATGATCAATATAAAGAAATGTCATATAGGCATCATTGAACTCAAGTTGCTTTCTTCCTTGTTGCTACTGTTTAAATTTTGCTCAAGAGCACAATTTCTAACAACAGTCTTTAATAGTGTATGCCTAATCTGTTACTTAGTTTTCACATTAATTTATAAGCTCAAACAAATAAGAATAACATAATGTTGCCAACACTTTTTTTTTTTTTACAATCTGACCAGTGATTAAATACAGACTACTTGATGCTTTATCTATCTGCTATTGCTTTTAAACTGATTGAGAAAGTCTTGTAACACCCAGGGTTTTGGACTTCCATGCCCAAACATTAGACAATGTCACTCTAACTCCTTTAAGTTCTTAGGTGAAGAAACCAATAAATACTTCCCATTTTCTTCTTTTCACATACTCCAGATGCAGCGTGTTTTTAAAACAGTGTCAGGCCTATCCCTCTCTGATTTACATCTGTGAGTTGAATCAAACTGTAATTGGCCTACAGCTGCACATATAAAATAATCTGTTACACAAGCATCTTGCTTTTCCCTGCATGGAAACATCAGTCCAGGACCTCATCTTCTAATGGATGTAAAGGATTTGAATTGGTGCCTCAGTTTACTCATCAACATCTCCCTGAAGTGATCTCCCAAAAGGAAATAGAAGATAGGGTTGATGGTACTGTTCAGAAAGGCCAAAGGCCGAGTCAAAATGTAGAAGAAGTTGATGGCAGCCTGAGTGCATTGGTATTCCTTCCACTTTTCCAGGCGCGAAGCGATCCTCACGTTCCGCATGATGTGGTAGGGAGTAAAAAGCACGGAGAAGATCACAACGGCCATGATGACTAAGGTGAGAGGCTTTTCAAGGGGCAAAGCAGTAGCAAGCTGCCTGTTCCTCTGCTTTAGGAAAAGAGCAATCTTGAAATAAAAGAAGCACATCACCAAAAGGGGAATGAGGAATCCCAAGAAGGTTAGGCATATGCTATAAATGAGGCTCTTTTGGGGGTCCCCAGAACTTGCATAATCAATGCAATCGGTGCCATTGGCAGCTAAATTAGGATTTATAAGAGGAAGCATGGGTAGTAGCTCTAAGGTTACTAAAACCCAAATAGCCAAAGAGATTAAAACAGCGAACTCCTTCTTTTGCAGAAAGTGTTCCCGGAAAGGATACTTCATGAGCAGGTATCGATCAATGCTGATAAAAGTGAGAAAAAGAATGCTGGTGTAGAGATTGGCATGAAGCACATACCGGTTGCTTATACAGAGCATGTCCCCATATATCCACTTTCCATGAGAATAACTTCTAATCAGTATGGGAAGTGTGCACAAAAAAACCAAGTCTGAGATAGAGAGGTTAAAGAGATAAACGTTACTGCTATTCCAGTTCTTCAGACAGAAGAGGTAGCCAAAAACAACAGCGCTACTCCCAAGGACTCCCACAACAAACTCGATCCCATAGAAAATGGAAAGGTAGTACTTTTCCAGGACAGCCTCTGCTGCCAGCCAATTCGGGCAAGTTGTGTTCCACGCCTAAAGAAGAAAAAGAGAAGGTAAAACACTAGACTATGACTAAAGACAAAACTGCACAGAACATAGTAATAATTAAAAAAAAAAAACCTCTTGTTTTTTTAAACTCTTAAAGCTTGAACTATAAAAAGTTGATTATATTAGGAAAGAGTGCATATACATACATATTCATATAGGGGTATGTCACTAATATATTACTTCAACAAATATTTATCGAATACCTTTGAACTATATGCTGGGCACTGGGGATAACAGCACCAAGTCAATGTTCCTAATCTCAAACAATTTATACTTTCTTGGCTAGAACCAGGAAACAAATAAATGCATGTCACATAATGGTAAAAAAAAATGTCTCAAACATAAAGGAAAGCACGTGAAAAGGCCCGGAGGTGGAAACACACATAGAGGACTTGACAAATAGCAAAGAGGCCAAGAAATGGTGCGATGAAATAAGTGGAACATCTAATTCTTTTTTCCGTCTCCAGCTGTTCAACCAAGTCTGCTGAGTTAGATTTAATTGAACACAACCTAGGAGAGGACACAGGGATACTTATCACTCCAGTCTTGCTATTTTAATAGATTTTATTTTATTTCCATATTGTCAAAGAATTATGGTTATTTTACTAAATTTGAATATAATTCCAGTTTTAAAATATGATTTTTTTAAATTTAAAATATGAGCCTTAAAATCTTAGTAATGATAATGAGAGTGGCCACAATTTGCTGAAAGCTTATAGTATATCTAAGCAACAACCTTGAAGTCAGCCGTAGCTTATCTCCAATAACAAATAAGCTACCAAGTCTTGTCGCCTGTGGTGTCTGGCTATTTCTCAAGTCTGTCCCCCTCATGACCACTCTAGTCCGGGCCACCATGATCTTTATCTTAGACTGCATTTTATCTTCTATGGTCTCCTCACATCTTCTCTGGCTCCCTTTCAATCTCCCTTCAACCTGAAAGCCAGACAATCTTGAAAACTACAACCAAAATCCAGATCATATTAACTCCTCAGCCAAAACACTTAAATGACCTTCCACTGCCTAGGTAATGAAGTCCGAATCCTTAATGAGCACTTAAGGCATGCATGATTTGGCTCCTGTAGGCCACTTCAGCCTCACCTAGCATGAGTCTCCTCCTTGCTCTTCTTCCTATTCGTTGAACGCACAGAGAACTTTCCCAATGCTCAGTTCACTGAATCCTTTCTCACTGACTTTTCCTCCTGTGACCCTTGACCCATCACATACACTGCCCTATGTCTGCTCTCCTTTCAGACTTCAGTTTGTGTGGGTTTCCCAAGACAGACTCTCTGACCTACCATTTTATGTATATTTTATGTTCTCCTTGTAAACTAAGTTTCTTTGAATTTCTTGCAACTTTATCTTGTTCATGTTTATCTTCTACCTCTGCCATAGTGACTGCCAGATAGGAGATGGTCTGTAAAGGCTTGTTGTGTGGGGATGGAGATAAACATTTGACTGTTTGGAAAACACTTTTATAAATATTTCCTCTAAGGTCAGATAAACCCATTGCTCTATCCCACTATAAATCTGACACTGTACATAATGTGACTAATATTCAAAATGGGCAATTGTACTAGTTAGGTAGTTTTGTTTAGACACACATTTGTCAAAAGTAAAATTATATACATATCTTCAGGATCAATTTTTTTAATTAAGGTTAATTTAAAAATTAGGAATTTATATCTGAAATTAATAAATATCAGAAAGTCTAGGATATGTACCAAGGTATGAGTTTTATCACTAGGGATGAGACACCAGATAATATTTAATGTGTCCTTTTTCCTTTCAGTTTATTTGGATTTTCTTTTTGTTTCCCCAAATCACCATGTGTTGGATATATTGAGATTTCTAGAAATATAGCAAAAAGGTTAATGTTTTTTTTTTAAATAGGCTTTGTTTTATAGATCAGTGGTAATTTTTCACTATTATTTTTAACTCTCTTCCCCACTGCTTTCAGTTCTAAGACTTCGGGAAGCACTCTCTTCCTTGCCTTCCCTGATATGGCAATCTCTTTAGAGTCCTCCTTCCTCTCTTTGTAGGCTATTTGCCCAGGCTTTAAATGTTGGAGCTCCTCAGAGCTCAGATCATTATTTTGGGATTGCTCAAAATGCAGGTGCACAAACTCAGTGGAATATTAAGACAATAGAAAGTTTCCTTAACACTCATTTGTTTCATTTTCAATTTCCTCTTTTTCTAGTCCTCACTCTTATTTTTCTGATGTTGCAGTTCTTAAGTGCTCTGACTTATGTCAGTAGCTTCTGTGCACAGGAAGGTTTGACTGCCATGGCAGGAAGAGAGCCATGAAGACATGTGTAACTCCATCTGCCAGGTTCCCAGTAACTACCACTCAGGCAAGTCAGGGGCCGTGCTGAAGCCATGCAGAAGTCTTCTGCTTTGAGCTGTCCCCTGGGACTGCAGATTCAGGGAGGTCATAGGGGTAGAGAATACCAGAACTGGAATAAGGAAAATGAATGGCTAGTCACCTTTGTCCTGCTTCTCAGGTTGCTTTAACCTTTTAAAAAAAAAAAATGTATGTTATTCTGTAACACTCACAAAGAAGATACAGGTAGGCAAAAAGAAGAAATGAAAGTTGTCTGTAAACCAACTACTTCTAATATTTGGATATACTCTTATAGTTTAATATTTATTTGAATTTATTTTTTACAAAAATGAGATTATGCTCTTTATGATATTTTATAATCTGCTTTTTGATGTTTATTTTATTCTTAAAATAATTTTCTTAAGTCCCTAATATTAATAAACTGTGGTTTATAAATGTCAGTCTGTCTTATATTTGCCGGCCAATTTCAACCTCACCAAGACCCATAATTTTCTGGGTATTAGAGTCCAAATTAGATGATGTTTGTAGTTGAGTGTGGTTTTTAGTGTGTCCGTTACAATTCTATAAATTGATGAGATAAGCTGATCCTTTAAGGGAATTCCTCAGTTGAAGGGAAATCCCTCATGAAAAATTAATACTCTCTCTTCCATTTTCTAGTGGTTGTATTTTTAATTTTTAAGGAACAGAAATCATGATAAATAGGTTATAGCGGTGCTGGATAAGTTATTTTTAACTGTTTTTTAGCTATTGTAATTAAAGTGAAATCTTTAATTATATATCCAAACATATATCTAAACTGGTTAGAATGATTAAATTACAAGCAATATTCAATTTACTCACATAAGCAGATCAGTAGTATGCATTTTTAATTTGGAATAATGTTTCTTTCACTGTTGTTCTACTCAGCCCTTTAAAAATGTATAGTTTTGAAGCTTAAATTTAAAAATACATTTGATAGCTTATTAGCTTTTAAATTGTTTTTTCTTATAATTATCACAATTAAACAAAGATCATTTGTGCATTTTAATCCTTGACTGATTCTTTAAGGCAAATTTACATGGCAATATGAGTATTTTTTTTAGCTAATTGCTTTTTTCATTAATAAGCAATTTGAATGTACAAATATATATTCATACAGAAAAGTACAATCATTTAATATTGATAACTTCATTTTTAATATATTTCCTGAATTTACGTCATAAGCCAAGGTATTAAAAAGTGATAGTAAGGTATCAAATTATATGTTTATGAATTAAAAAAAAACTCACCAATTATAAAAAGTTCTGGAAGGTATTAGCAATGTTTTTGCAATTTCTCATTTTTCCTTAGTGAATTATACTCTTGAACAATTGTAATTTTTACAAACATAATGCTAAATTTAATTTTTTGAATGCCTTGAGATTCCCTCTCACATATTTTTTTCTAAACATTTAATTTTTTTTCTGTAAGTAGTTACATTTAAATAAACCTGATTACTTTTTTTGTTGAAATATGTTACCAATATGTTGTCACATTTAGCAAATGTGATAAACCTCTGTAAGTAAAATAAATTTAGTGTTTGGCAATTACAAAAAACATTACATTCAGTAAAAAATAAATGTAGGAGAAAAAATTATGACTTCCTTTCAGTTTCTTTTGTTGTTCTACATGTTATGAATGACAGTTCAGACAGTTCATTTGCCCATGACTTAAAACCTTAATTGCTCACAAGCCACTTTTAAAAGAAACCCCTAATGGGAAGCCCGGCATTACTTTGTATACCTGGGTGACATGAGTTGCATTATAACTTACCATTCCATTGGAAGGCCCTGATCCCTTGACAGAAATTATTCGCCAGCAACTTGATACAGCTTCTAACCCAATGCTGTGCCCCTGGATGTAGTGAAGTCTAATTTGCATATCATGCAGACAAGATAAATAATTCAAAAGTCCAGGAATAATTTATTCAGTCAAACTTCCAAATACAGTTCAAGGGGAACTTCCCATGAGGTCAAGACACAAACAAACTACACATTTCACAAATAGAGTTTGTAAAGACTACTGTTGAAATCATTTCATTCACTGTCAAAACAACAGAGAAGCATTTGTTATTTTCATGTTGATTTGCGTATTTAAAGTTAGCATAGTTTATATTGGATATACAATTGCTTCTGCTTTTTTCTGCTTTTGCTTTATTTTTCAAATTGACAATTTTAGTGAATTCTACATTGGGCATATAACTAAGCAGCTGTTATCAACAATTTTGAGGGAGCTGTAAAACAAATTGTGAAAGCAAATCTCAGTATATGCTCTGTCAGTGTTCCAGCAAAAGGGACACTAGAGCTTCAGGTAGTTCCCATTTTATTTTCTGTGATTAAAATCAAGAGACACATAAAAAAGACACATCAGATGGCTAGGGATTAGGGAGAAAGGTGGTGTCTAAGCAAGATAACCTCAGTACATGGCAATTCATTACATCCCAATCAATGCTTGGCAGAGCACCTGAAAGCACATCACCACGATTTCAGACAGGAAGCACACCTGGCTTTTTCTGAGGATTGTATTAGATTTATATTCAAGTAAACACTCGGTCAGCTTGATTTGAAGCATTGGGTTTATGCTGAGAAAGTCCCTTGTTGTGCAGGCAGTAGTCATTTCATTTGAATGCCGTAAAGTTGAATGTTGAGTTAGCAGCGACAGGCAGAAGCTCCAAGAGAAACTCTGTATTATTACAGCTAGTTCTTCTAGCCAAACATTTCCCCTTTTCCAATATATGAGAGCCCAAAACTTAGAAACTTGAAAAAATATATTTTATATATATGCACATATGTACTATATACTTAAGAGTATACACATGCATGAAATATAAATGTATTTATATGTGAAATGCATGTGTATTTATATCAAACAATGTCTCATCAATTGCTGGGTTCTTAAGATATTCTAGGTATTGCACTAAGCACCTTTGTGTACTGAATGCTTACAAAAACTCTACAAGGTTGTTATTTTTTAAAATTTTCCATTTTATGGATGAAAAATCAGAGGCTCAGAGAGGTTAAATAACTTTTCCAAGATCACGGACTCTGTAAGAAGATGGACCTGAGTCTAAACCTATATATTTTGACTCTAAAACCACCTGCTCTGATTCTTGATTGCCTACAAAAATGAATGACAGTATCTTTAATGTACACCACAGATTGAATCAAAGTTCGAGAATTAATGAAAACCATTTTTCAGAAATGCAGCTATTTTCTACTTTTAAAAGGAAAAAAAGACTAAAAACATCATTTTTGTCTATAATTTTGAAAGGGCAAAAAGCAAAGAATTTGGATGACCAGTGCCAGGCTTATTAATTTAAACATAAATTAATATGGCTTTCCTCCAAACAACCAAGACATATGAATATATTTCATAAGTTCCTGCACCATTCTAATGAAAGCCAAGTGCTATTCCCTTTGTGGGGTGGTATAAGTTCCCCAGAACTTCCTCTTTTGTCTCTCCACATCCTGACTCTGGACTTCTAAGATGAAAAGTGGTCTCTACTTCTCCTTTCTCATAATACAAGTGATCAGACTTGTGGCCTGGTCGCCTTACTTCCCTCCCATGTCTAACTTCACTGCAGATCACATTGCCTCAGGATGCTTTTAATGAAGAAGCTAGAGTGACTCTGGGATGGACTTAATAAAAGGTCTCCAGTACTTCTGTTCTATTCATATTATGAGTCTTTATGCGGGTCTACAGGAGGTAACTGAACAGAGTCAAGGCCAGAGTCAGGGTTATAGGCTCTGTGAGCAGGGCTCCTGTAATGAATGTGCTACCTTTTAGCCACACAGGACCTGACACTGTAAAGGACCACACACTTGATTTAGTGCTCTACTGTCACATTCCAACTGAAATTTTTCATAACCTTTTAACAAGGGGCCCTGTATTTTCATTTTGCACTGGGCTCTGCAAATTATGGAGCAGTCTTGCCTGTGAGAGTACACATCTAGAAAATCATTTCTAGTCAGCATATAAAATTTCAACAGGGCAAAATTTTTGGTTTTGGGGTTTTGTTTTGTTTGAAATAAGGTGACATGTTGAAACTTACTGCTTGAGGAGCAATGAAAATTTCAAAGGCAGTCAAGTTTGCAGTATAATTTACTGTCTAAGAGGTAGTACCACATACTGGTTAAGAGCAGATGCCTTGGAGGCAACCGACCCCCTTTCAAATCTTAGCTTCATGGCTTACTACTGCTCAGTTTTCTTGTCTGAAGGAAGGATAATAAAAGTGCCAGTCTCATGGAGTTGTTATGTATATAGTAGAAGCACACAGTCTATACATCTAATATATAGTATGGGTATATATTAATTGCTACATAAATGCTGACTGTTCTAGAAGTTTATAACAAATGAGGAGACCTCTTCAAAATGATCATGTCAATCCAATGTCATCAATGTTAGAATATTTGCTGCCCAGGAATGTCCATTTAAAATGACCCTATAAAAGCCAGCACGGTTTAAAAAAAAAACAAGAACTCGAATTCTGGCCTTGCCTTTTACTCTCTGTGTGGTCTTTGGAAAGGCAACATAATTCGGTTTCCTCATTTGGAAAAGGGGAATAATAATTCTTACCCCATAAACCTCATAATGTCCATTGTACAAATGAGATATTATGTGAAAACGCTATGGGCCAGGAATGCAAGAGGAGTTCAGGTAAACCAGGAGCACTCATCAGGAAATTCAAGAGCAAAAATAAAAGGGTGGGAAGGACAATCAAAATATTAATTAAATCCAATGTTAATAATCAGTCTAACATTTTCTGAGCACTCTGTAACAACACTGTGTGTGCATTAGTTCCTTTAATATTCACTAGGATTCAATGCAGTGTAGACTGTTAATATCCCTAATTTTCAGATGAAAAAACTGAGGAGGAACAAAGTTTAAATAATTATCCACAGTCACGTAGCTCGTAAGTGTCTGGGTTATAATTTGAAGTATTATTTGTTTGATTCCTGACCAAGTCTCTGATTTTATTTTGTCCTTCTCATGGTAAAAAAGGAAATATGAGGTCAAAACATAAAATCACTATTGTTGGACATTTTTGACTCTAAATATGGCACTTTCATGTGTTTTGGCCTAATAAAAGTAAGTTTAAAACTAACACTAAGTTTAATTATTGGTTATTATATTTACTGGTTATCAAATTTAATTGTCTGTCATCTAAATAGAATAGAGCATTTATATAAGAAACCAGAAATGTTGAAAATGAGTAAGCAAAGTGTTTACAGGAAGGTTCTACTAGTGACATCTTTGAGCATGTTTGGGAAGATACACTTCTTTCAACAGCATAAACAAGTCTGTGTGGAAAACAACCTGGTCTAAGGGCCACAGGGATCTTCAAGGAATCACAAGCAGGGAACTAAAAGGACAATTAATTCAATTCAAGGAACTTCTAATCCTGTAGGGGTGGTAAAAATATTATTACCTTACTATTAATATTGCAGCTCCAAAGAGGTTGAAACGAATCAAGAAAATTATTTAGGAAGATATTTTGGTGTTGCTATATTGGATGGACATACCCAGTGCTACCTGATTATTTTCCTGTCCAATTATGGTTTTACATAAGAAACTAAGAGAACAGCAAGACAGAAAATATAATAGAGAGTATATGTGCATTGCCTCTAAACTCTTCCAGCTTGCAGATTCTAGAAACCAAACAATTGAATGACCAAATTTGCTTTACCAAGGAAAGTTGTCCATTCACGATAGGCATGCAAGCTGAAGCAAAGCAATCTGTTTCTTCTTTACATAAAAATCCTTGTCATGTAAGAGTCACATTAGTAACGCAGATTTGTACAACAAAACGTTGCCAGCATTTTTTCTTTTATCATGCAATTGAGAAGAATGTGACATGTTTATTATTTTTGGGCATAATTCAAAGAATTTGTTTTCTGCTGAATTAAAATATGTTACTTGTTAAAAGTATCTGGCGACAGCTGAAAAAGTTCTAAATTCTTTGAACTATTAATAGTTAATCTAGAAACATAGCAGAGTCACCTTTCAATTTTCAGTTTATATTCAGATTCCAACAGCTAAATGATTTTTTAATGATGTATGGTAAACTTAATCACAAGTGTTTCCCAACAAAAATAATGTTGTCTTGCTTCTTTGATATGAAATTTAAACATTTGTGTGAAATACAGAGACAATTTTCCTCCTTAACAGTCACTAAGGCATAGCCCTTTTGATTAAAAGAAGAGAATTTGCCTGAAATATTGAAATAATTTATTCATTTGTTAATTGACTATTCAACTACTCAGTCTTTTCCAGTCACATTTATTGTATTTTGTATAAATTTGCTTGATTCTTGGAATATTTTGCATTATTTATGAAAATAAAACAAACAAAAAACAGCTAGTTCATTGTTTTGATGTACATAGAAGCACTTGCAATTGGGTACTAATTAACCATTCCCCATCTCACATTCCTTGTTTGCTCTAATTCATCATTTACCTTTGGAATAAGGAATAAGAAGTCAGTTTGCTTGAATCTCACTGAGCACTTTAATAATTGAATCGGGAGGTTTTCAAAATTCTCTAGAGTATGGGAAATATGTTCATTAAGAGAGCTAAGTGCTTTGTGAGTGCATTATAGGTTAAATTAAGGAAATTGCCTGCCCCACTAATAGAACATTTAGTGGTGTAATTCTCCTGTTTTAGTATCTTTACCTCTGCAACATACTCATTGATGCAATTATTAATTTTGAAGTATGTTTTGTTCTGACTTAGCAAAACTAATACAATTTGATTTCACTGTTAGGCCAATGTTGGAATATATGTAATGTAATGAAGAATTTTCGGGCTGTAGTAGTTCTGACAACTGCAATTAAACAACATAAAAAGTTAAGAAAATATTTCAAACACTGCCTTTTAAAAATATCCCCCACCCTGTACATATTATTTATGTGTCTATAAGTAGTATTTTTTCATGTTTAAAACCCAACATCACTTACATTATTTAAAAGAAGAGCACACTTCTTTAGAGGAGCCCTGAGTAATGTATAAAATTGTTGAATCATTATATTGCAAATCTGAAACTAACATTACATTTTATGTTAATTATGTTTCAATTAAAACACAAGTAAAAGAGTTATTATTGCTGGTCAGAACTCCTAGTACGGGCTATTAGATCAGGAGAAGTGCTTAGAAACCATTGTGTAGAGCTGCCTCATCCTGAGCACAAGGGCATCAGGCTCAGTGGTTTGGAAGGACATGGATGGATGGAGAAGACTGAATCTGGGAACATGGAGGGATGTTCTATGCACAACAGAGATGCCAAGATCCATGTTGAGGGAGGAAACAGTGATTATCTATCTATCTATCTATCTATCTATCTATCTATCTATCTATCTATCATCTATCTATCTATCTAATCTATCTATCATCTATCTATCATCTCTCAGGGTGGACTCCCTGTGGCTTCCTGTTGGAAGGAGAAAACCACTCTCTGGTCCATCCCCAGATTGGTGCCTAACATTGTCTGTTTTATTTAAAAAAAAAAAAAAAAAAGGAAGGAAAGAAAAAGAACAGCAAATGTGAGAAAAAGAATTCAACAATTTGACCCTCCATGATGCCTCTATCTTCAGGAGAAGGGTAGAATATATCAGGAGCTTCTCACTGCCAAGGGAATTCAAAACACAAAAGCTTATGCCAAAGACGATGAACTCCAAACAAAACTCTATTTTGTTTGTACACTGTGACCATAACGAAATGCACCAGCTGCATCAATTTGTTTTGCCACTGATAGGGCCTGTAATCCTCAAACTCCAAGCAAACTTTTTGAATAATAATGGCCCAATCCCTTTATTCTATCATTCCTTCCTACTGTACTCAACATCTTTTAAAGACCTGTATGTATATCTATCAGGAACTGGAAATGGTGAAATGTCCATTTGTAGCAGAGATTAGAATATAGGGAAAATAAAAATGAATTAATTTTTTCAACGACACTAGAATCTTGAATGTTAAATACCAAGCTCCATGAGAGGAGAAAAAGAAGCAGAGATTAGGAAAGACTTCCACAAGCAATATCTGATATTTTTTTCTCTCCTCTCCTCATTTCTATTCCTTCCTCATTAGTCAGACACTAATATTTCATTGCCTAGCTCATGCCATGCCTTCTTTTCAATAATGAATTTAACAGACATGTATTGATCACCTACTATGTTCAAAGTGATACAGGAAATAAAAGGATAAATAGTTATAAAACCTGACTTCAAGGAACTTATGACCTTTTGATACTCAGATCTTTTTAATATTCTCAATAAAGTCCAACTTTCTGTGGAATTTCTCTTGCTTGCTGTCCCTATCACTTCAGCTATTCCACAATATATGTTTGTTATTGTTTGAATTTTTAGAAGAAAATTTTTATACTACTCTATTAATAATCTAGCACTTCTATAATCCCTGAAAATCTCTCCTTTTCTTGATTAGCTAAGTCAAATATTTAATATGTGATCTTAAAAATTTACATCATTATCTGAGCCTTGGTTTTCTCATAGATGAAGCAAATTGGTGGGCTGAGTTGTAAATGGTAAATAAGAGATATAAGGGCTACCTCTCTCCATGCTTGAGTTCATGGTAAACATTATTTGTCAATCATGCTATTGCCTCTTCTGTACCCAAACTTATGCTTAGAATATTTCTTAATAGAATGCTCCAGCAACTCCTTACAGATTAAAGATATCATTCATGGTACATCTTGGTTTGAATATAGGAGTTCTCATTTAAATATAAATTACCTGTTTCTACCACCTGCTAACTTCCTCTTAAAAATCTAGTACCAACTGAGAATTTGTTTTTTTTTTCTTTTCTATTTATTGTTTTTATTGAGGTGAAATTGGTATATAACATTATATGTTTCAGGCATACAACATTATAATTTGATGTTTGTATATACTACAAAGTGATCACCACCATAAGTCTAGTTATCATCCATCACCATTCAGTTGATCCCCTTCACCCATTTTGCCCATCACCACCACCTTCTTCTCTGGTAACCATCAATCTGTTCTTTGTATCTGAGTTTATTTTTGTGTTGTTTTATTTGTTCATTTGTTTTTAGATTACACATATAAGTAAAATAATACAGTTTGTCTTTCTCTGTATGATTTATTTCCCATAACATAATACTCTCAAATCCATCCATGTTGTCACAAGTGGCTAGGTAGTATTCCATTGTATATATAGACCACATCTTCTTTATCAATCCATCTATTGATGGGCACCTAGGTGTTTCCATATCTTGGCTATTGTAAATAATGCTGCAATGGGCATAGGAGTACATATATCCTTTTGAATTAGTGTTTTCATATTCTTTGGATAAATACCTGGCAGTGGAATAGTTGGATCATATGGTAGATTTTTTTTCCTAACATTTCCTGCCCTTTCACGTTTCCTTATTGTCCAGGTTTCTAGAAAACTCCTGGTTGTGAGTTTGACCACAGTGGATACATTAGCTATATTTGTTTATTCTGGTTTTATTGGTTTTATTATGTCTGAAAATTATTATAAACTGCTTCAACTACTTTTTGAAAAATGTCAGCTCCTAAATAAGTGAATTGTTGTTTCAGTGATTATTCTTTGTATGACCTTAATAATCTTATTCAAGGTTTATGGGGTATCAACTTCAACTTAAAGTAATCCAGACTATGTGTCAATATATAGGGCTTGAAATTTTTACAATTCATTTTTGCAGTGTGTGCATTTGTGAGTAATGCAAGGGCGTTGTCTACCTTTGGTTATTATATAAGCCTCCTTTTAAATAGCAGAAAGAATTATGTATATAGAACAAGGGACAAAAAGTTTCCAAATACTGTTCCCTAGAGAAATGAAATCCCAGCCTTTTAGATAATCTGTGGGAGGAGGGAATGCAGGAAAAATAATTCTAGAACTCAAGAAGAGAATGAAGAAGAAAATAAATCATAGAAATGGGGGAAAATCCCCTGAGATTCCAGGACATCAAAGACTGTGCTGACATAGGGGAATGTTTGGAAGCATAGATACATGCATGCCAAGGTCAAAGAACAGGAATTAATGGGAAGAACAAGTACTTCACCAACAACAAGCAATAAATTCACTGCTGATGATAAAAATTAGCAAAATTTAAGGAATCTGATTTACCTTTCCCTTAACTGGGTCTTTTGTGTATTTATTTTAATTAAGACAGTCTGTTGCCTCCATTAACTTTATAACTATCTAGTTTTGTTTACACAGATGGGAAAGATTTTGCCAGAATTGATGTTTCTGTTAATTTTAGTTTGCATTTTATGCTTTTACAAAGTTGGAAATACTTGCCAATCATAATTTTTAAAGTTTATTTATAGGTATGTAGCAATACAAAGTTCTAAATTTGCAGATGAAATTTTATGATGTTTAACTCTAGGGAAATTAAAAAATAATAAAATTGTGTTTTCTAGAAAGAAATCTGTACCTTTAAGGTGAGAAATAAAGGAAAAAGAACAAAGATTCGATTGTGTGGCATGAAAGAAGGGCAGGAGAACATTATATGTGCAGATGAAAGGTTAACATGAGCCAATACGAGTCTCCATCACAGTCAGGGCACTAAAGCTAGTAATATGAATACTGCCGACAAATATGTTTGAATTTGTGTATTTGCATTTCACACTTTCTGGTTCAGACACAGTGCAATACTTAAAAATTTTATTTAAGAGATTGCAGAGACACATGCTATTGGAAGAGGTAATACAGAGGGATCTCATATACTTAACCCAGTTTCCCCCGCCCCATGGTAAAATCTTATAAAACTCTAGTACAATATCATAACCAGGACATTAACATCTATACAGAACATTTCCAGCACCACAAGGATCCCCCATGTTGCCTTCTAATAACCATCATCGTTTTCTACCCACTTCCACTTCCTTAAACATTAGTAAGCACTACTCTGTTCTCTTTTTCTATAATTCTGTCATTTCAAAAATATTATGTAAATGGAATCATGTGGGATGTAACTTTCTGGGATTGATTTTTTTTTCATTCAATAGAAATCTCTAGAGAATCATCCACATTGTTGTGTGTATCTATAGTGTGTTCCTTGTTATTGCTGAGTAGTATTCAATTGTATGCGTGTACCGTGGTTTAATGATTCAACTGTTGGAAGATCTCTGGGTTGTTTCCAGTTTTGAGCTATTAGGAAAGGCTGCTATGAACATCTGTGTACAGATTTTGGTGTAAATATAAGTTTTCATTTCTCTAGGATGAATGCCCAGGGATAAAATTCCCGGGTTATGTGGTAGTTGCGTGTTTAGATTTTTAGGAAATTGCTAAACAGTTTTCCAGCCTAGCTTTGCCATTTTACACTTTCACTAGCAACAAATGAGTGACTCGAGTTTTTCCGTATTTTCATCAGCATTTTGTGTGGTTGTTCCCTATGATGCTTCTGCTGACCTTGCTGTGGGTGGCTCCTTGCCATGGGGCCATGGTGACAGTCCTGACTCTCCACTAGGTCTCCTCTGACACCCCGATCTGGAATAGCTGTGAGGAAGGTGCCATGTTACTGCCCAACGGGGATGAAAGTCCTGGCTCCCTATAGGAGAGTTTGCGGTGGCAGGCTACGTGTAAAGGCAGAATTCTACCCTTACAGACTGGCAACGGTAGAATTCTAGACTCCTCACTCAGCCTTTGCTGGAGTGGGTGGTAGTGTGCCGGTTTTTTTCTCTGGTGTTTGGTTTGATTAGTGTTTTTTGTCTAAAAGGTTTCTATCTTGCTAGGCTGCCTTTTTTTCTATCTCTTTTGTTAGAAGGGGCAGGCTTTTGAACTCTTTTTTCTGTCTATGCCCATTGGTGTTTTTAGATTGTGCTTCTTTAGCTCCAAATCTGGTATATATGAGGCAAACCAAAACAAAACAATAAGAGAAGTCACCACAGTGTTATTCTTTGGATACCAAAGTTTCTAGCTGGTCTGCCTTCTTCTCTCCCTCTTTCAGAGTCTGATGTTTTTAGTTGCACTTAACAAGGAGGGTTAGGAAAAGCTATATTTGTTCCATCTTCCTGGAAGCAGGGGACCCCTAACACAGTAATTTAAATTAAACAATGTAAATTAATAATTTTTTCTTTAAGACAACAGAAATAATTCACACTGTTAATGTATATGTTCTTATATTTTCCTATTACAGTTATGTGTAGTGGCTGCTTCAATATTAAAACAATATTGCCTTGATTGGCCCTTATAAATGTTCTTACACAAATATCAGCTGGACTGTAAGTGATAACTGAAATGACTTCAATTACTTGGAAGAACTTCAATGCTCAGATTGAGTAATTTTTAACCTCTCACATTATGTTTTAAATCTGTCTAAAAGGCACTTCAAAAAGTTTAAAAGATGTGCCAAGCATAACACAAAAATTATTCTGGACATTAGAAAGTTCAAATATATTAAACTGATTTTTCTTTTTTGTTTTTCACTTTTAATTACAAAGGTTATTCTTGCCAAAGGTCATTTGAAAGGAAAATAGAAATGTGAGTTAGAAAATGAGTTTTTGAAGATAATGCTAAGAAGAAATGAGAATAGTTGTTGTACTTTAAATAATAAAACTTCTTGTATCACCAAAATAGTAGTTTCTTTCATGTAATGAAACATTAGATTTCTTCCATTGTCCATATATCACAGAAATTTCAGAACCAAATATGTATGTATACTATAGATGTATATGCCAATTAAAATTTTTATTTTATTTTATTTTCAGTTAAATTTTAAAAAATAATTTATGTGTTCTTGCCTGAAGATCAATTGTGCCCAATATATTGTACCCAACTACTTAAGAACACTGATAAACTCATGGTTGATACAATTATAATTTGATTCATTATATTGTGACACAGGTCACAGAAAGCCAATGGCGATTTAGAATGGGAATGTCTAGAGTAATGTGACACAAAAATATCACTTCCTGGGAAATTCAGAAAACACTGTTACATAAATAAATACCTTTCATTCTAACTACCTACATATATAAACAGATATAGACATACATAGTCAATGGTGTGCTGGATCCCACTCATACCAGCTCCTAAGACCCTGTTGTTACATTTCTGGCAATTTTTTGAGCTAATTAAGGTCAGGGTAGTAGTTTGAACTGGGCATAGGGGAATATTTACACCATGTAAATTGGCAAAGTCTTTAAATAAGCACCATCCTCCCCTCAACACCCACTTTTCAAAGAGATAGTGGTTAAACATTTGCCAGCATATGACTTCATAAATCTTTACCTTTACCATCACTACTGGCACTTAAATATATATATATTTAATAAATAGATACATATGGCAAATGTGTATAGCAACTTTCTTAAACATATTATTTATTATACAATTATATATACACATATTATTTTATATAAGTGTGTAGAGACATACATAGTCCCAGATTACTTTTCCATCTAGTGTGCGTTTTAACCACCAGCCTGTGGCAAAACCTCTCTTAGGTGCATTAGGAAACACAAGAGTGACTTCAAGGAGTCCCTTGACTTATTTTTAGGAGACTACCTAATTTGAAACAAAAACAATACTGTGACATTTTCTTCCTCACCTTTGCCTCATTTTCCCCTTGGAGTCATGAAATAAATATTTCTTGGAAACAGCTGATAGTTAAACCAATATTTACAGAAATGACTGCTTGAAAATTCCTTAGTTCTTTTGGGGAGCACACACAGACTCTCTCCCTATAGGAAATTACAAATAATAGCAATAAAAAGCACTATGTGATACATTCCAGGAGTGTCTAGAAATCCTCCCTTTCTCGGCTGGTATCCATCCGCTCACACGCAATGAAGGACGAGTCTCTCCTGTTTGGATGCAGCAGATAGGCATGTGGAGCTGTGTGACTACAGCGGGGCATGACAGGACGAGTCACCACAAGGATTTAGGGGCTTTGAGAAACTTGCTTCCTTCTCCCCGCTGTGGTACCCCAGCTCAGCACTCCCAATCTCTGTTCATGGCTTCACATTTAAGACAGAAGAAAACCGTACGCCTTAACCCCCGACTACAATAAATTTATTATTAAATTTCTTAATAGAAGAACACTTCACCTGCCTGTTGAGGTCTAAAGGGAGAGAAAGCCATATAAAATAAATGTTGGGTGTTGGTTTATTTTATTCCTGGTCTCCTTCAGGCATTTGTCAGTTAAATATAGAATAATAAAATATCTGCACAATGAGAAAACATGATTCATGATTAAGATCATTAAGTTTGAACTCATAATGATTCTGTTTCAATGTCTTATTATTGCTTTTAAGGAGCCAAATGATAAATGGCTTGAAATTGTGTAGCTTGTTTGAATGATGAAATTTAAGAGTATTATTTCTGTCATCACATAAATAATTGCCACACTGTCCTCAGAGTGAAAATTATGTGCATCTAGATTTGCACCTGCCTTAGTTTAATTTAGTTACATACTGCATTAGATGTAATCATAACAGCAAATGAAATAGTCTCTTGATAGCATTTATTGTACTATCATTTATACGGTTTTGTTCTTAAATTTCTGCCATTTCAAACTGTGCAAGTTTAACGTTTAATGTATCCCATTTCAAACTGTGCAAGTATCATAAAGAAAAAAAATGAAACACAAAATGAGTTGTCTTAACTTTGGCAATAAATGCTTTATAACTTCCATATAGAATTGATTAAAATGAACTAGAAAAAATATTTTGCATTGTTGTCCTTACAAAAGTTCTTTCTAAGAGAGAAAGAAACATCCCCTAAAAATCTTTCTCTGCCCCTCTATATCCAGAAAAATAAACTGCCATAATCTTAGGGAGTCACTTTGGTGGCACTGTCAGGGTCAAGAGATAGCAGTGTTCTTTTGTGAAGAATCGTCACTCTTTGTCTTGAAGGGAGAAATTAAGCCCAGGCTTAATTTCAAAAATGTTCCTAGAATAGAGCGATTCCACCATCCTATGTCCTCTGTTGCAGACAAAGGGGAGAAATGCTTGGGATTTTCTAATCCCAATGAATGAGTCTACCCTACCTCCATGATGGCTCAGACCAGTCATGTGATGACAGATGGTAAGAACATGAATCATGTGTCCACACCACCTCTCAATGGCCTTTTTCTTTATAAACATAACATTGGGTCATATTTAGTTGTAAGACAGAGGAATTTCAGATTTATAATCAGTCAGAAGATAATTCAACCTAACTAATTAACATGTCTCTAAAACAATGTCTACATGTCTGTACACAGAGGACGTAACATAGTTCCCATGTACCAGAGGCCAAGCCTTAAATGAAGCAAATTTTCAAATTCTAGATTAGAGATGATCTTACTAAACAGAATGCCACTTAATTATGGTGTTTTGTTTTTTTTTAGACTTGCGTTTTTCTCTTGAGATTTAAAGGTCCCTGAGATACAATGTTTACAGGCTAAAAACTGCAGCTCTTGATAATGTCCATGATAAAGACCTACTGAGGACTATAATTTTGAATGGGCAACATTTTATTGTTCCAGGTAGAATACCCTAGTGAGTTGTTCTCCATACTAGCACTCACATAGTACTATTATTCATCAATAGTTAAAATTTTGCACAATGGTTTCAAAGATCTTTTAGTCACTTGCAATCTTTATGTTCTCTCTATATCTTCTTTCACAAAGCTTATTTTCTTGTGTTTCATAGTTGTGTTTCCATGTCCTATGACAGCCAGTTCCCTGACCTCTTAGATCTTTAAATTCCCACAGCTCACAATTCAATCATACTCTCTTTCCAAGGTCATGTACTCTGGGTCTCCTATTACCCTCTCGAACCTCTTGGACCAGAATTCCATGTAAGGCGAGCTATGAAGAGGCTTTCTTGAATCAGTGAACCAATGATGTATATTGCAGACTATTTGTAGATTGGCAAAATCTTTAGGAGTAAGTGTAACTTAAAAAATGCACATTAATTTTTCTATACTAAGTTGCATCATCTTACTCACAACTTTCTGTAAATAGGAAAGTGCCACCTTCTATATAGATTTGGTAATAAATCAATTAATGATATGTTTAAATTATCCCTGTTATGGTTAAGTATTATGTCCGTTGTCTCGAGGTAAGGAGAGGTGAATCAAATAAAACTCCTGCCTTTAAAAATGACTTAATAATGTATTTGAAACTATCAGTTATCCACCAGGAAACACAGAGGTATGAGTGTAAGGATTTAGCTAGCCTCTTAATGTGAGGCTTCACCTCTCCCACCTTCCCTCAAAGACTCATTTACATGTGGAATACTAAATATGGGACTTAGAAAAATGTGAAATTATGTGACTCTTGGTTTCTTAGCACACTGCATTTTATGTTTCTTTATTAAACTTTATGTGACATTATGTTAGAAGGGCTTGCAACAAAACTGTCTGCTTAGTGATGTCTTTTCTTGAGTTTCCAGGAGGAGGATTAGATTAAGTGGCATATAATTTTGTAATCCATGAAATAAACATGGCCCTTCATGTCAGGCCAACTCTGAAATGAGGAATATACATATTTGAGTTCAAAGTACATGAGTGTGATATGAACTTCTCTGTAATACCATCACCCTAATCTTTTTAAAATGGAATCTATAATATTTTATTGAGCATATGTGGTAATGATATTAGAGCCCTTTGGGGGATTACAGAAAACAGAGAACACCAGCTAGACAAATGGCTTTACCCACAGTATTCTAGTCAGGGCATATCTGGTTGCAAAAGAGGCTTATTTTCAAGAAGCAATCATAGATAAGAATATAGATGCAAGTACAGTTAGGCCTCACTAAGAACCTGGAATTTTAAAAGTCAGCAATTAATGAATCAAAGCTAATTTCTCTTTCTCTCCATGTATCTAAATTTGTCTATCTATCTACCTACCTATCATCTATCTATCTATCTATCTATCTATCTATCTATCTATCTATCATCATCTCTCAGTATTTCCTCCATCATCTTTTCTTTCTGTGTGGCTGCAAATGGTCACGGTAGTCACAAAGACTGCATATTCCTTCAGCACAACTTCCTTAGGTTAATTACCTCATTCCCAATTTTTGAATGTGGGGTCTAACTTTCCAAGGCCATCTTTTCCAGCTAGGTCTATGGGTCTTGAATAAGGAATAGGCAGATAGTACATGCTGAATGTAGTTTTTCTTAGAAAGGGATATAGATGGAAAGTGGTGAACGACACCTCTTATAAACCCTAATCACAATATGCCTAAAACTAGAATCATCTTTCTCTTCTCTACACCCTTCCTCAACCCATGTCCACACTGTATGTGTCTTCTTTTATCCCTGTCTTCGTGAATGGCATCACTGTTCATCTAGTTATCCAATCAAAAAAGATAGGAGAGGGGCACCTGTGTGGCACACTGGGTTAGGCAACCAACTCTTGGTTTTGGCTCAGGGCGTGATCTCAGGGTTGTGGGATAGAGCCCCATGTCAGGCTCCATGCTCAGCCCAAAGTCTGCTTAGGTTTCTCTCTCCCTCTTCCCTGTTCTCTCTCTCAAATAAATAAATAAATATTTAAAGAAAAAATAAGATAGGGGATACAGTTGACTTCTTTATCTCCACATACCCAATCAGTTCTTAACAGCTGATGATACACTGATTTTATGATACAAGTGACATTCACTTGCTGGAACTTTATATATATTATTTTCGTTGATTTCAGAAAAAATACAAATTTAATATAGTATCCATATTTTATAGATGAAGAAACAGAGACTTATTTTATAGATGAAGAGGCAGAAACTTAGAGCAGCTAAGTCACTTATTCAAAGTGACCTACGTAGTAAAAGACAGAAGTAGGTTTTTAGCATAGGCACTCTGACTCTGGAAATATCCCTGGCCTCATCTAACAGGAGATTAGAGTATTTGTAACCAGGATAGTCAGGGAAAGTTGGACTTGCTGCAGTTATTTTACTCCTAATGTTAATCCTTTAATGGGTAGGTTACTTATTAATTCCTACCCTAATCAACAGCCAGGGAGCTAACTGGATACTGATAAAATGATGACTATTCATTTCTTATGTCTGAATTATTTCTTGATTCCATTCCCTTTTCCAGCCAGGATTCCTTACCATCCCTGGTACCCAGAATGCCTGGGTACATTCAATGCTTGGGCCTCTGCATTATGGGGTGTTGAAATGACAAGTTAAAATACATCTAGCCTTACTTAAGCAAACTCATGTGTACTACTATCTGGAAATAAAATATAAAGAAAGAAGCATGACCTATTACTCTTTCCCATATTTTAAAGAAATTTTGGGTATAGGAGCATGGAATTGAATCTATTGTTTCCTTCTGTCATTTTGGTTTTGTTATAGTTTATCTTTTTTCTTTATCCATCTCAGGCCCTATTTCAGATTTGATTCATTGCTGCAATATTTTCCTCAATATTTAGAATGAACAGTCTTTATTCTTCACAAATATTGGTTCATGATAATTGTGTGCTCCAGTATCTTCATGCGTATGTTTGTGTATATGAGTGTGTAGGTAAGAAAGAGTGTAAATTGCTAACTTAACTTGAATAATAAGCATCGAATTATTGTATATCTGTTCTTGTAACTTTGATGGCCAACGCTGTAATTTATTTGATGTTGCTTCTTGGTCAGATGCATATAGAAATCTATAAACCATTTTAAAGTGTCCCACTTTCTGATTTGTTTTCCAGCAATATATTTACAGAGTTGGGAGTGTATGTGTAAAAAATGTCTTCCATTCAACATTATAGGACCTTGACTTGTGATCTCTGCTACTCATTTTTCTAGAAAAAAAAATGTAATTTGCTTTATTGGCCACAATTTTGTACTGTACTCTTAACCCTTCTTACTTCTAATCAATTTGAAACATAGCCTTCCCTAGCATGTTTTTTTTTATATATATATAATTTTGTTAGGGCACATAACACATTCTGATGTATAAGTATACTCAGTTTATTGTTTTCATTGTTAAGGTTCTAGAGTAGTTCTCATAGGAAGAGCACATAATTAGAGTTCAATAAATGTTTCGTGAATTAAAGGGAAGCACTATTACACTGATTGAATCTTATGCTTATTTTCGTTTTTCATATTTTTAAAAATATTGTTCTTTGTTCTTAAAAGTTTTAGAATTAAACTCTAGGGTATATTCATTAGGAGTTCTAAGGAACATATGATATATGTCAGCAAATCTCATTGATTTTAAAGCATTCTACATTTTTTATTGATTCTAAAAAAAAAGAAGGGAAACTTTGACCCAAACATTTTGTATCAACTATTACAGCATTCTAAGCAAATTTTGTGCTGAGCTTTCATTTCTGTGATTAAAAAAAAATAACATTTAAATTATTTGGCAAATATCCTACTTAATTCCTTAATTAAAAACAAATTTGTTTCTGTTGGTCTTGTTTTATAGTGGCTGACTATAAGAAATAACAAATTATGATTAAAAAAATACCAATTTTTAATTCACTCCCCAAAATATAGCAATTTATTAGAGATTATTGCAATGAGGATGATGGTGGCTTCTACCAGATTGGTAGTGAAAGCAATTATGAGAAATATTTTTGGGATTACACAGATAGTTTTGAAAGTGTAGCCAACTGGATTTACCAATGAAATAGACGTGAGATGTAAGGGAAAGAGGAAGAAAAGATTAATACAAGATTTTTGGCCTAAGTAACTGGAAGGAAAAAATTCCACATAGTTTGGAAGTCTATAGGAACAGCTGTTTTTGATCTTGTTATATTTGATTGCCTACTAGATATGTCAAATTGCCAATTGTACATATGTTTCTGGGACTCAGGAGAGAGAAATAGGTGGGAAATATATAAATCAGTGGGACATACAAATCTGAAGCCACCAGAATATAGATAGTAAGTAAAGCCATCTTAAAAGATCATCTAAGTGAACTACCATACAACCCAGCAATTCCACTTCTGGATATATATCCAAAGGAAATGAAATGACTATCTTGAAGGGATTTCTGCACTCCTATGTTAATTGCAGCATTATTTACAATAGCCAAGACATGGAAATAACCTAAGTATCCAGTAACAGATAAATAGATAAAGAAAATGGGATATATGTGTATGTATATACACATAGATAATTCAGCCATAAAAAAGAAGGAAATCCTACCATTTACAACATGGATGAAGCTTCAGGGCATTAAGCTAAGTGAAATAAGTCAGGCAAAGAAAGACAAATACTGTATGATATCACTTACATGTGGAATCTGAAAAAACTGAACTCATAAAAATAAAGAACAGATTGGTGGTTAGCAGGGACAAGGGATGGGAATAGGGGAAATGAGTGAAAGTGGTCAAAGAATTCAAACTTCCAGTTATAAGACGAATCAGTTTTGGGGATGTAATGTACAGCATGTTGACAATACTATATTGCATATTTTAAGTTTCTGAGAGTAGATTTTAAAAGTCCTCATCTCTCTCTCTCACACACACACACACACACACACAGAATTGTAACTATGTGAGGTGATATATATGTCAACTAATCTTATTGCCGTAAACATTTTGCAATATATACATATATCAAGTCATTATGTCGTACACCTTAAACTTAAACAATTGTATGTCAATCATGTCTCAACAAAGCTAGGGGGAATGAAAGATCAGCCAAGGACTAAAAAGGACAGGTCATGGACTGAACGCTGAGGTGTGCCAACACTCAAAAGTTGAAGAATGGAGAAATGGCTAGCAAAGGAGATTGAGAAAGCCAGAAAGGTAAGACTGTTAAGTTCCACATTCCAAAAGCAGATCATCAACTGATACAGTTCCTACCAATAAGACAAGTAAGATACAGTTTGCTGAATTCCCTGCTACATTTAGCAGTATGGAGCCATCTGTGACACACTCAAGAGTATTTTAATGGACTTGTGGGGTAATACACAAATTAAAGTGGATATAAGAGAGGATAAATGGAGACGAATTGGGGCCTAGTATTAACACTTTTGAGAATTGCCTTTAAAGGAAAACAGAATTGTGGTGGTAGCTGGAGGACAACGTGGTCTACTGCAACGCTTTCTTTCTTTTTCTTTCTTTCTTTCTTTTTTCTTTCTTTCTTTCT
>NW_027397063.1:101572259-101595267 GCF_003265705.2 Callorhinus ursinus
TCCTTCCTTCCTTCCTTCCTTTTAATGGAAGAACTAATAATGTTTGAATGTTAAGGAGGAAAATTCGGTAGAGAAGGAAAGGTTTATTAATGCAGTGTTTCAGAGCAATGGCTTCGTTAGGCAAGAGGGGATAGAATCTATAAAAGGCTTGTGACTATGTAAGAACACATAGTTACAAAGTAAAAGGTAGAGTGTTTGCAAATAATGTAGATACGCTGGTAGACAAGGTAGCGGGGAATGTTGAGAAGTCCTCTTTCATTTGCTTCAGTGAAATAGGGGGTCTATTAGAGTGAAGAGACGTGTGTCAGAGATCTGAGGAGACAAGAAAAGGTGCGAAGTAGGTGTGTATGTTCAAGGCAATGCCAATGCAATAGGGAAAAGTGTGGGATTTCTGTGTAGTTTTAAGAGTCCATTTGGTTTTAGTTGCTAAGAGTCAGCATAATTGTTTGCTTTTCTCCAGGCTCATCTGGCTGTGAGTGTGGAGGCAGAGTTGGATTTAACTACAATTAAGATTGTGCCAGGTAAGTGTGGGAGAGGGAGAGACAAGCGATATAGAGTTCTTACAATGGAAGGACTAAAATGATAGACCATGGGAGCTGGGAGAACAAAGATGTAAGGGCATTAATTCAGTGAGAGAGGGAAAATAAACAATAACTGAAATAGATTCTCATGGCTTAATATCTTTGTAAGTTTGAAAAACTGTTCAAGTTGGGATATCAACAGGGAATGATCTGAAAGACAGAAGGGAGCAGTCAGGTAGTGGAGTATCAGAAGTTGAGTTTATGAAGAAAAAGCAATTACTGGAAATGACAAAATCTAGGGTGTAGCCAATCACAAGTATGAGTGGCTGAGACCTGATGTAGACATACCATTGTAAGAGAGGAGGACAAAAAGCCTAAGCTGAAAGAGTATTGAAAGGATCACCTAGGTAAATATTGCAATCCCAATTCTGAATGGAGAGTGTGGGTAGAATTATCAGTAGTCCGGGAGCTGAAATCTGCAAGAAAAAATAGGTAGTGGCTCAGAAGTCTATATATGAGTCCATATAGGACAGCAATAAGGAGGGATAGTGGGTGCTTATAGTTTGGAAACAGGGACTTCAATGCTGGGAGTTTTAAAGAAGAGAGGGAGAATGGCCTGGAAGAGGCAGTGAGGAACCACAGGAGGCTTCCCTCATTTTTAGGTGCATTAGTATAAGGGAAGCACTTCAAGGGCTATGGGAGAATCAGCCCATGCTGAAAGAGGGTTTAGTTAGAGGAGGAAAATAAGAATCTTTCAGAGCAAGTTTGAGATTTGAGGTAAAGGAGATTTTACTATTAGTAAGCCATGATTTCTTGAGGGAACAATAGAAAGATTCGAGAAGGAGAAAGTGGGAGATGAGGTAAGATAAGACAACATTCAGAGCCCTTAGTAGTTTAGAGTCCGAGATATATATAGTATTGGGAAGTCTGGGTTTTTCATTGTGATGGGCATAAACAGGGTAAAGAATGCAATTTGTGTCAACAAGTAAAGTGTGGGTGAGGATTGCAGGGAATCTCGGTTTTATGTCTAGGGGGAGCATCATGGAAGTGAGAGGAGGCCAGTGAAACTGGAACAGAAAAAAAAATGAAATATACAGTGCAGCAAAATTATGTGGGCCAGGTTAAGATCGAAGATAATATTCATATATCATGGGCAGAGGGAACAATTGAAGTGTTGGAAATGACAGAATCATAATCACATTTGCATTTTGAAAGAACCTCTCTTTCTCTCACTCTTTGTCTCATGCACATGCACATGTGTGCACAAACACACACACACACTTTCTTTTTCTTCCTTTCTAATTTTGATTCTTGTTTTCTCATACTTAAATCATTAGAATAGTTTCACAAGATTCATATTTCTAGTTTAATTATTCTTAAAAATATCTGAGTGGTAAGCAACTCTTTTTTTATTTTTTATTGTTATGTTAATCACCACACATTACATCATTAGTTTTTGATATAGTGTTCCATGAGTCATTGTTTGTGCATAACACCCAGTGATCCATGCAGAAGGTGCCCTCTTTAATACCCATCATCAGGCTAACCCATCCCCCCACCCCCCTCCCCTCTAGAACCCTCAGGTTTTTTTTCAGAGTCCATCATCTCTCATGGTTTGTCTACCCCTCCGATTTACCCCCCTTCATTCTTCCCCTCCTGCTATCTTCTTCTTTTTTTTTCTTAACATATATTGCATTATTTATTTCAGAGGTACAGATCTGTGATTCAACAGTCTTGCACAATTCACAGCGCTCACCATAGCACATACCCTCCCCAATGTCTATCACCCAGCCACCCCGTCCCTCCCATCCCCCCCACCACTCCAGCAACCCTCAGTTTGTTTTCTGAGATTAAGAATTCCTCATATCAGTGAGGTCATATGATACATGTCTTTCTCTGATTGACTTATTTCACTCAGCATAACACCCTCCAGTTCCATCCATGTCGTTGCAAATGGCAAGATCTCATTCCTTTTGATGGCTGCATAATATTCCATTGTGTATATATACCACTTCTTCTTTATCCATTCATCTGTCGATGGACATCTTGCCTCTTTCCACAGTTTGGCTATTGTGGACATTGTTGCTATAAACATTGGGGTGCACGTCCCCCTTCGGGTGCCTACATTTGTGTCTTTGGGGTAAATACCCAGTAGTGCAATTGCTGGATAGTATGGTAGCTCTATTTTCAACTGTTTGAGGAACCTCCATACTGTTTTCCAGAGTGGTTGCACCAGCTTGCACTCCCACCAACAGTGTAGGAGGGTTCCCCTTTCTCCGCATCCCCGCCAACATCTGTCGTTTCCTGACTTGTTAATTTTAGCCATTCTGATTGGTGTGAGGTGGTATCTCATTGAGGTTTTGATTTGGATTTCCCTGATGCCGAGCGATGTTGAGCACTTTTTCATGTGTCTGTTGGCCATTTGGATATCTTCTTTGGAAAAATGTCTGTTCATGTCTTCTGCCCATTTCTTGATTGGATTATTTGTTCTTTGGGTGTTGAGTTGGATAAGTACTTTATAGATTTTGGATACTAGCCCTTTATCTGATATGTCATTTGCAAATATTTTCTCCCATTCTATTGGTTCTCTTTTGGTTTTGTTGACTGTTTATTTGCTGTGCAAAAACTTTTTATCTTGATGAAGTCCCAAGAGTTCATTTTTGCCCTTGCTTCCCTTGCCTTTGGCGATGTTTCTAGGAAGAAGTTGTTGCAGCTGAGGTCAAAGAGGTTGTTGCCTGTGTTCTCCTTTAGGATTTTGATGGACTCCTGTCTCACGTTTAGGTCATTCAACCATTTGGAGTCTATTTTTGTGCGTGGTGTAAGGAAATGGTCCAGTTTCATTCTTCTGCATGTGGCTGTCCAATTTTCCCAACACCATTTGTTGAAGAGACTGTCTTTTTGCCATTGGACATTCTTTCCTGCTTTGTCAAAGATGAGTTGACCATAGAGTTGAGGGTCCATTTCTGGGCTCTCTATTCTATTCCATTGATCTATGTGTCTGTTTTTGTGCCAGCACAATACTGTCTTGATGATGACAGCTTTGTAATAGAGCTGGAAGTCCGGAATTGTGATGCCGCCAGCTTTGCTTTTCTTTTTCAACATTCCTCTGGCTATTCGGAGTCTCTTCTGGTTCCATACAAATTTTAGGATTATTTGCTCCATTTCTTTGAAAAAAGTGAATGGTATTTTGATGGGGATTGCATTGAATGTGTAGATTGCTCTAGGTAGCACTGACATCTTCACAATGTTTGTTCTTCCAATCCATGAGCAGGGAACGTTTTTCCATTTCTTTGTGCCTTCCTCAATGTCTTTCATGAGTATTTTATAGTTTTCTGAGTACAGATCCTTTGCCTCTTTGGTTAGATTTATTCCTAGGTATCTTATGGTTTTGGGTGCAATTGTAAATGGGATCGACTCCTTAATTGCTCTCTCTTCTGTCTTGTTGTTGGTGTATAGGAATGCCACTGATTTTTGTGCATTGATTTTATATCCTGCTACTTTACTGAATTCCTATATGAGTTCTAGCAGTTTTGGGGTGGAGTCTTTTGGGCTTTCCACATACAGTATCATATCATCTGCAAAGAGTGAGAGTTTGACTTCCTCTTTGCCAATTTGGATGCCTTTGATTTCTTTTTGTTGTCTGATTGCTGTGGCTAGGACTTCTAATACTATGTTGAATAGCAGTAGTGACAGTGGACATCCCTGCTGCGTTCCTGACCTTAGGGGGAAAGCTCTCAGCTTTTCCCCATTGAGAATGATATTTCCTGTAGGTTTTTCATAGATGGCTTTTATGATATTGAGGTATGCACCCTCTATCCCTATACTCTGAAGAGTTTTGATCCAGAAAGTATGCTGTACTTTGTCAAACGCTTTTTCTGCATCTATTGAGAGGATCATATGGTTCTTGTTCTTTCCTTTGTTAATGTATTGTATCACGTTGATTGATTTGTGGATGTTGAACCAACTTGCAGCCCAGGGATAAATCCCACTTGGTAATGGTGAATAATCCTTTTAATGTACTGTTGGATCCTATTGGCTAGTATTTTGGTGAGAATTTTTGCATCCATTTTCATCAAGGATATTGGTCTGTAATTCTATTTTTGATGGGGTCTTTGTCTGGCTTCAGGATCAAGGTAATGGTGGCCTCATAAAATGAGTTTGGAAGTTTTCCTTCCATTTCTATTTTTTGGAACAGTTTCAGGAGAATAGGTATTAATTCTTCTTTAAATGTTTGGTAGAATTCTCCTGGGAAGCCATCTGGCCCTGGGCTCTTGTTTGTTGGGAGATTTTTGATGACTGCTTCAATTTCCTTAGTGGTTATAGGTCTGTTCAGGTTTTCTATTTCTTCCTGGTTCAATTTTGGTAGTTGATACATCCCTAGGAATGCATCCATTTCTTCCAGGTTATCTAATTTGTTGGCATAGAGTTGCTCATAATATGTTCTTAGAATTGTTTGTATTTCTTTGGTGTTGGTTGTGATCTCTCCTCTTTCCATTCATGATTTTGTTGATTTGGGTCATTTCTCTTTTCTTTTTGATAAGTCTGGCCAGGTTTTTATCAATCTTGTTAATTCTTTCAAAGAACCGGCTCCTAGTTTCGTTGATCTGTTCTACTGTTCTTTTGGTTTCTATTTCATTGATTTCTGTGCTGATCTTTATTATTTCTCTTCTCCTGCTGGGTTTAGGTTTTATTTGCTGTTCTTTCTCCACCTCCTTTAGGCGTAGGGTTAGGTTGTGTATTTGAGACCTTTCTTGTTTCTTGAGAAAGGCTTGTATTGCTATATACTTTCCTCTCAGGACTGCCTTTGCTGTATCCCAAAGATTTTGAACAGTTGTGTTTTCATTTTCATTGGCTTCCGTGAATTTTTTTAATTCTTCTTTAATTTCCTAGTTGACCCATTTATTCTTTAGTAGGATGCTCTTTAGCCTCCATGTATTTGAGTTCTTTCCGACTTTCCTCTTGTGATTGAGTTCTAGTTTCAAAGCATTGTGGTCTGAAAATATGTAGGGAATAATCCCAATCTTTTGGTACCGGTTGAGACCTGATTTGTGACCTAGGATGTGATCTATTCTGAAGAATGTTACATGGGCGCTAGAGAAGAATGTGTATTCCATTGCTTTGGGATGGAATGTTCTGAATATGTCTGTGAAGTCCTTTTGGTCCAGTGTGTCATTTAAAGTCTTTATTTCCTTGTTGATCTTTTGCTTAGATGATCTGTCCATTTCAGTCCAGGGGTATTAAAGTCCCCCACTATTATTGTATTGTTGTCAACGTGTTTCTTTGCTTTTGTTATTAATTGCCTTATATAATTGGCTGCTCCCATGTTAGAGGCATAGATATTTACAGTTGTTAGATCTTCTTGTTGGATAGACCCTTTAAATAGGATATAGTGTCCTTCTTCATCTCTTATTACAGTCTTTGTTTTAAAATCTAATTTGTCTGATATAAGGATTGCCACCCCAGCTTTCTTTTGGTGTCCATTAGCATGGTAAATGGTTTTCCACCCCCTCACTTTCAATGTGGGGGTGTCTTTGGGTCTGAAATGAGTCTCTTGCAGACAGCATATTGATAGGTCTTGTTTTTTAATCCAATCTGATAGCCTGTGTCTTTTGATTGGGGCATTTAGCCCATTTACATTCGGGATAACTATTGAAAGATATGAATTTAGTGCCGTTGTATTGCCTGTAAGGTGACTGTTACTGGATATTGTCTGTGTTCCTTTCTGGTCTATGCTGCTTTTAGGCTCTCTCTTTGCTTAGAGGACCCCTTTCAATATTTCTTGTAGGGGTGGTTTCGTGTTTGCAAATTCCTTTAGTTTTTGTTTGTCCTGGAAGCTTTTTATCTCTCCTACTATTTTCAATGACAGCTTAGCTGGATATAGTATTCTTGGCTGCATATTTTTCTCATTTAGTGCCCTGAAGATATCATGCCAGTCCTTTCTGGCCTGCCAGGTCTCTGTGGATAGGTTTGTTGCCAATCTAATGTTTCTACCATTATTGGTTACATATCTCTTCTCCCGAGCTGCTTTCAAGATTTTCTCTTTGTCTCTGAGACTCGTAAGTTTTACTATTAGATGTCGGGGTGTTGACTTATTTTTATTGATTTTGAGAGGGGTTCTCTGTGCCTCCTGGATTTTGATTCCCATTTCCTTCCCCACATTAAGGAAGTTCTCTGCTATTATTTGTTCCAATATACCTTCTGCCTCTCTCTCTCTTTCTTCTTTTCTGGGATCCCAATTATTCTAATGTTGTTTCGTCTTATGGTATCGCTTATCTCTTGAATTCTGCCCTCGTGATCCAGTAGTTGTTTATCTCTCTTTTTCTTAGCTTCTTTATTTTCCATCATTTGGTCTTCTATATTGCTGATTCTCTCTTCTGCCTCATTTATCCTAGCCGTTAGTGGCCCATTTTTTATTGCACCTCATTAATAGCCTTTTTGATTTTGACTTGGTTAGATTTTAGTTCTTTTATTTCTCCAGAAAGGTTTCTCTAATAACTTCCATGCTTTTTTCAAGTCCAGCTAGTATCTTTAAAATCATGATTCTGAACTCTAGGTCTGACATCGCACTAATGTCCATACTGAGTAGGTCCCTGGCCGATGGTACTACCTCTTGTTCTTTTTGTTGAGGTGATTTTTTTCGTCTTGTCATTTTGTCCAGAGGAGAATAGATGAATGAGAGAACAAAATGCTAACAGGTTAACAATGTCCCCAGAAAATATACTCTAAACAAATCAGAAAAGACCTGAAACCAGGGGAAAAGAAAGGGAAAGAAAGAAAAAAGAAAGAGAAAAAAAAGAAAAAGATAAAAACAAACAAAGCAGAACAAAAGAAAAAACTGAATATGATCAAGTATGATCAGGCTGGTGCATAGATCAGCGCCACACATTAGATTTTGGGTGTATTTTGGTCTGTTAGAAGAAAGTGCCTCCTAAAATTTTAAAGAAAGAAAGACTTATATATGTACAAAATAAGGGTTGATACAATGAAGGGATGGAATATGACTGAAAAAATGAAAATTAAAAAAAATTTTAAAAAAGGAATTGATTAGAAGGTGTTTGTAAAAATAAAGAAGAAGATTAAAAAAAAGGAAAGAAAGAATGAAAAAAAGGGAGAGAATATGATCAGGCAGGAGACTGGAAAAAAACCATACACTAGAGTTTTAAGGTATATTTTGATCTGTTAAAAAAAACTGTATCTCAAAATTTTAAAGAGAGAACAACTTATATATATATGCCAAAAATAAAGGTAACTACTATGAAGGGATAGAATATGACTCTAAAAATGAAAAATAAAAATGTTTTTTTAAAAAAAGGGATTGATAAGATGTTGGTTGGAAATGGGAAAAAGAAAAATTAAAAAAAAAACTGTTAAAAAAATTAACTTTGTAAGACTAATGAATCATGGTAAAAAAGCCATGAATTCTATGTGCAGTATTCCCCTAGCGCTGGAGTTCTCCCGTTCTCATTGATCGGTAAACTTGGTCTTGGCTGGCTGTTCGTGCTGATCTTCTGGGGGAGGGCCCTGTTGCCATGGTTCCCAAATGTCTTTGCCAGAGGCGGAACTGCCCCACTCTTGCCAGGTCCGGGCTAAGTAATCATCTCGGGTTTGTTCTTGGGAGCTTTTCTTCCCTGCAAGCTTTCCTACAGCGTTGGAGGACGACAGTGAAAATGGCAGCCTCCCAGTCTCCGCCCAGGAGGAGCTGAGAACTCGGGGCCCCGCTCCTCAGTTAGTCACCCCAGAGAAAAGCAGTTAGTCACTCCTGTCTCCCTGGTCTCTGGCCGCACTCTGTGGTCACCTGGCCTGTGACCGAGCGTTTCTGTCTCTGACACCTGACCCCGTGTGGAGTCTCCAAACCCAGCAGATCCCTGCGGTGCCCTCCCACGCCACTCCTCCCGGGGGAGGAAGGGGAGTCTCCCCGGATCTGCTGCTTGTTGGGTCCCTGCTGGAGGAGCAGTGGCCCGACTGCCACCCATCACAGTTTATGGCAACCCCAAGCTGAGAGCTTGCTCTTCAGCTCCGTCTCTGCAGCCGGCTTCCCTGCTCTGATACCTGGGAGCTCTGCTGCACTTAGGCACCCCTGGTCTTTCTGTCACCCCGAGGGTCCTGAGACCACACTGTCCCGCGAGGGTTCCACCCCCCACTTAGCCACTGGAGCGACGTCCCTTAGCGGAGACGACTTCTTGAAAGTTCCGATTTTGTGCTCCGCGGCTCTATCACTTGCCAGAAGCGGCTGACGGAGGCCCCCTCCCCCGCCGTCTATCCTCACGAATATCGCCTCGGATTCACTTCTCTGCACACACATCCTACCTTCCAGAAAGTGGTCGCTTCTCTGTTCAGAGTTGTTGCTATTCTTTTCTTTGATCTCCTATTGAGTTCATAGGTGTTCAGAATGGTTTGATCCCTATTCAGCTGAATTCCTGAGACCAGACGAAATCCAGGTCTCCTACTCCTCTGCCATCTTGCTCCGCCATCTTTTGCAAACTTCATTTCTACTACACATTAGATGGCACACTCTTTTTTTCTTTAATTCATGATACTCCTCCTCTTGGAATGTTCCCTCCAATACCTTCTGTCAAAATTCTACCTATTTTTCAAGTTCCAAATCAAATCCTACTTCCTTTGTAATATCAGCTGGAGATGATATCTTCTGCTACTAAATTCCCAGCGTATGTTAGTACCACTAATACAGACATCTAAATATAACTGTAAGATAGTATCGCCAAAAATCTGAGTTTGTGACAATTGATAACTACGTGGAAATAGAAACTTTTGATGCTAAAGACCATACCTTATATATTAGTTGCCCATTAGTTGCCATGGCCTGCAGAATGTTTGGCATAAATACTATTTCAAAATATGTTTTAATAAGAATATAAGTAAGTTTATAGTACTTATAGGTGAGAGAACATTAGAATTTTATTTCTTTTATTCTAAATTTGGATATCATATAGATACTTCTTTTTTTATTATATTCAGTTAGCCTGCCTATAGTATATTGATATTTCTTGATTTCTCAATTTTAGGTATTATCTTTTGACTTCATTTTAAAAGATATGTAGATACAGCTTTATATAAATTAAACACAATTATCTTCTTTCATCATCCCTACAAAATTAGATCATAATTTTTGTTAGATCTCCATTCAGTATCTACCATATTGTTGCAGTGCATTCTCTAAATACATAAATTTCATTTCATTAAGGTAAGACTTAATATTAAAAAGTATACATCAAAGCCAAATTTTCAGGATAATAAAGAATAATACACATTTATTTATTGTGAATTGACTAACCTATAAAATAGTTAAATAAAATTATTTTAAAACCTCTGAAAACACACACCAGAAACCGAAGGATACATGAGTTATTTTTCAGATAAGCTTAAAATTCTGTAATTATACAATTATTCAATATAGGAAGTTAATATGAGAACTAATAAGAAATAGGTTGAATGGTATAATGGTTTTGCATGGAGCTTATAAAAATAGAGAAATTGGTAAAATTATAACTTCACAATTTGATTGATATCACAGTTTCAAATACCATAAGAATCAACTATACAATGAGATAACTAAATTAAAAGAAAGAAAAATAGAAATATAATAACTGGTTTGCTTAGCATTCCACTTCTAGAATACCAAAGCTTGTATAAACAATAGATTATAAAATTAATCTGATCAATTAATACATTGAACAGCTTGACAGAGAAAAACAGCTTGATGGTAATAAAGCAAAATAGGTTTCTTTTCATTCATAAAAATCTAAAAACAAGCATTTTAAAAGATTTCTTACAACTACATATACAAATCTATTGTGAAAAAAAAATCAAACAATGGTTGCTTCTCTGGCCATGGGGCTGAGATTTACTGGAGAAGGGGCATAAGGGAACTTTTAGGGGGTGATGGTGATATTCTATACCTTGATAGGGGTAGGATTCAGCCAGGTATGTGTTTGTTGGTACTCCATGGATGATATATTTAAGATTTGTGCATTTCATTATATGTAAATTTTGCTCAAAGAAACCAGAAGCAATAATAACTACTATATTTGGGTTAGTGAAGCACATACTGAAATATTTAAGGATGGAAAGTACAGGTGTCTGTAATTTTGAAATGCATGAAAGAATAAGTTGGGTTGAGGGAGAGAGAGAGAATGAGTAAATGAAGAGAGAGCTAATGAATCAGGTGTAATGAGATGTGAACTGTTTAAATCTAAGTGGGGGGTATATGAGTATTCCCTTTGAATTTCTTTCAACTGTTTGGTATATTTGGAAATGTTTATGGGGTGCCTGGGTGGCTCAGTGGGTTAAGAGTCTGACTCTTGATTTTAGCTCTACATTCAGCAGGGGTGGTGGGTGTCTGCTTGAAGGATTCTCTCCCTCTGCCTCTCCCCACTGCTTGCACACTCTCTCAAATAAATAAATCTTAAAAAAAAGAAAATGTTTATATTTAGTGTTGGAAATGAAAGGACAAAAAACTGAAAAAAAAAAACACATAATCTTTCACAAAAGGTATGCCTTGTCACCAGATCTTCCTTAAGGGTAATGTATTTACCTAAATGTCTACATTTGTAAAACAAACAAGATGCAACCACTGCCACTAAGTCTCTACCTACAGAGCCAAAAAGGAACCCAGAAGGGGAAATATTGAAAAGAGAAGTAAATAAAATTGAAAGCTAAATGAAATCAGTTATTTGAATTTCTAAATAATCAAAGTATCAGCCTAATTAATGAAAGACAGATATGATGTGTCATTAAATAAAATAAGAACGAGAGAGATTGTCCATTAAACAGTTGAAATACTATATTTAAATAACATAAAATTTTTATTTCCAAATAAATGGAAATGGAAAACTACTTAAAAATATAAAATAGTAAAAGTGACAGTATCAAATAGAGAACATGAAGGGAATAATATAGGAGGAATTAATGGCAAAAAGGAAGCAACTTCAGAAATAAACTTCATGGAATTTTTCAAAAATTTTTAGTGTTGAATAATTTTTATGGTACAAACACTTCTCCAAGATTTAAAAGCATGGTTTATTGCTGGTTTCTTTGAGCAAAAATAAAAAATGTGTTTTTTTTCCCAGTCTTGACCAGAGCAAAACTAAAAAGCAAATATCAGTACCAGCATATTATGAAGATAGATACACAGAGCTGAAATAAAATCTTAGGAAATAGTTTCAAAATTTTTTATCTAGAGTATTGGAAAATATCTCAGAAAATAGAATTAAGTCTGTAACCTGCTAAGATTTTTACTTGGAAAGTGACATAGAAAAATGTTTTTATTATGTCAACATATATTTGAAGAAATGAATGGATAAAATTAGATTTTACCTCTGACTATGCAGAGAAGGCTTTGGATAACATGCTTACCTACCTCAACAAAATCATAAGCTTTTGGAGGGAAATGGATGAGAAAGCCCACTCATACTTAGGAGACCCCTGCTCACCTCCAGGCCCTGCTGAGCAAGTGAGCCCTTTTTCTGTGGGAAAAGGGGTAGCAGTTCCTGATCCGACCTATTGCTCAAATGACCTGGTTTGGAAAAGTATGCCAAACAATCAGATTTCTCCTTAAAAAGCTTGGGTCAGGGGTGCCTGGGTGGCTCAGATGATTAAGTATCTGCCTTGGGCTCAGGTCACGATCCCAGAGTCCTGGGATAGAGTTCCAGGTGGGCTCCCTGCTCAGTGGGGAGCCTGCTTCTCCCTCTCCTCTAAACCACCCCCCCATCCACTTGTGGTCTCTCTTTCTCTCTCAAATAAATAAATAAAATCTTTTTAAAAAATTTAAAAAATATAAAAATATAAAAAGCTTGGGTCACTGAGAAAATGAGGCAACATCAAGAGCAGAAGTCACAGCATATATCAAGGTTTCCTATGAAGTGAAGTGTATGGTTGTGTCATTTATTCCATTTTAAATCAGGAATCCGAAGCAAGGAAAAGGAACCCCACATTGGGATAAGAAATCCAGGGTTCCCAGTGGTTGTTACCCTCTATTCCCTTGAGCTTTTGTCCTTGGTTGTCTATGAGCCATTCTTTATAGTTTAATAATTTCACTCTCACATTCCTTCTCCATAACTGTTCTAATCTGTAGCCAGCTGTAATGTGTTTCTTTTATTTGAAACCAGAGCCCCGACTAAACAGAATGGACAAAAACTGATTAATCATTATATACTTGAAATGCCTAACACATAAGAGCAGATTAATTATTTGCTGAATAATTTATAAAATAGAACATGTGTAATGGATTAAAATTCCAATGAGGAAATAATTCACCATTTCAGACACATTTTTAAAACAATAAAAATATGGAGAATGGTTAACTTTGATTCATGTCTTATTCAGTAATAAATTATAGTTAGGTCAAAAGTATAAACATTTTAAAAGAGTCTGCTGGTTCTGTTTTTATGAAACAACTCTAAAATCTTTAGCCCCTACATTTGAATATAAGTTGCTATTATGTGACATTGTTGTGGTAGTTTAAATTTATAAAAAATAAACCTTTGGTGAAATAAGTTCTCTGAGGGCTGATTTGTATTTCTATTAAATGAAATAAGGATAAAAGTATGACTTTCTCCATTCTTGCGGAAGAAGAGAGTGCCTTAGACTGAACATTGCCATGCATTGCAAAATTCTACCGATGGAATTTTAAAATACAAAGTTAACCTCCCAAATATTGTATTTCAAAGCTCATTTTTATTAGAGATTCAATATATTGTTATGCAAGAAGCAATAGATACCCTCTTTACAAAATTAACATATTTGTGACGACTGTAATAGGGGCTATGTGAATACAATCACTCCCATAACTCTTCCCCAAACTGATTCAAGAAAGATTTATTTGGTTTTTAAGTACAAAAACACTATGATAGGCACTAGAGGGGAATACAGAAATGAAAAGTAGGTGAACTATTAGTAATAAAAAAGAGGATGAAATTAATTAAGAAAGTAAACTTCTTATCAGAGAACTAAAGGAAAGGAATAAGCTTTTCATATGAATCTCAGAGATTTAAATGGATTATGTTCAGCCAAGTGATGTTAATTGACCAAAGTCCTGATGCACCTTGGCATAATTTATTTTTCAAGTTTTAGCATTTGTTTCTAGAAACGGAATTATAGGTTGATCAGTGGCAGACCGTGGAGGCAAACAAAAAATGGACTTTAAATGTTCAATGATTGATAAAACTGAGGAGAAAACAAAATCACAACTCTGACTTCAACCTAGCACTGGTTGTAAGTAAACTTGGAAACAACAGCATGCTCCAAACTTCACCTTTCTGCCAAATCTTCTTAATTGCGTTTAATTTATACCCCTTAGTTGCTTTGAGTCTCATATAATAGCTAGTGTATGTTCACAGCCAATGGCCTGGGAGCCAACATGGTGAGAGAACAGCCTATCAGGAGAAAGGAATGACAAGGAGAAATGCAGAGCAGTCTTTGGAGGATAGAACTTGTGCCTCTTGTGTTAAGTTCTGAACAGACTCCACCTCAACTTGGGGAGACCTGATAGGCTAAGTTCTGAGTTATATCAGAACTTGATAAAATTTCGGTTTGAAGTGCCTAGAATGTTAAGGATCTGAACTATCATCCATCTTGGCCTTGCAGTACCTGGCTCCCATCTGCATTTTCAGAAAGTCATCCTCTTACTTATGGCAAGACATCAGATGACTGTAGGAGATACCATAACATTCACTTACATAATGAGAAAAATATTTATCTCCTTCTCATTTACCTTTCAAGAAGAGAATCTGATTTAGATTATCTGAAGTTTTTAATATTCTTTAACACTTGCTATTACTCTTTTTAAAAGGGAGTATGCAGCCTTATGCTCAGACCATTGATAGGCAAGAAGATTCAGATAGTATGTATATATTAGTATTCTGTGTTTATTACATTCATGACAGGTAGACACTGGTTTCTGGCTGATGATATAAGGTTTACTTTTTTTTAATTTTTTTAAATTTTATCATGTTATTTTAATCACCATACATTATATCATTAGTTTTTGATGTAGTGTTCCATGATTCATTGTTTGCATATAATACCCAGTGCTCCATGCAGAACGTGCCCTCTTTAATACCCATCACCAGGCTAACCCATCCCCCCACCCCCCTCCCCTCTAGAACCCTCAGTTTGTTTCTCAGAGTCCCTCATCTCTCATGGTTCCTCTCCCCCTCTGATTTCCCCTCCTTCATTTTACCCTTCCTACTATCTTCTTGAGTGGTAGATGGTGGGTAAATGAGCCTAAGTAGGTTTTAATCAGAAAAAAGTTTTGGGTAAAATGTTATTTACTTCAGCCTTAAAGATGAGAAAGCCAGGGTCTGCTTTAATGAAGAGTGGAGTTGTTCTATGAGTGAGATATAACCTAGTTAAAGAGGACCTGAATCTCACAAAAAGGATTCATTTTAGTTGTGAAATACTTAGGAGAGGCTGTATTTACCCGTATTTACTTAATGTGTCTGGAAATTGGAAGAAAATATAACAAAGAAATCTCTATATTTTTTACAACGATGTTTGCATCTTAAGAATTTGTGTGGGTACTAAGAAACTGTACTCAGATTTTAAGAAAATATACAACATATGCAAGGGTGGTTGGTCACAGTAAGTAATAAAAAACAACATAAAAATGAAATAATTGAGGCAGATAGGTTAAAGTTCCAAATGAGCATCATGGTCTATATTCTATTTTATTTTATTTATTCTATTTTCTAATAATCTAAATTGTAACATTTCAAAGAATATTGTTTTCAAAATTACCCACCATTCTTTTATTATTATTATTATTTTAAAGATTATATATTTAAGTAATCTCTTCACCCAACATGGGGCTCAAACTTAAAACTTAAAACCCTGAGATCAAGAATCTCATGTTCTACTGAACTGAGCCAGCCAGGCACCAACCACAATTCTGATCACACGTTTTTTTAAATTTTATTTTATTATGTTATGTTAATTACCATACATTACATCATTAGTTTTTGATATAGTGTTCCATGATTCATTGTTTGCATATAACACCCAGTGCTCCATTCAGTACTCTTTAATACCCATCACTGGGCTAACCCATCCCCACCCCTCTCCCCTCTAGAACCCTCAGTTTGTTTCTCAGAGTCCACAGTCTCTCATGGTTCATCTCCCCCTCCGATTTCCCTCTCTTCATTTTTCCCTTCCTACTACCTTCTTTTTTTTAAAACATGTAATGTATTATTTGTTTACTTTTTAAGAATAAATGTACTCAATTTACAATAGTTACTAAAAAAATTAAGAGAACAGATAGTCTAGGAGGCACATGGACATGGCAAAATCAGGAGGCTCTTACACAAATTAGTGAAGTGTTGAGACATTGTTCTGAGCTGAGGGAGAATATGAGAGGGTGTGCTGTAGATTGAACAGGACTCAGTCATCTAGAAGTCCCAGAACAGAAATAATAGGCTCCTTCCCTCCATATAACTTCAATACAGTTGCAGCAGCGTTCTTTGTTAAGTCAGTGTTAGGCAACTGTGTTCATGATAGATGGTTTTAGGAAGCCTAAGCCAGCTGTTGCTTTTCATCCTGTGTATTATGAAAGCAGGGAGAGAGATGTTTGCTCTCTCTTTTGTGTTAACATCATAATAAAATATGGCCTGTTCTGTTGTTTGTTTTTGACCTCGAGGTCAGTTTCATCTTTCCTACAAAGTTGTTCAAGCTGGTTATTTTTTCACTGTTGGTACAAAAGGAAGGGGCAGATCCAAATTAGATGTCTTGTTTTCTTTTTATCTGGGTTTTTGGTTTTATTTTGGCTGTGTTTAATCAGGAATGACTATATGGGGACATAAGGAGTCTTCTTTAACAATTGAAAACATTCTCTTTATAAATATACTTTGCTTCTTAAAATTAGTCATAATTTCATAATTAATTCCCTCTATTCTATGGACCAAAATAAAACACACATATGAATAAGAAAAGATTTATAGGATATGATATGTTTTATAATAAAATTCCTATTCAGTTATGAATTTTTAGTTATAATTGTTCAGTGAAAAATTTTAACCATTAAATATTTTGTTAACAGACTCATGATTGTGTTATACTCAAATCATCAGACTAAATCAAATCAAACTCAAATAATCAAATCAGGAAAGTAACATCAATATAGTAACTAAATAGTTAGCTAATTATATTGCCTCTTAAAAGCAAGAAATACTGTATTTGACAATTTTTGAATATTGCCCCATTTAGTGGTTTTAACAAATTTGTGGATCTTAAACTATTTGTTAATGGAGACAGAGTTTGAATCTATCACTTTTGTTGGTAGATGATCTTAGTTATAAACAAACAAATGTTAGAAGCCCAGTAGATATTAGTCTATCTACCACCTATTTCCTTCTGTCTGGAGTAATTCTAACTGCCTAGTATAAATATTCTGAACCATCTTCCCCCTTGGAGTGTGTTCATTCTAAATCTGATCAGCAGCCAATCTGTCTTTTGATCGATTGCTCTTATTATTCTTCAATTCATTTGCTCATAACCTCATCTCTGCATAAGCTCAATTATTTTGAAAGTTTGCTGGACAGACTTATGTGCTTGTGGATATATTTCCTTGAAACTCTTAACATTCTTTGTTTCAGTATCATTGATGTTACAAATATGCTTTATTTTTTGGCTTTTTTTTTTCCCTCAGAGCTCATGACATCCCTTCCACACACTCTGCCAAGAAGCACTCCAGATTACCATCATTATGCTAGATATTTCAGCAAACACTTCCAGGAGGTTGTCAGTTTTCTTTCACAACATTATTGCAGCTTTGCTTTAGCTATCACATGCCTAACAGTCTTCTAAATCGGTTTGCTTCTTTTGAAATGCTTGTAGGAGCTGAACACCCAAAAATAGTTAAGAAAAATCCATTTGTCTTTCCTCTGTGGTGTGCTGCCTTCTGCTGGTAGCTCATTTAAAGCAAGTGAATATCATATCTTAAAATAAATATTAAATGCTGAAAGGAATTTAAGAAATGTTTCTCACATTCAAGCACTTGTAGACTATCAAGAATACTTTTGAAGATGACAAAGATTCTATGTATTGAAAAACTCTTACAAATTCCAAGCCTCTGGTTTAGGTTATGGCTTCATGAAAATGCCCAGTTGTAAGATGTTTATCTAAATGATCTATGAGTTGTATGTATAGTTAGATTATCATAATTATGAAAACAAAATACGGATGCCTGGGTGTCTCAGTTGTTAAGCATCTGCCTTCGGCTCAGGTCATGATCCCAGGGTCCTGGGATTGAGCCCTGCATTGGGCTCCCTGCTTAGCAGGAAGCCTGCTTCTCCTTCTCCCACTTCCCCTGCTTGTGTTCCCTCTCTCGTTGTGTTTCTCTCTGTCAAATAAATAAATAAAATCTTTAAAAAAAAGAAGAAAAAAAGAAAACAAAATACTTGTAAATTCTTCTGGAAGACTGGTGGACACTTAGATCTGTAGACCTCAGTTTGAAAAATATTAATCATCTCTTACACTATTATTTTACAGGTAAGAAATCTAAATCCAAAGAGGTGGAAGGGGCTTTGTCCACAATCAACAAAAAGGTTTCAGGCAAAAGTCTGGGTGCGAAAATTTTGTGTGTATATGTGTGTACATGTGTACATGTGAGAGTGTATGTACATATAGTATAGTTTGTGCTCATCTGGCTTTCTTTTGCTTCCAATCTGAAACAACATACTGTACTGTACTTAGAGATTATGGTCATATCAAAACCGGGGACACTACTTGGGAAAATTACATTGCAATTAATTGTAATGTTTGTGTTTATTCTTTATTCATTTCATTTGAGAATCCATGTACCCATTCAAACATGGAAAACTAAAAACCAATTACCCCACCAAAAAAGAAAATAAAATGAAAACAAATCCCCTAATGCATGAAAGAACTGTGTATAATATAAAAGATAAAAATAAAAGATATGGATTAAGTAATATAAAGCTAAGTTAAACATAATATTGATTAATAATATTATAGTTTAGAAATTTCATGTTCAAAATTTAAGAACTTATAATAAAACATCAATATTGACCTATTAGTTGTCAAAATAAGCCAGTGGAGAATTATCACTGGACACATTTTATAACCTACAAATGCTGGCATTTAAAATCTAGGCAAATCTGGTGTAATATATTCAAAGTGCCAAATGGGAGAAATCTGCAATCAAGAATACTCTACCTAGCAAGGCTATCACTCAGAATAAAAGGAGAGATAAAGAGTTTCCCAGACAAACAAAAACTAAGGGGGTTTGTGACCACTAAAACAGCCCTGGAAGAAATATTAAAGGGGACGCTTTGAGTGGAATGGAGGGACTAAAAATGACAGTATTAAGGCAGGACACACAAAAAGAGTAAAAATGAATATTTCTGTAAAAATCAGTCAAGGAACTCACACACAAAAATGATATAAAATATAATAACATACACCCAAAACATGGGGAGAAGAGAAGAGTGGGTTCAAACATGGATGACCATCAACTTAATATAGACTGCTATTTTCAGAAGAGGTTACATACAAACCTAATGGTAACCATATATCAAAAAACACTAATAGACAGGAAAAGAATAAAGAGAAAGAAATGTAAATATTATATCACTAAAGAAAATCAGCAAAATATAAAAGAGAGAAAGAAAAGAAAGGATCAGAGAAAATCTCCAGAAACAACCACAAAACAAGTAATAAAATGGCAATAAATATATATCTATCAATAATTACTTCGAATGGACTTAATACTCCATCAAAAGACAAAGGATGTCAGAATGAATAAAAAAACAAGACTCATTTATATGCCACCTACAAGAGACTCATTTTATTTTATTTTTTTTAAAGATTTTATTTATTTATTTGAGAGAGAGAGAGAGAGAGAAACAGCATGAGAGGGGAGAAGGTCAGAGGGAGAAGCAGCCTCCCCGCTGAGCCGGGAGCCTGATGTGGGACTCGATCCCAGGACTCCGGGATCATGAGCTGAGCTGGAAGCAGTCGCTCAACGAACTGAGCCACCCAGGCGCCCAAGAGACTCATTTTAGACCTAAAAATACTTGCAGATTGAAAATGAGGGGATGGAGAAACATTTATCATGCTAATCAATGCCTAAAGAAAGCTGGAGTAGCAAACTTATATCTGACAAACTAGATTTCAAAACAAAGACCGTAATAAGAGACAAAGAAGGCACTATATAATAAAGGGGATGTTCCAACAAGAAGCTATAACAATTGTAAATATGTATGCAGCCAAAATGGGAGTACCCAAATACATAAAATGATTAACAAATATAAAGGAACTAATGGATAATAACACAATAACAGTAGAGGATTTTAACACCCCACTTACATCAACTGACAGATCATCTAAACAGAAAATCAAGAAGGAAACAATTGCTTTGAATGATACACTGGACCAGATGGATTTAACAGATATATTCAGAACATTGTATCCTAAAACAGCAGAATGCACATTCTTTTCAAAGGCACATAGAACATTCTCCAGAAGAGATCACATATTAGATCACAAAACAGTCCTCAACAAATACAAAAAGATTGAAGTCATACCATGCATCTTTTCTGACAACAATGCTATGAAACTGGAAGTCAACCACAAAAAAAGTTCTGGAAAGACCACAAATACATGGAGGTTAAACAACATGCTAAAAAACAATGAATGGATCAACCAAGGAATCAAAGAAGTAAACAAAAATATATGGAAACAAGTGAAAATGAAAATACGAAGGCTCAAAATGCAACAAAAGCAATCTTAAGAGGGAAGTATATAGCAATATAGGCCTACCTCAATAAGCAAGAAAAATCTCAAATAAACAACCTAACCTTACACCTAAAGGAGCTAGAAAAAGAACAAACAAAACCCCAAACCAGTAGAAGGAAGGAAATAATAAAGCTTAGAGTAGAAATAAGTGATATAGAAAAAAAAAAAAAGCAATAGAGAAGATCAATGAAACCAGGAGCTGGTCCTTTGAAAAAATTAATAAAATGGATAAACCTCTAGCCAGACTTATCAAAAAGAAAAGTTAAAGACCCAAGTAAATAAAATCACAAATAAGAGAGGAGAAATAACAACCAACATCATAAATATACAATTATAAGAGAATATGAAAAACTATATTTTTGGACAACCTGGGAGAAATGGATAAATTCCTAGAAATAGAATGTACTAAAACTTAAACAGGAATAAATAGAAAACTTGAACAGACTGATAATCAGCAAAGAAATTGAGTCAGCAATCCAAACACTCCTAAGAAACAAAAGTCCAGGACCAGATGTCTTCACAGGCAAATTCTACCAAACATTTAAAAAAGAGTTAGTACCTATTCTTCTCAAACTACTCTAAAAAAAAAAAAAAACAAAAAACAAAAAACAGAAAAGGAAGGAAAACTTTCAGAATCATTCTATGAAGCATTACCTGATACCAAAACCGCATAAAGATACCCTAAAAAAGAGAACCACAGGCCAATATCTCTGATGAACATAGATGCAAAAATTCTCAACAAAATACTAGCAAACTGAATCCAGTAACACATTTAAAAAAAATCATTTACCATGATCAAGTGGGATTTATTCCTGGGTTGCAAGAGTGGTTCCATATTCACAAATCAACAAATGTGATACGTCACATCAATAAGAGAAAGGATAAGAATTATGTGATCATTTCTCTAGACACAGAAAAACTATTTGACAAAGTACAACATCCATTCATAATAAAAACCCTCAACAAAGTATGTTTAGAGGTAACATCCTTTAACATAATAAAGGTCATATATGGAAAACCCACAGCTAATAACATTCTCAATAGGGAAAAACTGAGACCTTTTCCTCTACAATCAGAAATAAGACAGGGATGTCCACCCTCACCACTTCTGTTCAACCCAGTACTGGAAGTCCTGGTTACAGCAATCAGGCAACATAAAGAAATAAAAGGCATCCAAATCAGTAAGGAAGAAGTAAAACTTTCACTATTTGCAGATGACATGATACTATATATAGGAAACCCAAAAGACTCCACCAAAACATTGCTAGAACTGATACACAACTTCAGTAAAGTCATGTTGCATTTATATACACCAATAAGGAAGCAGCAGAAAGAGAAATTAAGAAAAAAAATCCCATTTACAATTGCACCAAAAATAATAAGATACCTAGGGATAAACCTAACCAAATATGTGAAAGACCCCACTCTGAAAACTATAAAACACCAAAGAAAGATGACACAAAGGAATGGAAAGACATTCCCTGCCTATGGATTGGAAGAACAAATATTGTAAAAATGTCTACACTACCCAAAGCAATCTACACATTCATGTAATCCCTACCAAAACACCAATAGCATTTTCCACAGAGCTAGAACAAAGAATCCTAAAATTTGTATGGAACCACAAAGGAACCCAAATAGCTAAAGCAGCCTTGAAAGAGAAAAGCAAAGCTAGAGGCATCACAATTCTGGACTTCAGGTTATATTACAAAGCTGGAGTAATTGGGGGAGGAGAAAGATGGCAAAGGAGTAGGAGACCTAAATTTCATCTGGTCCCAGGAATTCAGCTAGATAGTTATCAAACCATTGAGAACACCTACAAAATCAACAGGAGATCGAAGAAAAGAATAGCAGCAATTCTACGAACAAAAAAGCAACCACTTTCTGGAAGGTAGGACGTGTGGAGAAGTGAATCCGAGGTGATATTTGGGAAGATAGACCGCAGAAGGAGGGAGCCTCCAGTCGCTAAGTTGGGGGGTAGGACCCTCGGGGTCACAGAAAGACCAGGGGTGTCTAAGTGCGGCAGAGCTCCCAGGTATCAGAGCAGGGAAGCTAGATGCAAAGATGGAGCTGAGGAGTGGGCTCTCAGCTCAGGGCTGCCATAAATCATGATCTGCAGCACAGTCAGGCCACTGCTCTTCCAGCAGGGACCCAACAAGCGGCAGATCCGGGGAGACTCCCCTTCTCCCCTGGGAGGAGCGGCGCAGGAGCGCACCACAGGGATCTGCTGGGTTTGGAGACTCCACACCGAGTAGGGTGCCAGAGATAGAAATGCTCGGTCACTGGCCAGGTGACATGGAGTGGGGCCCGAGACTGGGGAGACGGGAGTGATTGACTGCTTTTCTCTGGGGGCGCACTGAGGAGTGGGGACCCGAGTTCCTGGCTCCTCTGGGGTGGAGATTGGGAGGCTGCCATTTTCACTCTCGTCTTCCAATGCTGTACAGAAAGCTTGCAGGGAACAAAAGCTCCCGAGAGCAAACCCAAGCAGATTACTTAGCCTGGACTGGCAAGGGCAGGGCAATTCCGCCTCTGACAAAGACATTTGGGAACCATGGCAACAGGCCCCTCCCCCAGAAGATCAGCAAGAACAGCCAGCCAAGACCAAGTTTACCAATCAATGAGAACAGCAGAACTCCAGCGCTAGGGGAATACTGCACATAGAATTCATGGCTTTTCCCCCATGATTCTTTAGTCTTTCAAAGTTAGTTGTTTTTTTTTTT